>NC_140180.1:17024650-17342150 GCF_963971535.1 Notolepis coatsorum | reverse complement strand
ATCCCACACATGTTCTCCGATATGTGATCCCTCACGTGTATTTCACAATGAATATGAGCTGCTACCTTCACATAGGCGCTTCAAGATCCCCCAAGTGGAAACAAAATGTTTATTTGTACCACATTAATAATAATAATAATAATAATAATAATAATAATAATAATAATAATAATAATAATAATAATAATAATAATAATAATAATAATAATAATAATAATAATAATAATAATAATAATAATAATAATAATAATAATAATAATAATAATAATAATAATAATAATAATAATAATAATAATAATAATAATAATAATAATAATAATAATAATAATAATAATAATAATAATAATTCATTACATTGATATAGCACTTTTCTAGACATTCAAAGCGCTCCCCACAATAGGTCGGAAATTGCCTCCTTCACCACCACTGGTAGCACCCAACCTTGGGCTACGCAGGCTCAATGGCTGCCATACACTGGCACCAGGCACATTGGCTGAACGGCTCAGGAGACAGGGATTGATATCAGCCAATTAAGGGGAAGGGATGATTAGGTGGCCTTGATGTCAGAGATTTTGGCCAGGAACATTGGGGAACCCCCTACTCTTTGTGTTAGGGTTCTTTAACGACCGAGATTCAGTCAGGACCACATTCAATAAGCCTACTTAACAAGCAGGATAGAAATGTGGTCCAACCTACACAGGACCGTGCAATATAAAAGGGCTGTGCAATACAAAATAACCTTGAACTTATATGACTGTGCCACATCAAAATGACTAACATTGGTTGGGATTGAAGGAAGGGGTTAATCACATTGGGCCCCATTCAACAATACTCTCTGTTAACAGAATTCAACTATAGGGCGACAATAATGTGGTCAAGAGGCATGGTTTCTATCTTGAGCCTGAACTGGCGTGACTTCTTTTATTCACATGGTAAGCAGCAGTATAACACAAGTCTTCTCTCACTGAGAGACATTGGGGGAGAGAACGAAATGGGTGGATACCTTTGCTTTTATACTCGCCATAAGGTAGAGTACCTGGGTGGCTCCGCCTAGAGCGCCCTCTAGTGGGAACAGATATATATATATGCAACTAGACAGTCACTGGTGGAGACAATTATATATATGCAGGTAAACAGTTACTAGAGTAAACAGCCATATGTAAAGTTAGACAGTTACTAACAATCCTACACAGAGCCTCTGATCTCAACACTCTCTTATTATTTTTCTTATATTCTTGCTTACCTGTCTGTTAAGAGAACAATAAGAAAAGCCACCGCCACATTCATCAAGCCGTTCTTAACGTCCAAATCTGTTCTTAACCAGGTCTGTTGCATGATGAATCCCACTCATTCTTAAATTCAAATGTGCGTTCGCGCTCAAAACATTTGCATACAGACACGCCCGCCATCTCCTTATAAGGCGAATGAGGCATGTGTAAAACAGCCGAGTTTCGGCATCTGATCGCTGTCTGATCCATTCAACAGGAAGCGATTTGCGACTGATCTCAAAATGACACACACACACAAACACACACACGTCTCATGACTCGCGACTCAGTGCATGTGTGTGTGTTCCTGTGGGTCGCTCATCGCATGTGTGTCTGTGTGTTAATCTGATGACAAATAAAGATTTATACTTGTACTTATACGTATACCGCGTACTGTATAGTGCAAAATAAATCGTTCCAGCAAAGTAGGCTTTGTCAATACTGAACGACTGCACGCTTGTCAAGAACCAATCATGCAGTAGGTTGGGAAATACTGGATCTGTCACCTGTCATCTCTCTCTGAAAGGTTCCTGTGGCTAAAACCCTGAATTCGCTCAGAACTATAGGAGCAGAGAAGAGAGGAGAGGAGAGGAGAGGAGAGGAGAGGAGAGGAGAGGAGAGGAGAGGAGAGGAGAGGAGAGGAGAGGAGAGGAGAGGATAGGAGAGGAGAGGATAGGAGAGGAGAGGAGAGGAGAGGAGAGGAGAGGAGAGGAGAGGAGAGGAGAGGAGAGGAGAGGAGAGGAGAGGAGAGGAGAGGAGAGGAGAGGAGTATGAGATGTTGTAAATATGCGTTCTATGCGTACGCCTGGGCAGCCAGCATCTAACTGTTCTAACAGCAATATAATCCATTTCAGAAGAAGACCACACACAATAGGTTATAATAATAATTATTATTGAAAAGTTCTGGGTTTATAAAGTCGTATTTTGGGGTATTTGGGGGCAATTGACCAATTGTTTGCTTTCAACCCCTAAACTCCTTCCTCTCTCACCTTTTTATTAGGGCTGTCAAAATTAATGCTTTAACTCTGTAGATTAATTTAAATGTATTAAAGCATTAAAATAAATGTATCTAGATTAATCTATGGAGTGAAAAATCTTCAATCTTAGCTCCGCGGATATAAGAAAAAGGTCTCTAATCTAAATATACTTTCTTTGTGTTGATTTTACATTAATTTCATGATTTTACTCAAGTAAATATCTGTTACAAGCTTCGGTCTTATGTAGAAAAATGCTATTTTTAATCTAGATTAATCTAGATTAATTACAGAAAATTGTGAGATACATTTGTTAATTTTCTTTAATCTATTGACAGCACTACTTTTTATATATATTTTGTGTCTTTGAGCATTAGGAAAAGCGCTATATAAATGTTGTATTATTATTATTAGGAATGGTAGGTTTTTTTTAAATGTTTCTGATCAACATGGTTGTCTCTCTGATGTCTGTATGTCTGTCTGTCTCTGCTGTAACATGGTTGTCTCTCTGATGTCTGTATGTCTGTCTGTCTCTTCTGTAACATGGTTGTCCCTCTGATGTCTGTATGTCTGTCTGTTTCTGCTGTAACATGGTTGTCTCTCTGATGTCTGTATGTCTGTCTCTACTGTAACATGGTTGTCTCTCTGATGTCTGTATGTCTGTCTCTACTGTAACATGGTTGTCTCTCTGATGTTTTGTCTGTATGTCTGTCTCTGCTGTAACATGGTTGTCTCTCTGATGTCTGTATGTCTGTCTCTACTGTAACATGGTTGTCTCTCTGATGTTTTGTCTGTATGTCTGTCTCTGCTGTAACATGGTTGTCTCTCTGATGTCTGTATGTCCATATGTCTCTGCTGTAACATGGTTGTCTCTCTGATGTCTGTATGTCTGTCTGTCTCTGCTGTAACATGGTTGTCTCTCTGATGTCTTGTCTGTATGTCTGTCTCTGCTGTAACATGGTTGTCTCTCTGATGTCTGTATGTCCATATGTCTCTGCTGTAACATGGTTGTCTCTCTGATGTCTGTATGTCTGTCTGTCTCTGCTGTAACATGGTTGTCTCTCTGATGTCTTGTCTGTATGTCTGTCTCTGCTGTAACATGGTTGTCTCTCTGATGTCTGTATGTCCATATGTTTCTGCTGTAACATGGTTGTCTCTCTGATGTCTGTATGTCCATATGTCTCTGCTGTAACATGGTTGTCTCTCTGATGTCTTGTCTGTATGTCTCTGCTGTAACATGGTTGTCTCTCTGATGTCTTGTCTGTATGTCTGTCTCTGCTGTAATACGGTTATCCTATGTTTTTCTTTTTTGTAATGCAGTATTGTGTGTTCCGACACAAACACAAATTTCAACAGAGAATGAAGAACTATCTTATCTTATCTCAATAGGATATGAATGCGAGTGATGACGTTAGTTTTGACCCAAACTGGTGATCCCAGTCTATCAGAAACACTGTAGAGCATCAGCTGTGTGTACTACTTCCTCTCAGAGAAATTCTTATCTCAGTGAAATCGTAAATATTAGGAGACGCTATCGCGGAGAAACATCAGGTAACACCGTTTTGGAGAGCAGCCAGATCTATGAGAGCGAGCAATTACTTTTCGTCTATTGCTTTGAAGATCAGGAATGCGCTTAATTTAGGACAATCGCAAGTTAATGACGGGGATGGCAGATTATTAGAGAAGCAGCCAAATGTTTTGGCATGGCTGCTGTGATTCCATAATATATGAAATCTCCAGAACAAAGGCTTTTAGGAGAACATTATGTTTCTACTGACATAAATATGTGAAGGCCCGAGCGGTCCAAGGAATCCTATTTTAGGAGAATTCGAATGTGCTCTTGTTCGATTCCAAACGAACGGATGAAAAGCACAAGAATGAAAAGATGTATGAAAACCACTCTTCACATATTTGGTGATGTTTGTTCATTCTTCCATCAAAAACAAACTAGTTAAAAAAAAAGATTTATGGTTTTATTCCCATTCAAACTAAATAATCAACAAAAATGTGTGGTTTACCTTGTTTGCCTTTTGTCAAGAATAAATAGAGACAATACATGAGTGCAGCTTTAGTCATTTAGCTGAGGCTTTTATCCAAGTTCTGTACAAAGTCAGCAGGAAGGGTACAACTCTGGCAGGTAAGGGTAAATAACATTGTTCGTCAAACAGTGTTGAACTTGAGTGTTGCAGTTTTTAGTGCATAGTAGTAAAGACATATTAGCATAATAGATAGTAAAATAGGCAAGGAAGATTATTTAGTAGCAGAGTGCATGATAGACTTTATTTTTTATGTATAATTTCGGGTAGCTGGACTTCTCAGAACTGGTCACAAAACCAGTAGGAATTAAACTGTTCCACCTAAAATAGTTTTTACATGGGGTGTAAATTCTATAACATTAGACATTTCTCCAAAATGTGCCAAGATTTCTTTCTTACAAGCGCACAAAGTGAGGAAAATGTCAATCCTATGACATCATCAAATTGCGTTGACTGATGAGATGTTTGAAAGAAACTGTTATTACCTGTCACATTGGTGTACTTAAATTAAACATCAACCTGTTGTTTTTTAATTTCTCTTTATAATTCCATATGTATAATATACTGTAAGTATGTGTTAATATGACTGACGGTAACATTGGGGCTGAATTTTCCTTACAGACAACAACATCCTTTAAAACACATTTTTAGGAGACATGCCACCTTTTGTAGAATTACAACCTCAAATTGAAAGTCAAATTTCAGTGGCATGCTCCTTTAAGCACTCTGACTGACTGAGTATAATATATATATATATATTATATGAGTATGAGCATTTAGCATTTTTAGATTATATATATTAGATTAGATATTAGTTATTATATATTTTCTTTTGATCTACTTTTTCTCCCCATTTTCTATTTTTCTCCCATCCCAATTTTGTATTATCCAATTCTACCCTCCCCTGTCTCGAACGTTGTTAGACCACGCCTCCCACTGGTCAGCTGCAATGTGGACCAAGCATCACGTGTCCCCTCCAGTACACGAGGAGGCAGCTGTTGCATCTTTTCACCTGTACAGCGCGATCTCTCAGCGGCGAGGAGTAATGCGTGGGAAGCTCACGCTGCCCCCGTTGCTTCCTGATTCTGCTGTACAGGCGCACCAACCGACCTGTAGGAGTCACTGTCCACAACGTCCGATCCCCACCCACCGGCTTTCCCACCCCCTAATACTGCCAATTGTATTAGTATGAACGACCAGCCAAGCCGGAAGCAACGCCGAGAGCTGGGCTCGAACCCAGCATCTCCTGCGTTAGTGGCGAGCGCCTTGCCCACTGCGCCACTTAGCCGCCCTGCACCTGTATATATTGTAACTATATTTATTGTAGGGCAGATATAACTGAGAGGGCATACATACCCTCATCTTACACTGCCTATTTCTATTCAATTAAATTTTTTTACTTAATAATAATAATTCATTACATTTATATAGCGCTTTTCTAGACACTCAAAACGCTCCCCACAATGTAAGGTGGAAATTGCCTCCTTCACCACCATACTATAATTCTATGGCCTGTATCATGTCTTCTTCTACCTGTACCTCCCCTCCCCTCCCCCATGCTGCTATGATGCCTGAATTTCCCCAAAGGGGATCAATAAAGGAACGTGAGAGAGAGAACGTTTTGCAAGAATGATCTACAAAAATACACACTAAAAGAATATGCAGATCCTCCCTTCCTGCATTGCCTGGTCAGGTGTGACATGCGCCGGGGTAGAAGGCCAAGCTGCTACACAATCTGGTCCAACGTGCCAAGCAGCATACCTGCTGCCGCTCTCTGTCATCGACGGCGGTTAACCGGCCCGGCGCTTGACTCTCAATTGGGTTCAAACTCAAAGGTTCAAACGGCAAGCTTGTGGTTTTAAAAACCACATCCCTGGGGGACACCTCAGGGCAGACATAGATATTATGATGCACTACCTCTCTCTCTTCCTCCCTCACACACACTCTCATTTCTATAAGACTGCCGGAGAGAGTCTTCTGCATGGTCGGCATGAAAATCCATAAACAAAAATCTGGGCTACATTCCAAACACAAAGACATCGATTTTTTCCCATTTGATTTATACGGTTTTACTCCCTGAGTGATGCAAGTGTGGTGTACTGTATAGCTTTTTTATATATATTTTTTTATGACAAAGCAAGTTGATATTCAATGAGTTTCACTGAATAAACATGCAATAATGTTGTAAAAAATATATATATACCCACAATACCAACGTTGCACTTAATGAACACAGCGTAAAATCGATTTGACAAGTGCACACCTGATTCTTTGATGTACTGGGTACATGTTCAGCGCTCCATTAAGGAGCTACGCAATGCACCAACCTGGGACCTGTGCCATAAAGATGACTTTCCAACCCAACCCGCCAGTATAAATCCATGTCAATATACTACTATTATCACAGTGATTCTGACTGACTGACTGGGTTGATATGTCTATTTTATGTGTATTTTTGTGACCATCAAACTGTAAACAAAGAGGCCTATTGAGATATTAGATCCTAATATGAAAGATCATGTGATTTCATGTTCTATGTCTTACCTTGACTTTGTCTATTTTGCTGCTGTCTATTTTATGCTCATTCTATGCGTATGTTATGCCTAATTTTATGTCTGCACTTTATGCATTGCTCTTGATCTGCCTATCAAGAGCAATGCATAAAGTCATTTTATGCCTATATCTTTTTTACTACTGTGAAGCACAAATAAAGTGTATTATTATTATTATTATTATTATTATAATTATTATTATAATTATTATTATTATTATTATTATTATTATTATTATTATTATTATTATTATTATTATTATTATTATTATTATTATTATTATTATTATTATTATTATTATTATTATTATTATTATTATTATTATTATTATTATTATTATTATTATTATTATTATTATTATTATTATTATTATTATTATTATTATTATTATTATTATTATTATTATTATTATTATTATTATTATTATTATTATTATTATTATTATTATTATTATTATTATTATTATTTATTATTATTATTATTATTATTATTGTTATTATTATTATTATTATTATTATTATTATTATTATTATTATTATTATTATTATTATTATTATTATTATTATTATTATTATTATTATTATTATTATGAACCTTTGTCATTTCTCCCCAGGAAAGCTAAAGAGTTTATGAAGAGCCACTGGAAGGACCTGCGGGTGGGAGACTTCGTCAAGGTGGTCTCCAACGAGATCGTCCCCGCCGACCTCCTGCTCCTGCACACCTCCAACAACGATGGCGTCTGTCACATAGAGACGGCCAACCTGGACGGAGAGACCAACCTGAAGCAGAGGAGGGTCGTGCCGGGCCTCTCTAGCTCGGTGAGGAGGGATAGCGGTGGGGACATGTTTTAAAGGAACACGCCAACATTTGGGGAAATTAGCTTACCGTCTTCTCCAGAGAGAGAGACGAGAAGATAGATACCAGTTTCCTCTCTGTGCGTTCAGTAGAAAGCTATCTGGCTGCGCGTTAGCCTAGCTTAGCACAATGAATGGAAGCGGACAGTGCCGGTTAGCCTTCGAGAGAGGTGTTAGTTGGACAATGCCTATAGGCTAACCTGCACTGTCCGCTTGTCTTATCCTATCTTAACTTAATTTAACTTATCTTATCTTATCCTATCTTAACTTATCTTATATTATCTTACCTTACCTTACCTTATCGTATTGTATCTTATCTTATCTTATGTCCCTCCCCCTCGTCTCTCACTAACCACTGACTTGGTACAAAAATACGGTACCATCTCTGTGTGCAGCTGAACGTCTTCAGATCACAAGTCAAGCACAGTACAGTGCGTCCAAAGCCTGCTTATGTGACCGGTGTGATCTCGCTCTGCATTGTGTTTCGATTCGACCCCTGTTAAGGGATCGCCCTGAGTGGGAGTTGAACCCCGAACCGCGGGCGGCATCACAGACCACTGTACCAAGAGGTGAATTCATTTCTAAGTACTGGGTCTAGATGCCTCTGGGGAGTGAGTTTACTTGCAGTACCGCTTAACGTCCACAGCCACTTCACTATACAAGTCCCTCGTGACTGTGGATAGACATGCGGTACCTCCGTTACACTCACCCCCCTAAACTCACTCCACCCAGGGCATCCGGGTCACGGCACCACGTGTGACCGGTGTGATCTCGCTCTGCATTGTGTTTCGATTCGACCCCTGTTAAGGGATCGCCCTGAGTGGGAGTTGAACCCCGGTCCCCCGCCCTGCTGGTCTCTGACAAGAACAAGTTACAGGTTGAAAAAACCCTCAGCTCAGAACTCGGCAGAATCTGCATATGGCTCGCCGATAACAAACTATCATTACACCTGGGCAAAACAGAGTCCATTCTCTTCGGTTCAAATAACAAACTCAGCAAGACCGACGGCTTCTCGGTTACAGTGGGTGACAATATTGTCACAAGGAAAGATGAAATTACCTATACCTGGGTTCCATCCTAGAGGCTAATCTCTCCTGTGACAAAATGGCATCCAATGTAATAAAAAAAGTCAACCAACAAACTCGATTCTTGTACCGGATCTCCTCTCTGGTAAACAAGAATACCCTGAAGACTCTGGCAGGAGCACTCATTCAGGGGTACTACGACTATGCTTGCACCTCATGGTACCAAAGCACCTCAAAGGCGCTAAAAACAAAATTACAAACATCTCAAAACAAACTGGTCAGACTACTGCTTGACCTGACTCCTAGAACCCACCTCACCCCTGCCCACTTTGACAACCTAGGATGGCTTAGAGTAGACGACAGAGTACAGCAACTTGCAATGGGCCTGGTCTACAAGATACACTACACGACCAAGGTACCCATGTACATGTCAAAATAGTTCCCAAAGGTCAGTGAATACCACGATCACAACACCAGAGGGAGCTCCACAAATCATGTTAAACCCAGATTCGGCTCAAATAAGGGACTAAACATGTTTCGCAATTATGCCACATCAATGTGGAACGCCCTACCCAAAGCTGTAAAGGAATGTGGATCACTACCCACTTTCAAAACCTCTCTCAAGGGACACCTACGGGAGACTGCAATTCAAAACTGGCCCCTGTAAATATCCTAACCCAACCCCCTCCAATGTACAGTAATTTACCTAGTATGGTTTTGTCAATAGTCCAATGTACAATTTTGTTTGTTTGTACAGTGTCTCCCCCCCCCCCCTCAATTGTACAGTTTTGCTGCTTGTTTATACAGTGTTTCTCCCCCCCCCCCCCCCCCCCCCCCCAACCACCTCCAATGTAAATTACCCAGTATGGTTGTCAATATCCCAATGTACCCAACCCCCCCCACCCAACCTCCTCCAATGTACAGTTTCTACGTCAAATGTATATACTCCCTTTTCTTGACTCCTTCTGTATCACAAACAGTACTGTATTTGCAAATCTGGTATGTCATAAATGTATAGATGTAGCAGTACTGACTATCTGTATGTCAAGTATGTCATATATGTCCTGATGAATTGAAAATGGGGGACACTGATGTAAACAAGATGAAAGTCTTTCTCTGGTCTGCATCCCCTTAACAATTGTGTGTATTGTGCTGTACTGTATTGTACCCATTCTGCAATCTGTTAATAAAGTTTTCAATCAATCAATCAATCAATCAATCAATCACAGACCACTGTACCAAGAGGTGAATTCACTTCTAAGTACTGGGTCTGGATGCCTCTTGGGAGTGAGTTTACTTGCAGTACCGCTTAACCCATTAACGTCCACAGCCACTTCACTATACAAGTCCCTTGTGACTGTGGATAGACATGCGGTACCTCCGTTACACTTACAAAACTAGTTCTATTGAGTGACGCTCTAATGTCTTGTCAGCACGTAATAACGACTCACTAGTTTTACACGTTGACTTGCACGGCCGACATCTTCCAATCCCGACCATTTAATAAGCAACATCTTCGTACCTTGTCTCTTTTTTCCCCCTCAGACTTCTCCATTCGAGCCGGAAAGATTCAACGGTTCGGTCATGTGTGAAAGGCCCAATAACAATCTGAACCACTTCAAGTGTTATGTGTGAGTATATATATATATAATATATCAACCGCAGGAATCACAAGGAAAGGATTTTCCCCAAACAGTTATTTGAGCCTCCGAACGAAGCCGAGGCTAAACCAATTCCAACCCGCTCACTCACACCTTCCAGCACCGCCAGGAGCATCGCCGGGACTGTAATGGGCTATAATCGATTTCCTTCGGGGGGGGGGGGGGGGGGGGGGGCTTTTATAGGCAGTCTACCCCCATCCTGTCGTGTCCAGCCAGGACACAAAGAGGATGGGAATTGCTGTATCGATTAATCGAAATGCATCGATTCTAATGTGACGATTCAACTGCATCGATTTGAAAATGTTAGAATCGATTATAATCGAATCTAAATTTTATTTTATACATTTTTTATTTTATTTTATTTTTGTGTGTGTATTGTTTTTATTTACCTATAGTCCATTCATGCTGAGTGAATCAGTTCCCCCAGCCACATTTGTGTATTAAAATATTTTGGGGGAATTAACTGATTAATGAAAATCAGTTAATGAAAATTGATCGAAAATGTATCGAATCGAATCGAATCGTGGTCAAAAATGAAGAGATTTCATGATGCATTGAATCGTTGCCTGAATAAAGCGTAATCTAAATTAATCGTTGTGAGGTCGCATCGTTACACCCCTAATAGGCGAGTAATGAATACCTAACGAGATTTTACAGTAAAAGAGGAAGTTCTCTCTTTCTCCCCCGCCTCAGAGAAAATCCCCCTCGGATGAAGGTGGGTGTTGGAATAGAGAGCCTGCTGCTGAGAGGCTGCACCGTGAGGAACACGGACCACGCCGTGGGCTTCGTGGTGTACGCAGGTATGGTGTGTTCTATACATAGTCCTCTCTCACCGCTGCATTTAATGTCTAAGGAGCAGAAATCACAGGATTATATGGAATCTCCTTTTTTTTTTTTTTTTTTTTTTATTATTGCAAAACAAAATTATTAAAAGTCAGTACTCAACACACAATGCATAATGAAACTAACAATTTAGGTGGCTAAAATGACATGCAAGTACAGAAACAGAAAACAAAAAAAAGTATATAATAATATTTTACCGTATACAGTGTATATCCAACGAAATTACCAATTATACCAATGTCTTATACAGGATATACCCCTAATACCTATTATCTAAAACCCTACACACATATGCTCCAGCTCGAACCCCCCCCTCCCGGACCCCTCCTTGGATAGTACCTCCATTATCCCTCACTCCTACCAGACACTCTCCTTTCATGGTCTTTTGTTAACACCACCCACCCCCCCTGTACCCTCCTTCCCTCACCCCTCACCTGGTCATCCCTCCCCCGCCCACTTTTCATCCCAGATAGTTTATAAAGTGACCCCACAGAGAGAGGGGGGGGGGGGGGGGGTGCTTGACCCAATTCTTCTGGCCAGAGAACGTCAAGTCCTCTACCGAACTCCTAACCTAAATTGTATTTGTATTCACCATGTTTTAACAATACATATTTGTACCAACCGAGATGATTCGATCACGCGCTTAATTTACCTCTCTGGTTCCACCACCGTTCCCTCTCTTGTTTCTATAGCTTCTGGAAAGAGTGGCGCACGTTCACGAATATATCGACTGAACTGTCCTTGGCACATGATCTATCTGTCTGTACGTCTGTCTGTCTGTATTACCACCTTCCCTGAGGGCCTCACGGAAGTGTTTCCCATAAAGGTCTTGTAAAGAATAGTGAACCAATTAAATAGTTATTGGACGGAGTCTTTGCGATCAATAATCAATTCCCCTCCTGTGCGGGCTATACGCTATTTATTGTGTTCCCGGTAGCGCTACTAATCATATAATTGCCCTTATTCCCACCTCTAAGGCCACGAGACCAAGTCCATGCTTAACAACAGGGGGCCGAGATACAAGCGTAGCAAGCTGGAGCGGAGGCTGAACATCGACGTCATCTTCTGCGTCATCCTCCTCTTCGCCATGTGTCTGTTCGGGGCGCTAGGTACGGTGATGAACCGCACAGATCATCGCACAGATCAACACACAGCCACCACACAGCCACCACACAGCCACCACACAGCCACCACACAGCCACCGCATATTACACAAAGACGGGTTCAAGTTGAAGATTAATGGGACGATCGTTTGTGAGAGGACATGTGTCCTATATTTCTAATGCACCCCACACCCCCCTATCAGTCACTTGGCCACGAGCCCGTATGCGTACTGTAAGTGGGAAAGAGGGTCGGAAGCGGAGGAAGGACTAGAGCCAGAAATAGCTGCTCCCCTCGCAGACGGGCTCGGTGTGATTAATCCCCTGTCCTTACGCAAACAGGTCACTTCATCTGGCTGCAGGGACTGCCCAGCCTGGCCCCCTACCTGGTCCCTGACAGCCACGGCCACCTCCGCTCTCCTTCCCTGTCCAGCTTCTACGTGTTCTTCACCATGATCATCCTGTTGCAGGTTTGTTTGTGTGTGCTTGCGTGTGTGTGTGTGTGTGTGTGTGTGTGTGTGTGTGTGTGTGTGTGTGTGTGTGTGTGTGTGTGTGTGTGTGTGTGTGTGTGTGTGTGTGTGTGTGTGTGTGTGTGTGTGTGTGTGTGTGTGTGTGTGTGTGTGTGTGTGTGTGTGTGTGTGTGTGTGTGTGTGTGCGTGTGTGTGTGTGTGTACGTGTGTGTATGTGCATGCATGCTTTGTCTGCCTGCCTTTCCATCACTGACTGCTACAGTGTCAGTATGTTTTGCTGAATTCTAATACCATCCACCAACCACCAATCGGGATTCTCCTTTCTCCCTCCCTCTGCCATCCTCTCTGCTCCTCTCCTCTCCCCCTCTCCTCTCCTCCCTCCTCCTATCCCCCTTCCCTCTTCTCTCTCTCCGTTTCTCTCTCCATCCCTCTGCTCCTCTCCTCTCCCCCTCTTGTCTCCTCTCTCCCCCCTCTCTTCTCTCCTCTCCCCCTCTCTCCTCTCCTCCCTTCTCATACCCCCCTTCCCTCTCTCTCTCTCTCTCCCTCTCTCTCTCTCTCTCTCTCTCTCTCTCACTCTCTCTCTCTCTCTCTCTCTCTCTCTCTCTCTCTCCATCCACCCAGGTCATGATTCCCATCGCCCTCTATGTGTCCATGGAGCTGGTTAAGATCAGCCAGATCTTCCTCATCACCAACGACATTGACCTGTACGACGAGGACTCGGACAGCCGCATGCAGTGCAGGGCCCTGAACATCACAGAGGACCTGGGCCAGATCCAGCACGTCTTCTGCGACAAGACCGGGACGCTCACCGAGAACAAGATGGTGTTCCGCCGATGCACCGTCATGGGCACCGAGTTCTCCCACAGCGAGAACGGTAAACGAACACTTGTAGGGGCGAAGTGGGTAGAACACACTCCTCCTCCTGTATTGATGTGGTGGCAGCTGGTGATAAACAAGTGTGGCAATGATAGAGGAAGCCGGCACACGCATAGCTCCCATGCAATAATTTATTGGGAGACATTAAAAGCTGATGTTTCGACCGATAAGCTACCCTGACGAAAGCCGCTTTAGCTGTTGAAAAGGTTTTTGACTTTATTTAAACTCGAAAGGCAATTGCGGTTTCCCTCATTTACAGTCACGTACATACAGTACATAAATGAGCAAAAAGAGCATATCAAATCACACAGCATATGAAATCATAACAATAAGACAACACGGTGAAAAAAGCAAGGATAACAAATTAATTAAAACACATACAACTTGACTGACAAAGGTTGGAGATCAAGGTTTTAAACTCTGCAACAGAGGGGAGAATCTCAAGCTTTAAAGACTGTTGGAGTTCATTCCATGAGCTAGGGGTAATCTTAAGGACCAGCCAGTCACTAGAATGGGTTCCATACATTCCAAAATTCCATTCCAATAATGGTGTAGTATAAGGAGGTAGCTTACCAATAAGGGCCTTAAAGAGGACCAACCAACCATCTCATAAACCTTCTCGTGTCTATAATTAGTGATGAATGTCCCAATAAATTATGGCACTGGAGCTATGAGTGTGCTGCTACTGTATACTTCAAACAGTCATATGTGACACACAAAGACGCACCAGTTTGCAGACATACTGTACATCCAACCGACCTCTCCCTCAACAATAACACACATACTGTACATTCCAACCGACCTCTAGCTTCAGCAGCTTGAAGGTAAGAGATGCATGCTTGTGATCAGAAGGTCCCCGGGGTGCAATCCCTGCAACCGGCAAGAAAATCTGAACTTATAACGCATGCTCCTCCCTGAACATCCCACTGCCGAAGTGCCCATGAGCAAGGCACTCAGTGGAGCAGCTCAGTGGCCAACCGTTGAAGACTGTGGTTGTTACTGGGCAGCTTTCAGGTGTGAACGTGCGGAACTGTGTGAATGCGTAGTACTGTAGGACTTGGCACCTGTTCGGCAGGGAGGGGATCTGGGGGAGATAGCGTGAACTCCTTGCTGTCAGGTGAAAAGAAGCGGCTGGCGACTCCACATGGATCGGAGGAGACATGTGGTATAGTCTACACACCCTCCCCAGACAGAGGGTAGTAACAACCAGGACCGTGACGCACGCTGGGGATTGGCATAAGGACAACATTTTTGAGAAAAAAAGCAAAAACTACAAAATAATAGTGATAATGTTTTCAGGATCATACAATTTACAGTTTAAGAGAAATACATTTTCTAAAAAGGAAAAAAAGTTCAGTTGTTGTTTCACTACATCAGTGAAAGCTAACCCCTAACCCCTACAATGTGTTGTTCCTACCTTTTTAATAACATGTAAGGTTATTAAGTGTTTTATGCTTTTAATATAGAGTTCTTATTTATTTGTTTTGAAATTAAATACAAAATATATTGATTCTGAGTGATCTTTGACCATGTAGAAGACCATGTATATAGCATGAAAGGGGGAATGCTGAAGTTTCCAAGATGCCAAGATAATTTTTACAAAAGTATCTATATCGTTTTAATGTATTTCCATTGTATGACTAGTTAAAGATTATCCTGAAAATATAAAAACAATTCTATATTTAATTATTAAAATAGTTTGCATCTGTAGAGTCAAATTTTGCTAATGAAGGCGTCCCATTTTGCCAATAGCGGCTAAAAAGAACTGCTCTCTGGACACTTTGAGTTTGAAGAGGTGTCAAGAGTGTTTAATACATCTTTATGTTCTCTTGTATTGTATAGAAGAGGTCTTTAGAATGGTATCCTGTTGTGGGATAAGATATTGGGATGATTATGTAATGTAAGTTATTACAGAAAGCAAATTTTCCCATGTTCCCAAAAAGTGTACCATTTTACCAATACTCCCCCAGCTGAAAAAGAAGTACACTGTATGTACTCAGAGAATCTACCCTGGGTAAATAAAGGAAAGAACGATACACAATGACACAACGAGAAGCTCCAAATGACCATTGGCACCACCGCTAAGTGTATGTGTGACTGAAGATTCTTTTTGGGTCTTTGCAGCCATTCGTCTGGCCATCCTCGATGAGCCCAATTCCGAGGAGGAGGTCATCTTCCACCAGGAGCCGCGGTCGTCCACGCGGCCCGGATGGAGCCTGCACACGGAGGACGCCACCCCCGAAGCCATGAAACATCACCGCGGTGGCAAGGTCACCGGAAGCACCGCGGGGGATGTGGCGTTCAGCAGTCCGCTGGTGAGACAGTAGCTTAGACAGGACAGAAGAGACCAAGAGAGTCCGCGGTGGAATGGTGGTCTGTTGCATTCGGTCTGTTTTATACTATAAGGCAGCCAACACAGAGGCCGGTCTACGGGAGGGGCCTCGAGGGGATGCGGCCCTCAGCAGTAGAGCGGGGAGACGCCAGCTCAGGCAGGAGGCAGAGCCTCGTACTGTAGGGAGGGTCCACACGGAGGTGCCAACAGCACCCGTGTTAGTCGGGACATCCCGTATATTGGGCTAAATTGGTTTGTCCCATGTGGGACTTCCCTTGTCCTTTATATTTACTGCCAAATTCTCTGTGATAAAGAGAGGGGAGAGGAGAGGAGAGGAGAGGAGAGGAGAGGAGAGGAGAGGAGAGGAGAGGAGAGGAGACGGAGAGGAGAGGAGAGGAGAGGAGAGGAGAGGAGAGGAGAGGAGAGGAGAGGAGAGGAGAGGAGAGGAGAGGAGAGGAGAGGAGAGGAGAGGAGAGGAGAGGAGAGGAGAGGAGGAGGGGAAAGGAGAGGAGAGGAGAGGAGAGGGGACTGGTGTGGAGAGGAGAGGAGAGGAGAGGAGAGGAGAGGAGAGGGGAGGGGACTGGTGTGGAGAGGAGAGGAGAGGAGAGGAGAGGAGAGGAGAGGAGAAGAGAGGAGAGGAGAGGAGAGGAGAGGAGAGGAGAGGAGAGGAGAGGAGAGGAGAGGAGAGGAGAGGAGAGGAGAGGAGAGGGGACTGGTGTGGAGAGGAGAGGAGAGGAGGGGAAAGGAGAGGGGAGGAGAGGGGCCGCGTGTAGCCTTTTTACAACGCGGCGCTCTGATTGACCAGGTCATGTGACATGTGCGCCCAATAGCGTGTTTGCCCATTTCCGCGTCGAACAGCCTGCAAACTACCTGGCGTTCTATCGCCATGCTCTAAGACAAACTCTAACCTTAACCAACTTCGAAGAGTGCCTAAGCTTAACCAGTGTAGAAACTTGCCGTCCCACGATTGGCGCTCATGTCACATGACCTGGCCAATCAGAGCGCAAAACGGGAACCCGGAAACGCGGATGCGTTGTAAAAAGGCTTCAAGCAGAGGGGACAGGTGTGGAGAGGACAGGAGATAGTGCTGTTGTTTCAGAACCATGGACAGCGCTGTTTGGTGTGTAGAATACTCTTGCATTTGGATCTTCCAAATGTTGTTTATTTCACAGATATGTGTTTCCTTGCGTATTTCCTATCAAATGATTGCGTTTGCTGTAACGTAGCTGATTGTCTATGAAAGGGAGGAACAAGAACTTTGAGTGAGTCATATGAGATTCTACTCAGACCATTGTTGGTAAATGGTCTAAAAAGGTGCCAGTTCAACATTCATTCATTCAATTCAGTCTTTATTTAATCTGGAAGGGTCATTGAGAGAAACAGAAACAGAAAGATCAATATAGAAACAGACTGCAAACTGTGGGGAAGTGGTTTGCTATTAACAATAGATACTAATGAATTTAGTTCTAAAGTGCAAAACATTCCACGTTTCTGTGGCATAGAAGCTAAATGCAGATTTTCCTAATTCAGTGGAAATGCTAGGAACCTTAAGTGTAAAAGCCAATCACCAGAGCGAGTATGGTAAGGTCCAGAGCTCCAATCCAGCAATGAGGTGATGTAGGGTGGGAGATCACCAATAATGGTTGACTGTTTTACCTGTTAAGATTGTGCAAGACACGTTTGATGGACTTTGTTTTTCTGTGAAGAACCCAGATAGGCTTATTTGGTATTATTTCATGTCTGACTGAGAGAGGCTGTTTAACGCGCATTTGGTATCCCCTTCAGTCCCACCTTTTGTCCCTTATTTAGTCTTCTTGCTATCACAATACGTCTCCTTGCTCTGCAGACATACTGATGGCCGATTGGATATCAATAAACACATAGCAAATTGACAAATAGTTCAATCTCAAACATTGTAAACATAAAAAAGGGGAGGGGTTATAAATATACGTCAATGTCTTTAATAAATGCTGTGCTAGCACTTCCACACTACAAGCTAGACTATAAATGCCCCATAGGGTGAGGTGTTGTCGATTCTCTTTGCCCCCCCCCCCCCCCCCCCCCCCCCCCCCCTCCATAACATAAAAATATTATGTTTAGTCTCTCCCATTTCAGAAACGGAATAAAGATGGTCATAAAAAGGAGGGGAAATGGATCTAAAGGTTTTGAAAGATCCTATAACCCTTTCACTGCCACACTACAGAAGGTTAACCCTTTACTATCACACTACCGATGGGTAACCGTCGGTAGTGCGATAGTAAAGGGTTAACCTTCTGTAGTGTGGCAGTGAAAGGGTTAACCGGCTGTCGTGTGGCGGTGAAAGGGTTAACCTTCTGTGGATTGTCGCAGTGAAAGGGTTAACCGTTTGGTAGTGTGGTGAAAGGGTTAAAGGCTTAAATGTTCAGGCAAACGTTGTACGAGTCTACGATGTCACTGTTCATCTCGTTGTGAGTCAAGCAGCTACACACTGTGCATCAGTATATATGACATCATACATTACATTCTTCTGGCTTCACATTCACCATTAGGGAAAGAGCTCTCCTACACCATAATATACTGTGATGAAATGATTAAACTGGGCAGTAAGAAGCGATTTAAAACCCCACTATTTCTTCGGTAGCAAAAATTAGACACGGACACACATCTTTCCTCTGGAGTATTTGAGATGCCTTGTTGTTTGGTTTGATTTATTACACACTGGTCAGGTAATTAGCTTCCTCGCTCAAGCCGAGTTTTGCTTACAAGTACAGACTCATATGGGGCAAGTCCATCTAAGATTAATATCTCAGCTGTCAACAGCGAAGCACATTTTGTTAATGTAGAAAATAACTAATGTACAGAAAGATAGAATTTTCAAGCATAATAGACGTCGGATCTCAATACTCGCTCTAAATACCTCCATTTGCCTTTAATTTACCCAGATCTGACCCACACACACAAGGCCTGGCGGTCCCGGCCCCCGTTGCAGATGGCCAAGCTGCCAGGTGTCGGAGAGGAGTAGTAGCCACATCCATTTTGGCTCAGAGTTTGACCCCGGTGTCTGTGAGGGAACATATGGTCATGCTGGGTTACATTACGCACAAGCTACTGATGGCACATAGACTGTAAACGTCTACTATAGATGAGTCACCGTGGTCTTGATATATATACAGTACAGTAGCTCTGTTTCTATTTTTGACAAACGGAGGAAGAGTACAGGCCAGCGTTTCTTCCACGGAGAAGTGTGTTATTATAGCTACAGTAATTAAAACTAAACAAAAAACTGAAACTAGGTTATTATAGTAAACTAAAACTAAACGAAAAAACTAAAACTAGGTTATTAAAGCTAACTAAAACTAAACTAAAAACTAAAACTAGGTTATTATAGCTAACTAAAACTAAACAAAAAACTAAAACTAGGTTATTATAGCTAACTCAAACTAAACTAAAACTAGGTAATTATAGTTAACTAAAACTAAACAAAAATGTAAATGTAAAATAAACAGAGGCTGTCTTTAGTTTTAGCCTTTGTCAGTTTGGTCAAATGTGTCCACACGGCAAGCATGAGGAGTCATTGGTGCATAAAGTTAATTGAGACTGGGACGATGTCTGAAACTAGCAAACCCACTCTGAAAACTAACTGAAACTAAACTGAAATGAAAACAAAAATTCAAAACGAATGAAAAATTTAAACGAATGAAAAATACAAAACTTTTAACTCTGGCTGAACTCTGCTCTTGGTCCCCTACTGTCAACACTGACTGAGCCTGTCTTTGATCTTACTGATTCCATTCTTCTTCACTTGTTTCTCTTCATTCCTATGAATCACTTTGTCATTCATTTAGACACTCAAATTGTGTCAATCCGAGAGAGAGAGAGAGAGAGAGAGAGAGAGAGAGAGAGAGAGAGAGAGAGAGAGAGAGAGAGAGAGAGAGAGAGAGAGAGAGAGAGAGAGACAGACAGACAGACAGACAGACAGACAGACAGACAGACAGACAGACAGACAGACAGACAGACAGACAGACAGACAGACAGACAGACAGACAGACAGACAGACAGACAGACAGACAGACAGACAGACAGACAGACAGACAGACAGACAGACAGACAGGCATACATGGCACTTTGTGTAAAACCAGTTCAAGCTATACTTGACTTCTGGACAACAAAGATCACCATGTGCAACACTTGCAGACCCGACCGACGGCCAATATCACAGGCATGTGTGTTTGTTGTGCTGGCAAATCTGTGCGTAAAGGCCACCGCACCCTGAGTTAACACAACAGGACGAGCTTCTCATCTAACTATGTGTCCCTGTTACATAACACAACAGTGTATTTAATCTATGACACAATGTGTCCTTGTTAAAATAACAGTGTATTTAATCTATGACACAATGTGTCCTTGTTAAAATAACAGTGTATTTAATCTATGACACAATGTGTCCTTGTTAAAATAACAGTGTATTTAATCTATGACACAATGTGTCCTTGTTAAAATAACAGTGTATTTTAATCTATGACACGATGTGTCCTTGTTAAAATAATAGTGTATTTAATCTATGACACTATGTGATGTGTCCTTATTAAGATAACAGTGCATTTCATCTACAGTATGACATTATGTTACATGTACTATTTTACAGTGTATTTAATGTATGACACTATGTGTCCTTGTTAATGTTACAGTGTATTTCATGAGGTTTATTACTTTGGTTCTGCAACTGAACATTACTCTGTAAATAAAAGCATCCTT
This sequence comes from Notolepis coatsorum, assembly GCF_963971535.1. Classification (NCBI taxonomy): domain Eukaryota; kingdom Metazoa; phylum Chordata; class Actinopteri; order Aulopiformes; family Paralepididae; genus Notolepis; species Notolepis coatsorum. The sequence goes on along the minus strand of NC_140180.1, from coordinate 17,321,425 downwards.
CCTTATTTTCTCCTTCCTTTTCTTCTCTCCTTCCTTCCTTCCTTCCTTCCCTCCTTCCTTCTTTCCCTCCTCCCTGCCTCCTTCTCTCCTTCCTTCCTTCCTTCCTTCCTTCCTTCCTTCCTTCCTTCCTTCCTTTTTTCCTTCCTTCCTTCCTTCCTTCCTTCCTTCCTTCCTTCCTTCCTTCCTTCCTTCCTTCCTTCCTTCCTTCCTTCCTTCCTTCCTTCCTTCCTTCCTTCCTTCCTTCCTTCCTTCCTTCCTTCCTTCCTTCCTTCCTTCCTTCCTTCCTTCCTTCCTTCCTTCCTTTCTTCCTTCCTTTCTTCCTTCCTTATTGTCGTCATCCCTTCATTTCACGTCATCCTCTTCTCTCCTCTAAGTCATGCATCAGAAGCACAGAACGACAAATGGATAAACAAACTTAAACGTTTGCAGAGATTTGTCTAGTTAAGTCACGTCAGACCAGTGATTGCTCAACGAAGGAGGTGTGTGTGTGTGTGTGTGTGTGTGTGTGTGTGTGTGTGTGTGTATGTGCGTGTGTGCGTGTGTGCGTGCGTGTGTGTGTGTGTGCGTGTGTGTGTGTGTGTGCGTGTGTGCATGTGTGCGTGTGTGTGTGTGTGTGTGTGTGCGTGTGTGCATGTGTGCGTGTGCGTGTGTGGCTAACGAGCGCTATTAATTAACAAACTGATGAACCTCTCTACACGGACAGGAAACGCAGGTGATTCCAGACAGGAAGCTCCTCCGGTGGATTACGAAGGCAGGCGGCGGTGGCGGCGGCAGAGGCGGCAGCCGGGAGGTAGAAGATCACTACCTGGACTTTTTCCTGGCTCTCGCCATCTGCAACACTGTGGTGGTTTCCACGGCAACAGCTCAGAGGCAGAGGGTGAGCGCTTCGTTCAGTGTGACACCGGATTAGAAGCAGGGAGGCACTACTGTAGCAGCAGGGTGCAGTGAGGGAGAACAGGACGGACACACGGTGCCTCGTCTTGAGATGGACACCCCCCACTATCCATAGGCCTGTTGATATCTGGGGTCTCTACGGAATGTGTGTGTGTGTGTCTGTGCGTGTGTGCGTGCGTGTGTGTGTGTGTGTGTGTGTGTGTGCGTGTGTGTGTGTGTGGTGTGTGTGTGTGTGCGCGTGTGCGTGTGCGTATGCGTGTGTGTGTGTGCGTGCGTGACACTGTCTGTGCGTATATCTGTCTATCTGTCTGTAGGCCCATCTCTATATATTAATTTATATACCATAAACCTCCATGCATACTAAATGCTTAAAACCATACTTTTTACCATTTAATCTTTTTACATATCAGTAGATACTATATCTATATCTGTACATATCCCTTACCTACTCTTACTAGTTACATTGCTGGCCAGTATGACTTACTACCATAATGTCTTTATACCTGTATCACTGTAAATATTAATATTAATATTACAACTCTGTACATATTGTGCATCTGATTAGCACTACACCCAGTAGTACTAATTTATATATTTTATACCCCGTTGAATCACCTGTACATTGTATATTACTATCGCACTTTACTGTTACATTTGCACTCTGGTTGGATGGCAAACTTATTTTCGTTGTACTGCACTTGTGCTGTATCTGGTATAATGACAATACGTTTAAATCGAATCGAATCTAATTTCATCTAACAGCCTCTTCCGGAGAATCCGGTGATGTCATTATTCTTAGAGTAGGTCTACCCTGCTGATCCAGAGATCCTTCAGTAAGACTTAAAGAAAAACCCAAATCATTCTGGCTGCAACAGTAGCAGCAGCATAAGACACTTATTAAGTCAGCGCTCACTCAGCGTTTACTGAATCTCACATGCCGGGGGCAGAAAAAGTTGGCCAAAAGTTTCTACTCTCTCATCAGTGGTCAGTGCTAATTCCCATAATTGCTCTTTAAAGCCCAAGATGAAATGGCTTTTGTCTCTTTTCCAAATGAACCGCACGGCTAGGGTCGCTCCTTATTAACTTGATTACCCCGTTGTTCATGACTGCGCTGTTCTTGACTTTCGTCTGGCGGGGGACGGGAGTTTTGTACGGGAAGGTTGAGGCACGGTAAAAAGGAACTCATTATTCCTGCCGGTGTGCCGAGTGTCTTTGCCGTGCTTTTTCCACGACGGACCTGCGAGGTTCTGTTGAAGTGGTGTTTGATGTCCGTGTGTGAGGTCATCACAATCCGCTCATAAGACGAAGTAAAAACGACGGCATTCTTCTGTTTCGTTCGATTGACCACAGACATCACATACTTTAGTGATTCATCATCTTCCTGTGTTTCTTTTTTCATACACGGTATATAGATTTACCATAGACATGTTATAGTGATTCACGAGTGGAATATTATAGAGATTTATGGTGAATCGTTGTAGTATTCCAGTGGTTTATTTGCTACAGACTAAAGAGTCCATAGACATAACACGGCATCTATAGTGATTCACTATAGTATTTCTATAGTAAATAAAAAAAACAGGAATATTATGGTTTTATTACCTTAAAAGGTCAAACAGCAATGGAAAACATCTCATGTCATCTCATTTTCTTCCTCTCCCCAGTCAAGTAGACTTCCAAGCGCCCCTCTGTCCAGCAACCCACTGGACACTCTGTCCGACCTGGTGAGGAAGGTGGGCTCCCTGCGCCACACCCTGGCCTCCTGGCAGCCCATGCCTGGGAAGAGCAGTGCCCTGGACCCCCGTGCCCCCGGCGCCCCCGGAGACCTCGGCGGCGCCCAGGGGCACGGCAGTAGTCTCCCTAACCCGTTCGACACCACCGAGCCCGGGATGAACTCCGGTAAACTGTGCTACGAGGCCGAGAGTCCGGACGAGGCGGCTTTGGTGTACGCGGCTAAGGCCTACGGCTTTACCCTGCTGGCGAGGACGCCCCACAGTGTCACCGTGAGCCTGCCTGACGGGGAGGAGCTGGTGTTCGAGGTGCTGGACACCTTGACCTTTGACTCGTACAGGAAGAGGATGTCTATACTGGTGCGACACCCGGTCACCAGAGAGCTGGTCCTCTACACTAAAGGAGCCGACTACTGCATCATGGAGCTACTCGTGGCGCCATATGCAGGTACAGTATGCACGGGTATCAGGGGTTGTAATAATTAGATGCAGTCATATGCATAGATTTAGGGGGGGGTTGCAGGGGACATGTCCCCCTCAATATTGAGAAGAGGTCAATTTGTCCCCCTCAAAAAATATAGCTAATATGAAAGACACAACCCCTTCCCCAAAAGAGGTAAAAATAATAAGGGGGTCAAGACATTTATATATCCTTCTTACCTGTAACTATATATTAACCAACTATTTCAGACACCCCTACAGCAGCGGTTCTCAACAGAGGTGCCGCGACACCCTAGGGTGCCGCAGAGAGCTGCCAGGGGTGCCTTGAGATAAATTTTTTTTTTTTTTTTTTTTTTTTTTTTTTTGGATTACAGAAAATTATCACTAAAGACAAGTGCTATCTGTTGCAGCTGCACTGTTTTCCATGACAATACCATATTTGGATAAGTTTGACCATTTCTCAAAATCTGAAAATCATTATTTAATAAAACACAGAAAAGGATCACCAAGTTACTCTGGTTAAAAGAAAAACTTTACAGACAACATTGAGACAAAGCTTCCTGACACATCTCCATCCAAACTCTTGGAAGAACTCATTGAAATCTCATCTGATACCCAGTGGCGGCCGCTGGCGCTGGTGCCTTGTGGGTCGCAGTTCACGTTAATAGGTCGAGTTGAAAATGTAATGCTCTGAGATGCTCTGGAGCAATCTCTCTCTGTCTCTCGGATCAATCAAATCAAATAATTAACACATGTATGTTGTCATTTTAAACAACTCACCATTCATTCATTATGCATCAGCAGCAGCTAAATTAATGTTATAGTTCACAACACAGCAGCGCGTTTTGAATCGCTAGCCTATTAATTATCGTCTCAGCAAGCACAGTCAATACTTTTTTCCGTAGCCGCATTTCGCGGAGACAGCTGTGTATAGCGAGAGAGAGAGAGCGAGAGAGAGAGAGAGAGAGAGAGAGAGAGAGAGACTCACTGTTTAGTTGAAACGTCCAGGGCAGGAGAGCTTGATAAACGTGTATAATCCACTGTTGATGTATTCCAGACCACTGTCCACTGTCTCCAGACTGCATCCACCATATAGCTTGTTAGCCAAGTGTTAGCTTGTTAGCACAACACAAGTACATTTCTTTGTCCATTTTTCCGCGTCGAACAGACTGCAAACTACCTGGCGTTCTATCGCCATGCTCTAAGACAAACTCTAACCTTAACCAACTTTGAAAGAGTGCCTAAGCTTAACCGTCTAAAGAACTTGCAGTCACGGCACGCTCTGCTGCCTGCATCTCACAACAACACAACAACACAACTATCTCTCACCAACGGACCAACCTAGGAAGCTAGAATTGGAACATTAGAAATTGGATTCGGCCAATCAGAGATCGTCTCTGTGAAATTCTGCTACGGAAAAAAATACTGCCGTCGGCCAATCAGAGAGCGTCTCCGCGAAATGCGGCTACAGAAATTCTTGACGCTACTGGCTAGACCGCTTCAAATCGCGCCCGGATTCCAACATAATAGTCATATTTCAACGCACAACGCGTTATGCACTGATTGGCTGTGACGGATACAGCGATCAAACTGTGACGCGCACTCAGAGCGCTATCGCGTCTAGCCCGGGCCGAGAAATACGAAAAAATAAATAAATAAAAAAAACGTCACTTCCTGCTCAGGAAAACGAGTGTTTTTTTATTTTAGATAATAACGTTATATTGTGCATTGGAAATACAAACATACTTATAATGAGTAAATATTATTAATTTTAAACATGTTTATATTATTTATAGGGCTATAAAACAAAAAACTAAAAAGTTTTATTTTCTTCTTCTCTGATTAAACAGCAGGTGGGTCGGCGCCCTTGCGCCCCTAGTGGCAGAGCCGCCACTGCTGATACCACCTGGAGAGCTAGTTTCAGAGTGTGGTGCTGAGTACCAAGTATCTCATGATGCAGCAGTTAAGGTGTTGATACCATTCAGCACCACATATCTGTGTGAAGCTGGCTTTTCATCCATGACAGCTCTGAAAACAAAATATAGGGCCAAGTTGAGCCTTGAGGATGACATGCGTGTTGCCTTGTCAAAGATCTCCCCACGTATTGACCGTATTATTAGCCAGCAGCAGCAGACCTCGCATTGAGCTAGAAATGTCCACTGAGTGAACGAGTGCTTATTTTCTGTATTTATTTATATTTTTTGAGAAATGGTAACTTGGTGATCCTTTTCTGTATTTAAAAAGAAATACATGATTTTCTGTTTTTGAGAAATGGTCAAACTTATCCAAATGTGCTATTTTTATGGAGAACAGTGCAGCTGCAACAGATAGCACTTAGTGATCCTTTTCTGTATTTAAAAAAAAATACATGATTTTCAGTTTTTGAGAAATGGTCACACTTATCCAAATATGCTAGTTGTATGGGAAAGTGTGCAGCTGCAACAGATGGCACTTTAGTGATAATTATCTGTAATTTTATTTAAAGAAATATGCTATTTGATTTACTACTACAAGAAGTGTAATGTCAACAGTACTAAGCCATTTAGACCTGAAACACCTGTTAATAATGCATTATATAGCCTGCATATACACACAAATGTGTTTCCCGGTTGCCTGTAGCTTTATGCCAAGCAAGCAGTGCAAAAATGCTTCCGCATTCGTCACCGCACGCCAGTGCGGTAAAGCGCCCTTCTTTTCAGACAAATGCTACCGTGCGTGCACCGGCGGCGGCGTGCTCGCTCAGGTGCGTGCGTGCGCCGGCGTGCTCGCGCGAGGTGCCCGCGCATGCGCATGAGATCCCGCCTTGGTTCGACACGAGCGGAGCTCAATATATATAAGTCACCGCCCCTTATTCAGTATCTAGCAATAGCTCAATTGGCAAGGCCACATGGCTGTGGATCCTATGGCTCGTTTGCTGGCGAGTTCGAATCCCATCGAAAATATTTTTTAACGTGATTTTTTTTTAACGTGTATTCTTTCGTCGGTTAAGGTTAGGCATGGTTAAGGTTAAGGTTAAGGTTAGGCATTGTTTCGGAGTTGGTTAAGGTTAGAACGGTTAAGTTTAGGCGCTGTTAAGGAGCTGGTTAAGGTTAGAGTTTGTCAAAGAGAATGGCAATATAATTTCTATGGTTAAGGTTAGGCATGGTTAAGGTTAAGGTTAAGGTTAGGCATTGTTTCGGAGTTGGTTAAGGTTAGAACGGTTAAGTTTAGGCGTTGTTAAGGAGCTGGTTAAGGTTAGAGTTTGTCAAAGAGAATGGCAATAGACAGCCTATTTCCGCGCGACCTGGGCGCTGGGCGGCGGAAAATGAAAGGCGCATTACTGCACGCCACTACGGTAAATTTTTGCACTGCTTGCTTGGCATAAAGCTACACGCTTCCCGGTTTCTTAAATAAACATTATTTTGAAAGCAAGCACTTTTGTCATCATTGTAGCTAAAAAGACAGGACCATAAAAGTCTTTATCGTATGTAGGGGTGCCCTGGAATATTTTATTAAACACAGGGGTGCCTTGGCAGCAGAAAGGTTGAGAACCCCTGCCCTACAGGACCGTACCATCTCCAACTTGCAGACGTGCCTCTCACTCGCATTCAGTCAGTGGCTTTACTGCATTATATTCCATTATATTTGTATCTAGCTGGTACCTGAATGTTGTTTCCACCATAAATTGATGCAGAAAAGGCACAAATTGGTGCAGAAAAGTACACTAGAATGCAGATTTTCATGGGGGAGGACCCCCAGACCCCACGCTTAAGGTACCCCCCCCCCCCCCACCCCCCCCCATGTTGAAACCAGACCTACGCCCTTGGATGCAATTATGGCACAATGATTTACATCATGACACAGTAGATAGACGCCGCTTTCCTCACTGATACTGATGCTTATGACAATGCAAAGGCAGACCTGTAAAGAACAAGTCTGGCAAAAATCTAATAAAATCTCTTGTCATTATTGTAATTTCCAGAGAACCTTAAAGGGAACCATAAGAACATTGCAGCGAGCACTCAGAAACACCTGGACTGGTACGCCAAGGAAGGGCTGCGGACACTCTGCTTTGCAAAGAAGGTAGTATACAGTATGTTTCAAGGATGGATATCAACATGTGCACTATTGCGCATATTTTAATATCTCACACACCCCTTGAGATCTTTGATATCTGACGTCTCTCAGATTCAGTTTACATTTTCACATACAGTACAAACTAGCCAGACAGTCAGTCAGTACACGACAGCATCCTGTTTTCATATTGTTGAAAGGATAGCCGAGAGAATCTTTTCATGGCAATGCAGCTAATTACCATCACTCTCACTGGTTATATTTAGCAATGTCCTCCTGAATAGTGTCTCTCTCTCTCTTTGTATCCGCGTGCATCAGTGTGGTCACATGCACTCAAAGGTGATGATGGGTCTTTTATTGGCAGTGGAGGAGACACTGTGATGTGACGTAATCCACCATCCCAGTGTTCTGTAGTCGTGCTGCTTCCTATGCATTTTTTTTTAATTAAAAACACAGTTATTGCAATGTTTGGTGACAGTATCATGGCATCGTTTATTTTTACATTTCTAAATGTATTCTACATCAGCTCTCTATTAATTGGCACCATGGACATATTTGTATGAATTTGCACCTCCCTCAAAGGTTTTGGTTACATGATGCCCCTGCTCACATTATATCTTGGGGGTAACAGTGGCTCAAGAGGTCTGGTAATCAAAATGTTCCCGGTTCGATTCCGGCTCCTCCCGGGCAGCCTATCAAAGTGCCCTTGAGCAAGACACTTAACCCCTAACTGCTCCCGATGAGCAGGTTGGCACCTCTGCCGTCGGTGTGTGAATGTGTGAGTGAATGGGTGAATGTGAGGCATAAGTTGTAAAGTGCTTTGGATAAAAGCCACTATATAAATGCAGTCCGTTTACCACCTACCATCTCAAAAACGGTCTTGTTCAAATTAATTTGGCCTTCAAACAAGCACTAATTTGACCTGACGAAGGTCAGTGTCGACGGAAACACGTAACTTTTTAATGTTCTACAAGGTAATTCAAATAATGCTGCTATAGAGCTGCTTTAGTGGCTTCCCCTTCTTTTTGATAACTCTCAAATCAAATTAATTTGACATTTCGTAACTTGAATGTCCTCTCATCTACATGTCCTCTCCGCTCTGTGCTTCCAGGTGCTGAGTGAGAATGTATATAAGGACTGGTCTCTCTCCAGACAGAGAGCTCAGGCTGCTATAGACAAGAGAGAGGAACTCCTAATGGACACCGCTGTCTGCTTAGAGACGGACCTCACCCTTCTAGGTATCTGCACTCACAGACAAGCACACACACACACACACACACACACACACACACACACACACACACACACACACACACACACACACACACACACACACACACACACACACACACACTCTTTCTTTTTCTTAAAGGAACACGCCAACATTTGGGGAAATTAGCTTACCGTCTTCTCCAGAGAGAGACAAGAAGATAGATACCAGTTTCCTCTCTGTGCGTTCAGTAGAAAGCTATCTGGCTACACGTTAGCCTGGCTTAGCACAATGAATGGAAGCGGACATGGCCCGTTAGCCTAGACATTGTCCAACTAAAACCTCTCCCGAAGGCTAACCGGCCATGTCCGCTTCCATTCATTGTGCTAAGCTAGGCTAACATGCAGCCAGATAGCTTTCTACTGAACGCACAGAGAGGAAACTGGTATGTATCTTCTTGTCTCTCTCTGGAGAAGACGATAAGCTAATTTCCCAAAAGGTTGGCGAGTTCCTTTAAGTACACACTGGGGGGAAAAACTGGTACCTCAATTCACCTTATCAAAAGGCATAGAATCTCCGACTTGTTCATGCACAATACCAGCCCTTAAATCCAAGCCGGCTGAAGCCTAACCTCCTTGGACGTTCCGTGTCCCCCAGGGGCCACGGGCATCGAGGACCGCCTGCAGGAGAGCGTCCCCGACACCATCCAGGCGCTGCGGGAGGCGGGGATCCAGGTGTGGGTGCTGACCGGCGACAAGCCAGAGACGGCTGTCAACATCGCTTACGCCTGCAGGCTACTGGACGAGGGAGACCTGGTGGTGAACATGAGCTCCAGGAACAAGGTGAGGACAACTCTGTCCCCGAAGGTCCCCGGCGTCTTTACTGGAGACCGCTTTACTACACGTGTCAATCACTGAACCACGGTGTGGTTCTGTTTCCCCCGGCCCCAACATGGCCGTCTGTAACCGCTGGTAACCGCGCTCAATGCCTCATTTCTATGCTGTGGTAGAGCGTGTACAGAAACACTGGAAATGCATTATATTACTGTTTCACTGTGACTACTGTTCACAAGATTCAGTAATAAAAGATCCAATTTATTACATTTCTGTGGATATATTTCTAATAAATCAACACATAGCAACCCGTTTCCATTTACAAAACAATGGCTGCTATGTTACAGGCAGCCCTGTTGGAAGACACTAGGGATTACTGTTGACAAGGTCCAGTAATAAAATATCCAATTTATCAAATGTCTGTGGATATATTTCTTATATAGGAATATAAAGGTCACTTTAAGGAAAGAACAGATGTGGTTCTTGTATAGTATAGTTTAGATATAGTAAGTATAGCAGAATGACAGAGTTAAAATTGTATATTGTGTAGTAGTATACATAGGAACCAGTGCCTTCTCAGGAATTTAGCATGTCTATTTTATCATGCACATCTTATGTCTTCTTATTACTTTTTTTTTTTATGTCTATTTTATTATTGTATTATTGCACAATCGAAGCTGGCATGACCATCCGCATTTCACTGTATGCCCTGGTATGTATGTGACAAATAACCCTCTTGAATCTTGATCTTGAACACATAGCAACCAGTTTCCATTTACAAAACAATGGATGCTATGTTACAGGCAGCCATGTTGGAAGACACTAGGGACTACTGTTTAGTAATAAAAGATCCAATTTATTAAAATGTTGTGGATATATTTCTCATAATCAACACATAGCAAACAGTTTCCATTTACAAAAAAAATGGCTGCTATGTTACATACAGCCATGTTGGAAGACACTAGGGATTACTGTTTACAAGTTCCAGTAAAAAAAGATCCAATTTATTAAAAGGCGGTTATTAACGGTGCTTCTGAGCGCTAACAGGGACAACGTATACTGTGTTATTTCAACACATCCTTTGATAATGTGTTTGAATTACGCGAGTAAGTGTCGCATTACCGGCCTAGTCATTACTGCCACCCTTTCCTTGTTGAACAGTATCAGTTAAATGAAAACTGAATTACTGGTTGGGTTCATATGTACAGTTCATCCACGATTCTACCCACTCGGTTGGGTATCCGCTTGCCCGATAATCAGACTGCATTGCATTCCATTTCACTTGAAAGCATTTTGAAGTAGGCAGGACTAGTTCTGGATCCAGGAGTGAAGGAGGAAATAGCTTCTAACTCTCATTTCATCCACAGACAGCATTTTCATCTGACAGACCCTTTCCATCCTCTCTCCGAAGTGCCAACTGTTCGGGAGACATTGAATTGTGAGACTTGTCTTCCTCTGATTTAAGTGGCCAAAGCTTTTAAGCACATTTACATTATTTAGCCAAAAGGTCGAATCCTAACATTTCCATCTCAGCGAGACGGGTTGTCAGGTGAGGAGGCCCTGGTCATTAAAAGATCCTGTGGCTCTGTGTGAAGGAGTGGAGCCCCGTTCATAACAACCTGGTGGCCCCCTGTCTAATCATCCCTCATCTCAAATACACTGAAATCACCTCTCAGCTCCTTCACTTCTCTATAAGTATAAGGGATGTACGGGGAGCCTTTTTGGAACAGAGGGGGCCTTTGAATGGGTATAGGGGAGCGGTCGCTATTGCTGGCTCTATCCACACTATAATAACTTACTATATAGCTACTACATCATATATTTATAATATAATATATATAGCTATAGAGTACGTGATCATACAGAGAATTTCTCCAGACAGAGTCTGAGATGTGGCTGGCAATACCCCTCCCCCCTATCCCCCACTCAACTCCAATCCGCACGTCAGACTCCCTTCACTTTCATCCAAAGCGCTTTACAACTTATGCCTCACATTCACCTATTCACTCACACTCGCACACAGACACACAGACTGACAGCAGAGGCAACCATGCTTGGCAGGAGCAGTTAGAGGTTCAAGGACACTTTGACACGCTGCCAGGAAGAGCCGGGATCGAACCAGGGACTTTCAGATTACCAGATGATCACTCAGTCTACCTCCTAAACCACTAACAAGCATTCAAAGAAATGTGTGTGCTGTTCTCAAAGCGTTTCTATGTAGTTTTAACTAGGTTGTCACGAGTAGAGGGGGTCATTGTGTCTCTTTAAACTTGTGACTTTCTCTTGTTCAACAGTGATGGCTTTTGCACGCAAATCAACAACCTAAAGATTAGATTAGATTAAAATGTATTGTCATTATACAGCACAAGTACAGTACAACAAAAAGAAGTTTGGCATCCAACTAGAGTGCAATAGTAATATACAATGTACAGGTGATTAAACTGGTTACAAAATATACAAATTAGTACTACTGAGTGTAGTACTAATCAGATTTATGTACAGAGTTGTAGTATTAATATGTGATACAGGTGTAAAGACACCTGCATCAGCAGCGTAACTAGTAAGAGTAGGATATGTACAGATTGATATAGTATCTACAGATATGTAAAAAGGAAAGTAAAGTAAAGTAAAATAACGTATGCTCTCTGAGATTTACCGTGACACACTCTCATCTTGCAAAGTCTCCTCAATTACAGAGACAACCGAAAGACCATAAAAAAAAAAAGCATAAAAAAAAAATACAATGTGACTGTGTTTTCCAGCTCATGTGTGCGTCCACCTTGGACTGTACCCTGGAGGAGGTGAGGAAATACAGGGATGGCTTGGGTCCCACCACGGCCCTGGTGATCGACGGCGGCACGCTGGCCATGGCCCTGGAGACGGACCTGCGGGACCGCTTCGTGGAGCTGGCTCAGCTCTGCCGCGCCGTGCTGTGCTGCAGGGTCACCCCCTTACAGAAAGCCGCCGTGGTCAAGGTCATCAAGGAGAAGCTCCAGGTCATGACCCTCGCAGTTGGTAAGAAACTCCCAAGGACTGGTGAAGATGACAGGAAAACATACTGGAAGTGCTGTTTCTGTGTGTCTGTGCATCACGCACTTTGATTATATGCACTTTTACTGTAAATTATGCCTCTATGCATTAGGGATGGGCAAACGATTACTCGTAGCTATGAGAAAAATCGAGAGAGAAAAATCGAAATGATACATTTTTAAGATTTCTTTTTTTTGTATATATATTTTTTTTTTACATATCTTTTTACATGTATGTGTAAGATTATAACTGTTTGTTGGTTTCCTTAAACATATATATGTGAATGAACAAAAATAAGTTAAAAAATATATATATAAAAAAACTAATTTTTTTTTCTTTTTTTCTTTTTAAAGTTTTTTTCCCCTTTTCGAGTAATACACGATCAATCGAGTATAGCATGCGATCAATCAATCTGGATTTTTCTTTAAAATGCCCATCCCTACTATGCATTATGCACTTTACTATGATATGCACTTTAGCGGATGTTGATATCAACTTTAGCATTTGTCCTTTTATACTGTCTGTGTTTTTAAAAAAAATCTGTACTGTTTCTACTCTGCTCCTGTATTGGATTAGTTGTAGAGTGTAGACACACAGTGTTTGCTCTGTAGTACCTGTATTCCAATGTGGATTCGTCCATACATGGCAAATAAAATCTCTGACTCTGACTCTGACTAGCCACCAAATACTGTCAGGTGCCAGTCAAATACTGTCAGGTGCCACCAAATACTGCCAGGTGCCGGTCAAATACTGTCAGGTGCCAGTCAAATACTGCCAGGTGCCAGTCAAATACTGCCAGGTGCCACCAAATACTGTCAGGTGCCAGTCAAATACTGTCAGGTGCCAGTCAAATACTGTCAGGTGCCAGTCAAATACTGCCAGGTGCCAGTCAAATACTGTCAGGTGCCAGTCAAATACTGTCAGGTGCCAGTCAAATACTGCCAGGTGCCAGTCAAATACTGTCAGGTGCCAGTCAAATACTGCCAGGTGCCAGTCAAATACTGTCAGGTGCCAGTCAAATACTGTCAGGTGCCACCAAATACTGTCAGGTGCCAGTCAAATACTGTCAGGTGCCAGTCAAATACTGTCAGGTGCCAGTCAAACACTGTCAGGTGCCAGTCAAATACTGTCAGGTGCCAGTCAAATACTGCCAGGTGCCAGTCAAATACTGTCAGGTGCCAGTCAAACATTGTCAGGTGCCAGTCCAATACTGTCAGGTGCCAGTCAGATACTGTCAGGTGCCAGTCCAATACTGTCAGGTGCCAGTCAGATACTGTCAGGTGCCAGTCCAATACTGTCAGGTGCCAGTCAGATACTGTCAGGTGCCAGTCAGATACTGTCAGGTGCCAGTCCAATACTGTGAGGTGCCAGTCCAATACTGTCAGGTGCCAGTCAGATACTGTCAGGTGCCAGTCCAATACTGTCAGGTGCCAGTCAAATACTGTCAGGTGCCAGTCCAATACTGTCAGGTGCCAGTCAAACACTGTCAGGTGCCAGTCAAATACTGGGTCAAATACTATTTATGATTCATTCTTAAACTCACTGTACATAATAATACTGTACATACATCAAATTAGCATATTTACTCAGTAGCTTTGTTATATTTAATCACATATTGTTAATGCACTTTACTGTTACCTTGCACTCTGGTTAGATGCCAACTAATTTTTTTTGTGATCAAATTTGTTAGATGCCAACTTCTTTTCGTTGTACTGTACTTACGTACGACCGTACGATGACAATACATTTTAATCTAATCTAATCTAAGGTTTGATTTAGTCTACATAAAGAACCGAATGGGTGGGGTTTACCACATCAGGAGAATTCAGATAGTTAGGTTAGGTAAGTACGTATACTAACCGACAAATATAAAAAAAAAATCTTTCGAATAGCTTGCCGGCACTCATTGTCTTGTCCTGTGTAGCAAACCCCACCCATCCAACACTCCACGCAGGTTAAAACAAACACTAGATAATGAATCACAAATACTAGTTGACCCTGTTGTGAGTGCCAGTAGCTATTAGCGAGCACTGGGAGCAACAGTGGCTCAGGAGGTAGAGCAGGTAAAGCGGAGGTAGAGCAGTCGTCCGGTAATCCGGAGGTCCCCGGTTCGATTCCCAGTTCGATTCCCACTCCTCCCAGGCAGCGTGTCGAAGTGTCCTTGAGCAAGACACTTTACCCCTAACTGCTCCCGATGAGCAGGTTGGCACCTTGCATGGTCGCCTCCACCGTCGGCATGAATGGGTCCAAATGTAAAAATTGTAAAGCGCTTTGGATAATTTGGATAATTTGCCATTCATCATTTACATCATGGACGGCGTGCTCTCTAGATGTAGCCATGTGTGCACTGTGACTTTATCATCACCCTCTCTTTGATGTCCGTGGTGTAAAGGTCATCTTACCTCTGTGACTTCAGGTGACGGTGCCAACGATGTCAACATGATCCAAGCGGCTGATGTCGGCATCGGGGTGTCTGGTCAGGAGGGGATGCAGGTTGCAACCTCTTTTACTTCTTCACAAATGTTCTCCTCACTACTATATAGTATATATACTATACTGTACTGTCCGGGATGAGACGAGAGGAGATGAAATGAGATGAGAGGTTAGATGAGGTCTAGTCTGACTCACAGGATGTGCCGTTGGCCGACTATTTCCGAGACGCTACGAGATGAATGGAGTGAGACGTAACGTTGCTTATACCAGTAAACGTAGATGAGGCTTGTTTGATTGAGCAGCAGATTTGCCATGTTTAGGGTTGAGTTTTCAGGACATCGCCTCCCATTCATTTTGAATGACGTGTGTAGAGTCTTCAGTGAGGACATCTCCTCCTGTTCATTTTCCCACCTGTCTTCCCTCTTCCTATATCCAGACTCTTTGCCATCGCTGCATCTTGGACTCAGCGCCGTCCAGGATGATGTGATTGGTTTAGAAATACAAACAAACTCCTGCTTTCTTTTCTCCCTCTATAGTGGAATGATAATAGGTTCAGCCAGACCTCTCTAACATATTGCAGGGCTATGCCAGACTAGACGAGATGCGAAAAGGAGAAAATACATCTTTATTGTCCCCGAGAGGTTAAACTGTTTCCTTGTCCACCACACCACATGGCAACGAATAGGGCGACAGTGGCTCAGGAGGTAGAACGGTCGTCTGGTAATCGGGAGGTTCACTGGTTTGATTCCGGCTCCTCCTCCTCGCAGCGTGTCGAAGTACTCTTGAGCAAGACGCTTAACCCCTAACTGCTCCCGATGAGCAGGTTGGCACCTTGCATGCTCGGTCACCTCCGCCGTCTGTGTGTGAATGGGTGAATAAAATGAACGATTGAATTGAATGAAGTAATAAAGGCTTGTGTTTATTTCCTCAAGGCTGTCATGGCGAGCGACTTCGCCATCTCCCGTTTCAAATACCTGAAGAAGCTGCTGCTGGTCCACGGACACTGGTGCCACGCCCGGCTGGCCAGCATGACCATGTACTTCTTCTATAAGAACGTGGTGAGTCTCCTCCTGTCTACGTTAGAGCTGTGTACTGTGTATGAATAATAATTTTTATGTCGCAAACCGTCACCGGGGAACACTTTGTCCACCGAATACAACAAGTGTACAGGGAATGTCAACACAGTGACAGGTGACGATGGGGTCGCGTAGAGTTCAGAGGGACACGTACGACGAGTTGGATGTGATCATCAACTGAACCTGTTAAGCTGTCCCTATTTTCAGAAATTTCGCCCTAAAGGTACATGCCTAAGTAAATGGAAGATTTCTCCACTTCTACAAGGTCAATTTGCATGTTCTTGGTATCTAGGAACATCTAGGGACCTGGGGGTATGTATTCCCAGTGTCATAAATACTGTGTCTGTTACTAGGCTTGAGTAAATTGTAATGAAAAAAAGGAGAATATAAATTATGATGTTTTTTTGCATCTGTGCCGGTGAATAACACCATGTTAGAATTGTAACAAAGAGATTTCGCTCCATGAGCTCATTCACCACCTTATTGAGATCAAGTGTACAAAAAATCTAAGCTAATTAACACTTTAATCGCCATGGGTTAAATTCATAATTTACCATCCCTCGTCAGCTCTATTTGTCTATGGAGAAGTTCCCCTTCTTTGCAGGGCTATAACTTTTTAAATTCTATTGCTAAATTGCCATTATTATGGCCCATTCAATGTCCTATATGTATTGTTCAGGGTGTAGCAACGTTAAATTTTTTCATTCACATATTCATACTAAAATATGGTCTAAAGTATAAGTATGTTTTTATCGTTTTCTGCAGCTTTCTTCAGAACGTGATTTATAGCCCTAAATGCATTATATTGATGATCAAATACAGTTTGGTAGGAATCTGTGCGAGATAAAAAGTTTCAACTGGACGTGGTTCTAGAAGTTTCTACGCATCATCTGATGATGACCGGATGGGCGGGGGATCGTTTATAATTCCGTGGGCAGCGTTAGATGATTCATCCAGAGTGGGTCATATGTTCATCAGATCAGTTAGTATAGAATACGTTAGAAAATAACGCTGAATCTTACCGTGGCTTCCTCGCGCCGCTGGCAGATGAGCGTGGAACAGATTTTTTTCTATTATGGGATGTAGAAATGCCCGATCCATTTCCAGGTTGTATAATAGTATATACGTCCAAATAACGTTGTTTATTGAGTTAGGGCAAGCGATCTATTATCCAGTGTTTCAAGATGGAGTCGCGGGAGCTATAGCGAGTGGCCGGACCACATATGGATGAGCACTACCGGTTCAAAGGTTAATATCCGGTTGGCGATCTGCCGATCGGCCACCAGATGGCGCTCTTGAACCGCTAGAGAGTTGAGAGGAGATCAGCAGTGTGTCTCAGGGCTCCGGAAAGGAAATATGATTTCGATGACAGATTTTTGAAATATTGACATCAAAGACGAGTTACGGCGTCTTCGGCAGAATGAGCACGGCTCGGAATGACGTGAAAACTCGTCCGCGGCGATCATAGTGTTAATAAATGATAAATGATGATCGATTTTAATTATAAATTCATATTTGACCTTGAACTTGACCTTGACCTTATTATGGCCAAATCATACATCTATGATCATACATCTATGGATAGGGAAAAGGCTCCTCTTTCCAATGGCAGGGTTAAATCTGGGTTTAGTCATTTCCTCACGGTTTTACGATAAAAGAGATATAATTAGCATTTTTTCGATAAATTCTTATTTTGGGTAAATCTTTGGTAACATCGGTAAAAATTAAAATATACACTTTGACTGCTTTTTTTTTTTTTTTTTTTTTGGTCTTTTTCCCCCTCCATTTTCCTCCGATTTTCTCCCATCCCAATGTTAGTCGTATGCCAATTCCCAGTCCCTTCCTGGTCGCTGCGCACTTACCCCCCACAGTCAGATAATCTGGGAGAGTGGAGGCTACCACGTGCTTCCTCCGACACACGTCCAGCCAATCACCGCTTCTTTTCACCTGGCAGCGCGGATTCTCATCGAGAGGGCGTAGCGTGTGGGAGGACCACACTATCCCCCTCGAGTCCTATCCGCGCTTAGCAGGCGCCCCGACCGAACTGTAGGAGTCACTGTTTACAACGACCCGGACCCACCCCGCCAGCTTCTCCCACCCTCTAATACAGCCAATTGTATTAGTGCAGACGGCCAGCCAAGCTGGTGACAACCCCGGAGCTGTGAGCTGGATTCGAACAGGCGAATCCAGCTCACAGCTCCGGGGCTGGTGACGAACGCAATCTCCGCTCGGCCACCTAACCGCCGCTTTGACTGCTGTTTTGATAGGGTTATGGTCTTTACTCTTGGCTAAAAAATAATAATAATTAAAAAAAAAACATGTGGGCCCTCATGAGGATGATTCGCTACGCGCCACTTTGCCGACCTCTAGCGGCTCGGGTGTGCATTTATTTTAATACAATATATAGATAGAATTAAAGCCCTATTTGTTGCCTGTCAATTGCCCTTTCAGGTGACAAAATCCGTTCAGCCGTTCTCGAGTTACATGCCGATATGTGAGGTGTGCACCAAAGTACACATTACCACCCCCGACCTCCGGGGGCTCTAGCTCCGTCAATCATTTGGCGATCTCGAAAGATTTTGGACAGGGTTGTAGCCAATGAGTGTGGCTTTCCAATGATACCCCATGATATGATAATTTGGGATCTAATATGGTTTCTATTGATAGATTTATGATAAAGAAAAGCAGGATCCCCCAATTGGGGGACCTTACGGCTTAACAGGTTGATCGTTCTTTTATTTTACCCTTGCATCACCAATTACTCAGTATTATCAATATATCGATAATTATCGATAACTGCGTGATATCGATAAGTGGCGTCACATATCGATATATTTGCATGTAAAGAAAATAATTTAAAAAAAAATGTAATACTTTATAGGCTACTATACTAAAATACTAGGTATTGTGGCATGTTTTATTTAAAACATCCCCATTTCATGTAAATTCAGTTGAATTGCAACTCTGCACTGTGCATTCAATATGCAGTGCACTCCTCCATCACATCCAGAGACCACCTGGATAAAATGAGAAGGATCACTGTGGTAGTTTTGAATGGGGAAATCTGTAACACTAAAGATGGCGGCAACAACAAAGAATTGCTGCAAAATAAACATACATTTGTTGTTTTAAAAAAAAAGTGCCAGTGTCATTTATTATAATATTTTTTTAATACTAATACAAATATCGATATTTATCAATAATTTGGTCCCGATTTATCGATTCTTCCAAATGGCATATCGTCTCAGCCTTACTGACAATTGACCTATCTCAAACCTTGCCCTCTTTTCTTGATCCTCCAATCACAACTGTTGCTTCCCTTGGACTGCAACAGTGGTAGGTCTGGCAATGCAAGACTACTGACATAATTTTTTTTATTACATTCTATAAAAATTATATCTTTTAAGAAATGGCCATTCTTAGGGGCGGCTATGTGGTGTAGTGGGCAAGGCGCTTGCCACCAATGCAGGAGACGCTGGGTTCGAGCCCAGATCTCCGCATTGCTATCAGCTTGGCTGGTCGTTCATACTAACACAATTGGCAGTGTTAGGGGTGGGAAAGCTGATGGGTGGGGATCGGACGTTGTGGACAGCGACTCCTACAGGTCGGTTGGTGCGCCTGCGCAGCAGAATCAGGAAGCGACGGGGGCGGCGTGTCCCTCCCACATAGACCCCCGCCACTGAGAGATCGCGCTGTGCAGGTGAAAAGATGCGACGGCTGCTTCCTCGAGTACCGGAGGGGACACGTGATGTAAGGCTTCGTCCACATTGCAGCCGGCTTGTGGGAGGCATGGCCTAACAGCGTTCGAGACAGGGGAGGGTAGAATTGGATGATACAAAATTGAATCTGAATCTGAAACTGAATCTAAACTGAATCTGAATCTGAATCTGAATCTGAAACTGAATCTAAACTGAATCTGAATCTGAATCTGAAACTGAAACTGAATCTGAATCTGAATCTGAATCTGAGTCTGAATCTGAGTCTGAATTTGTATCTGAGTCTGAGTCTGAGTCTGAATCTGAATCTGTATCTGTATCTGTATCTGAATCTGTGTCTGAATCTGAATCTGAATCGTTCCCAGGCCTACGTCAATCTCCTGTTTTGGTACCAGTTCTTTTGTGGCTTCTCTGGCACACTCATGATAGACAACTGGCTGCTGATCTTCTTCAACCTCTTCTTCACCTCAGCCCCGCCCATCATGTTTGGGATTGTGGACAAGGATGTCTCTGCGGAGACACTGCTGGGCCTCCCAGAGTTGTATAGGACTGGACAGGGGTCAGGGGTCAGTGACAGTAAACGTTTTCTTCCTACCCTGTTAGCTCTGAAGTATGACACTTTTTAACACTACACCATATTTGATCTATGTATTACTAAAGGATTTGCACTACCTCTCTACCACATTTTAGCATTTTTGCATTGTTTGCATTTTGTACTTTAGTTTGTATGTGTTGTATATTTTGTATAGTGTTTGGTCTTTATTCATATAAAACAAAACTTGAAACTTAAACCTTGAACTCTATATAGCCAATTGATGCTCATTGGTGAGATGCAGTATGATTTGGATTAAGTTTCATAAATATCCCGTATTTTTAACAAACATCCTGTTTTTTGTTTGTTTGTTGTGTGTGTGTGTGTGTGTGTGTGTGTGTGTGTGTGTGTGTGTGTGTGTGTGTGTGTGTGTGTGTGTGTGTGTGTGTGTGTGTGTGTGTGTGTGTGTGTGTGTGTGTGCGTGTGTGTGTGTGTGTGTGTGTGTGTGTGTGTGTGTGTGTGTGTGTGTGTGTAGAAATACAAGATGTCAACATTTTGGATCACCATCCTGGATGCCTTTTACCAGAGTCTCGTGTGTTTCTTCATCCCCTACTGGGTAAGAGAGATTTAACCCTTTCACTACCACACTACCAAGTGGTTAACCCTTTCACAACCACACTACAGAAGGTTAACCCTTTCACTGCGACAATACAGAAGGTTAACCCATTTCACTGCGACAATACAAAAGGTTAACCCTTTCACTACAGTACCACACCGTCTGTAGTGTGGTAGTGAAAGGGTTCAAAGCTAAATCTTTTGTCATACATTGTGCAACGGTTTATCTATCCTACCTGGATGAACTCTTATCAATGTAACCTGATATGTCATCGCTCAGTTACTTCCTACTGTATGTACAGTAATAACATGACCGCTATGTTTTACTCTTCCAGACCTACCAAGGTTCAGACGTTGACATCTTTACCCTGGGAAACCCAATGAACACGGTGTCCTTATTCACCATACTACTGCATCTGTCCATAGAGATCAAGCAATGGGTGGGTGTCGTTGGACCTACAGTAACCTATATCTATATGATCCTAGAATATAATTCTGAGTAGGCCTACCGTTGTACCATAACAAGCCCCCACATCTTTTATTCACTTTCTGATGGCAGCCTAAGAAAATATTAAATAGTATCTTTGACTGTGTTTACTCGTGCAATTAATATAAGAGAAAGGAGAAACATTTATTATCAGACGTACAATTACAATACTTCACCGTGTTTGCCATACAAATCTTTTCTGTTTTCCTATTTCAACGTACCTCGTATACGTAGACCTTTTCAGTAGAATTTAGTTGCTAGGGGATTCCGTTGCTAGGGGAGCAGCCTGGGCCCATGATTATAGACGGTTTCACTGGAATTCCGTTGCTAGGGGAACAGTTTGAGCCCAAATGTATTTCCTGTCAACTATTGCATTAGCAAACATTGCAACAGGAAATTAACATGGGTCCTTTTAGACAGAGCTATTTATTACCAGAGTTTGTACAGCAAGGTTTCAAAAAGAGTTCCAGAGTGTCAGTGAGACTTATGACTCTCTATGTGGCCACAATGCGGCGCCCGGCCATACTATCCAACCTTGCCAAACTCTGGTGCCAAATGGCTCTGCTTTTAAAACATTATTGTTGTCACTTTGGAAAAAGTGCCTATTTCCCGTCCGCTGTCGCTAAGCAAACACTGCGACAGGAGAAACACTCGGGCCCATCTAGAATGTCTATGTTAGGTTCTAAGGTCGTCGAGGGCTTGTTGACTCCGGTGATGTGTTGACTGTGATTCTCTCCTCGGCTCTCAGACGGTGATCCATGCGGCGGTCATCCTGGGCAGCGTGGCCTTGTACTTCATCGTGACCTTGGCTTACAGCGCCATCTGTGTGACGTGCGACGGATACTGGATCCTCCAGAACCAGATGGCCGATCCCATCTTCTACCTGGTCTGCATCATCACCACCGTGGTGGCTCTGCTGCCCAGGTACTACCATCTGTCCATCCATTTTCTGTCCATCCTCCATCCTCCCTCCCATTAAAGGGACACTTCGCAGACTGATTTATTTTGCACATAATCTCACACATATGTCCCACGACTCTAAACAGTTTGGCACACATTAATGTAGTGTGACAGTTTATTGAGAGTTAATGCGTTTGAATACGTCTTCCAGTCATGCAGTTGGAGGACACTGAATCCTCATTTAAATGTATTCCAGTCATGCAGTTGGAGGACACTGAATCCTTGTTTTGTGTTCATTACAGCTCAATCAATTGATGATTGCTATTATAAAAAGAAAAATCACTGAGCTGTAATGAACGCCACACAAGGATTCAGTGTCTCCCGTGGGTATACATTTAATAGAAGCATTTCTCTTTACACAGACATGCACACAGATACAGTAGAGTGCCTGTCCCCTTTGCCCTGTCATACATGAAGTGTTATCTTAAGAATGTGGTGTATTTCTTTGGATATACGTTTTAGTTTACCATCAACTTCACTTAAAATGGGGCATATACATAAAAGAAGAGGTACCTCGGTGCGGGAGAGGCCCCTGCCTCCAAAAATGCCTAGTCTTTACCGTTTATTTGTAACTGAAGAACGTAAATAGTGAAGGTCAGGAAGGAATGACAGAACAGCCGCTCAGCCTGGCTCTCTCTCTCTCTCTCTCTCTCTCTCTGACGCCTCTGAATGAGCTGATCTTCAGAGTGCTGCTCAGAACGCTCTGACTTACATCAAAGGGGGCGCATGTTTTTCACTGGCCTACTTCTCCCCCCCCCCCCCCCCCAGGTACATGTTCCACGTGCTGAGCAACACTCTCAACCCCTCCCCCCTCACACGAGCCAGGCATCTGGACCGACTGGACCCCTCCGTCAGGGCACAGTGGATACAGGAGTGGAGGAGTCTGAGGGGGACGGGGGGTGCGGCTGCTCGCTGCTCCGGGCCATCCGCCCCGCCCTCGCCCCCCTCCTCCACCACGGACTCCCTCTGGGACCCTTGTCCCCTGTCCCCCAGCCCCTTCGTTGCCACGGGAGACGACGACATCACGCTGAACGTCTTCACGGAGAGGAGTTGTGGAGGAACCCCCCCGTAAGCTCGGAGAACCCTCGGAGTCCGGGGGGAGACCGGGGAGAACCCTTTAGTACGTTGTTGACTTGAAGGGGGGGAAAGACTCACTGTACTACTAACCGTTATTTATTACTGTGCCGTTCCAACACTGAGACTGAATCAATATGTTTGAACTGGCTCATATCTGGATATGTCCCAGTGTAAAATGTTATTTAATGTTTGTTTTTTTCCTATTCTTTACGATACAGTATATGAGCGCAAACTGGGAGAGAAGCTGTTTGTCAAAGTGGCAAATTGTCCCTCTTTGTCCTATAACAAACCATTAGGGCTGCTGTTTCCATACTGTAGTGGAACGCTTGAGGAGAAAGAAGGCCCCCGCTTGCTTGTAACAAGCCTCCACAGCCAAGACATAAGCCTGTTACTCTCCTGATGGGTTTCAGAGCACAGTGGTAACCCAATCAGTCACGCTAGTACCCGCATTTCCACAAAGAAGAAGAAGAAAAAAACACAAAACGTCACTTTTCCAGAACAAAGCACTCAGTCCGTTTAAAATATTCGCCTCACACCTAGACACCCGAGTGTAATTATTTGCCCCAGATAGTCACTCTCTGCCTCTTGATCTGTGAGGCGGCATGCCTCATCCGAGCTCCAAACTGATCATGGTGCACTTGTGGTTTGCAGATGGCACACAGAGTTATGGTATTTTCAGTTAATTTGTCTATATTTAGGGCAGTTATGTATGATGGTGTCAGAAAACAAAATGGTGTGTGTTGTTTTTAAGGCTGAGCCTGTGAATATGTATATATAAATAAATATATATATGTGTATATTTGTATGTTGTTGTAAAAGATTCCATGGTAATAAATATGAAAATAGTGACTTATTTAAATTATTTAGTAACAACAATGTCTCCTTTTCAAAACATGCAGGATATCATGAATATATTAAGAAAACACTGAAATTGAAAAGGAAAAAAAGATAAATATGAAATCCATTTCCTATATTACTGAACTGTGGCCAAAGCCCGCGTCTGAAAAGGTCTGACTGAGACATCATTGGTATACTTCATTATACAATGTTTATATAACATTGAATGGCCTCCTTTTTTTAGAGCTGTGCTCCCCTCTAGTGTTCGATGGTGGAGTTGCAGAAAGGTCAAACGGGACAATGTCATTGGAAAACCCAGGCTGAAAATCTGAAAACCAAAATACTGGTAAAATGCTTAACTGCATTAAATGTCTGCTATAGCCACAAGAAAATGGATCGGTGACTCGTACCATACATTTTATTGAGAACAAAATAAAACAAATGCACAATAGCGATTTGTTTGTGCCAGCGAATAGTTCCACAACATAAACAAACGTACTTGTATTTAGTATTTAGTATAAAGTTAAGACAAATCAATGGATTCAAGACAGATTTGACAAATCAATGGATTCAAGACAGATATTACAAACACTTTCATCTTGTGGCACAAGTTGTCGCTGGAAACTGTGTGCCTTTTGTAATGTACTGAAATAACTTTTTTTGCACAAAACCAGACTTTTCCATGTGGTAAAAGAATAGCAATATAACACACACCTAAATATTAGATATTTGCAGTAAAGCTCCCCTTTTAAACGGAGAAATATAAAAACATAAGTCAACTGCAGACAACTTTCATGTTGATTTTCACAGTATTTGAGCCAGCAATAATACCCAGCTGCCCCCGAGGTCAACACGTGGCTCCATCCAAATAGTAAAAAAAAAATATATATATATATATATATATATATATATATATATATATATATATATATATATATATATATATATATGCAAAAAGAACGATAAGCACTCTATAGGATTTTCAATAGTTCAAAATGTTGAGTAAGGATTGTGTAGACTCAATCATTACATTACGTGCCACGCAATTATTGGACACGGTTGAGTCTACATGGTCCTCATTCACATTTTACTGAGTGCATCTTTAAAATATTGCACTGTGTGGGTCGACTGTATATCAAGACCATGTTAAAAAGTGACGATGATGAACGGCCCACAAACTGCTCCATCAAAGAAAATTATGTTCAGTCACCATTTAAATCCCAAATCTATTAGAATATCTATATGCACACAGGGGGGAAAAAGCTGAATGTTCATACTTTAAACCTGCACTATGGAACTTTTTAATTAAAAGAAAGCATGAATCCACAATAGCTGTGACCACGTATGCACACATGCATTCACAGACACAGACACACACACGCCCCCTCACACAAGCTCTCGACCTCCAGGGCAAATGTCAGCCTCCTATAGGGCGAAGACTGTGGCCGCTAGAAGGTGGGGACACTTTTGTGGACCAACCAACCAACAGAGTGAGCTATTAGGGATGGGCGTGAGTAATCGATTACTCGTAGCTATGAGAAAAATCGGGGGGGGGGGGGGGGGGAATCGAAATTATAAATTTTTATGATTTTCTTTTTATTATTATAATTTTTTTTTTTACATATATTTTCACATGTATGTGTGAGATTATAACTGTTTGTTGGTTTCCTTAAACATATATACGTGAATGAACAAAAATAAGTAAAAAATAATATAATAATTATAATAATAATAAATAAAATTCTAAAATTTTCTTTTTTTTTTACGTTTTTTTTCCCTTTTCGAGTAATACACGATTAATCGAGTATAGCATGCAATCAATCTATCTGGATTTTTCTTTAAAATGCCCATCCCTATTAGCTATAGAGCTGCTGGTCGCAGCTAAAAACAACGCTTATTTAGCTAAATCACTGAGTTGGGCCAAGTTGGCCTGAAAAGAAACCCCCTCCCAACAGCGATGCAATGAAACACAGTGAAGCTCTTCTGGTCGGGCACGACCAGCGTCACAAAACCCATATTCTGTAGAACATATGCACAACATATGTAAAACAGTCATTCAAGCCTTGCTTGAAGAAATGTATTTATTTTTTGTTGGTGACATCTTCTCTTATCCGCCATGTTTTAAATAAGGTGCTGTTACCTCTCATGGCCACAGGGTGCCAATCTTCCATAGTGCAGCTTTAACCCTTTCACTACCACACTACAGAAGGTTAACCCTTTCACTACCACGTGTGGTAGTGAAAGGTTAACCGTCTGTAGTAGTGTGGTAGTGAAAGCGTTAACCGTCTGTAGTGTAGCGTTAACTGTAACTGGAGAGAAATCATCATACATTTTGTGAGAATCTTACGATGGATTTACAGCAGGAAGAAATACAACCAGAGACACAGACAGAAAACACCTTGGAGATAATCTCCTCCTCCCCCTCTTTTCACCGCTCTCTTGACCATCTACGGTGTGAAGATGGGACATGCAACCTGATGTGGCCGCGTACGTACAGTATATACCCGATAGGCAGAAGTCTGTAGACTCGTACAGTATATACCCGATAGGCAGAAGTCTGTAGATGTGCACACTGTACAGTATATACCCGATAGGCAGAAGTCTGTAGATGCATACAGTGTATACCAGATAGGCAGAAGTCTGTAGACGTGTACAGTATATACCAGATAGGCAGAAGTCTGTAGAGACGTGTACAGTATATATCTACCGCTGAAGTGCCCTTGAGCAAGGCACTAAACCCCCCAACTGCTCCAGTGGAGTTGCTCAGTGGCCCTGGGTAAATAAAGGTTAAACAAAAACAAAAACAAATATCAGATGTAGATGCATACAGTATTATATACCAGATAGGCAGAAGTCTGTAGATGCATACAGTATATACCAGATAGGCAGAAGTCTGTCGAGTATTTTTGTCCGTGCAACGCATCTCCCCCCGCCTCTCTCCGACTCCGTCAGTCAGGGACGTGCACAGGACTTTAGAGGGGCAGGTGCTCAAAGGCTGAAAAGGGCACTATACCTGTGTGTGTTTTAACCGAGCGCGCGTAGTGCGCAAGCCCGATTTTTAAGGGCCCTTTTCGGGCGGGGGGCCCCCCTTTTTATGCTTTTTGGGGGGTTTTGGTGATCAAATATTGAATATTGAACTATAATAATCAGTGCAGGAGCTCACTTATCCTTGAAAGACACTTTTATCACTGACTTAAAAGGCCCATACATCTCCGTAAATGTTCAGGGGGGAGGGAATAAGTGCTCACCCTACAGACCCCAAGAAGTGCTGTATATTCTGTATTGTTTAATATAAATGCATTTTTTATTCCAATCCCGATTTGTATTTGAGATTCCCAAATCCCATCGGACTTGACTTCTTCGTGTCCCTCAATGAGTGTAATACCAGCATTCAACTGTATGCGCCACAGCGGTTTCTATCATCATCATCATCACCACCCACGCTATGCATAAAATATATAGGTCCGCGGAGAGGCACGCTGAGGAGGCCGTGCAAACTGCAATGGAATATGGGGCATCTCTCTCTCTTTACCTAATATTTTGATTCTATCCTGACATTTTTCAGTTGGAAGGGCAGTCTATATGCGTAACGACAACAAAAAAAATAAAAGATTTTTCAAAAAGGGCACTTTTTTTATGAGGCTCAAAAAGGCAGGTGCTCAAGCACCCCTTGGGCTCTATGTGTGCACGTGCCTGCCGTCAGTCTACCAGGTGGGCATCATATCAGGAAACCACATGCGACCCAGGTGCTTGGACACCTCACTGTGGATCTGCTCCACGCTGTAGCCGCTATCCGGGATGAGCACCTCCTCCATGATGGACAGCTGAGTCAGCCTGCCGCCGCACGTCTTGACGAACTCCACGAAGCCGCTGCAGGTGACCTCGCACTCGCCCAGGCCGACGGCCGTGAGGTTCTTGCAGCGCTCGGCGATGCGGATCAGCTCCTCGTCCAGGGGCTCCACGCCGTTGGCGCAGACCACCAGCTCCACCAGCCGCGGGCAGTGGAGGCCGACGCGGCCCAGCATCTCCTTGCTGACCGCCCGGCCGAAGTACAGGTGGGTGACGGGGGTCTCCTCGCGGAGGAAGGGCTCGAACTCCTCCTCGTAGAGGAAGAAGTACATGACGACGTTGACCTCGGGCGAGTGGCGGACCAGGGCCTCCCAGCTGCTCCTCTTGACGGCGTGGAAGTGCGTCTGGCCGGGGTTCTCGCTCACCACGTCGACCCGCAGGTGCTCCAGGTGGACGTGCTTCTCGGAGGAGAGCGCCAGCAGGAGGTCGTCGCTCAGCAGGTGGTAGTTCAGCGCCAGCTCCCGGAGTCCGTGGCACTGGTCGGCCACACAGAGGATCCCTGCGGAGAGAGGAAAGCCACGTCAACATTTAAAAATGGTTGAAGTCTAAGGGCTTGTGTCCACAGCGGACGTTTTATGAGTTGTCAGCTCCTTTCTGTCATTCATTTCTATGCTACAGACGCGACAGGCGCGCTCCTTTTCTCAGTGCCGCGCCTCGCGTTTTAGCGCTCTCGGCGGCAGCGTTTTTGGGGCGGAGCGCTCCCAGCGCCTAAAGTTGAAACTAGTTCAACTTTTGGAAAGGAGCGCCCGTCATCAAGGTAACTTTTTCCGACCGACCAATCAACATCGAGCAAGCGGGGGAGCCGCGGCAGTTTGCTTTTCAAAGCGGTCCGCCTTGAAAAAAACTTCCGCTATGGACACAAGCCCTAAAGCTTCAACAATAAACTAGGGCTGTACCGAATGCTTCGAAGCTTCGATCATAATGTTTAAATGTTGACATTCGAATTCTAAATCAACATTCAATTTTTTTTTTTTATAAATATGTTTTGTATATGTCTATTCAATCTGTTTAAACCAATGGGGTTTTTCTTCAAAGTTGCAGATAAAGTTTAGGCTACACTAATATTATAATATTATACTATAAGACGTCACCATCACTTTCGTACCAACCGTGCCCTTATTGGATTATTTATATTTGACGAAACTGATGAGTTATATTCATTAAAGAAAGTTGATTTAATAAAAAAAAATACTCATTTAATCAGATTAATCACTTTATTCAAATTGAGGATTTAGTTTAAAAAAAAAACTATAATAATTATTTTTTTTGACATTCGAAGCTTCGTTCGAATACTTCAATAGAAGCTTTGAATGTTAACACTTTAAGTGCCGAAAACGTGTTTAGGCGTCTTTCCTAGCCATGCTCAAGTTGCCGAGGACGCCCTAACTCGTCTTTAATATCAATATTTCAAAAATCTGTGATCGAAATCATATTTTTCCTCCGCAGCCCTGAGACACAGTGCTGGTCTCCTCTCAACCCTCTAGCGGTTCAAGAGCGCCATCTGGTGGCCGATCGGCAGATCGCCCAACAGGAAGTCACCCTTTGAACCAGTAGTACTCATCCAAATGTGGTCCGGCCACTCTCTATAGCTCCTGCGACTCCATCTTGAAACACTGGATAATAGATCGCTCGCCCTAACTCAATAAACAACGTTATTTGGACGTATATACTATTATACAACCTGGAAATGGATCGGATATTTCTACATCCCATAATAGGAATATTTCAGTTCCACGCTCATCGTCCAGCGGCGCGAGGAAGCCACGGTAAGATTCAGCGTATTCTCTAACGTCTTCTTTACTAACTGCTATGATGAACATATGACCCACATTAGATGAATGGTATAACGTTGCCCACGGAATTATAAACGCCCCCTCGCCCATCCGGTCAACATCAGATGACGTGTAGTAACTTCTAGAAGTACCTCCAGTTGACATTTTTTATCTGGCACAGATCGCTATCAAACTGTATTTCATCATCAATATAATGCATTTGGAGCTATAAATCACGTTCTGGAGAAAGCTGCAGAAAAAGATAAAAACATACTTATACTTTAGACCATATTTTAGTATGAATATGTGAATGAAAAAGTTTAACGTTCATACACCCTGAACAATACATATAGGACATTGAATGGGCCCTAATAATGGCAATCTAGCAATAGAATTTAAAAAGTTATAGCCCTGCAAAGAAGGGGAACTTCTCCATAGACAAATAGAGCTGGCAAGGGATGGTATATCATGAATTTAACCTTCGGCAGTTAAAGTGTTAAAAAGTGACATTCGGTACAGCCCTACAATAAACACATTTCTCATATTCTGTATATTGTTTAACACTCTTTTAATTCCACAAGTTTGGTTAATTCAATTAAAATGTTTTTCTTTTTGTAACAAATGTGTTTGGTACACGACAGTTCAGCGTTTCATATTGTGAGACACTACTCGCACTTACAGTACAAATAACACTTAAATGTAAAGAGATTTATTTTGCATGACATACATGTGCACTTTATTGCCAAAGCAGAAATTCAAACATTAAAAGTAACATAAAAAAGTAGTTTGAGTACATTTCTGGATGAATGAATGGATAAGTACTGTACCATCCTATCATAGAGATGCGTTGAATGAGCACCTTTATACCTACCAACTGCCCTACTCTGTAATCATAGTAATGATAATAATCCACCTACCTCATACTATAGTCTGCCCATATAACTCAGTATGATAGCATGTACAATAGTGCTGTGTATACCGTATATATACATTTATATATTTATATTTACAGCATACATACATACATATATCCTTATCTGTCTGAATATACCTGCATATAATCCTTCTACATATACCTACTTATACACCTGCATACAACCCATATAACTCTGTATGATAGCATGTACAATAATGCAGTATATACTGTATATATATTTATTCTTACCGTATATACAACTATCTACATATATCTGTACATACCTGCATATAATCCTTTTTACATATTTGTAGATACTATATCTGTACATATCCCTTACCTAC
Organism: Notolepis coatsorum; assembly: GCF_963971535.1. Classification (NCBI taxonomy): domain Eukaryota; kingdom Metazoa; phylum Chordata; class Actinopteri; order Aulopiformes; family Paralepididae; genus Notolepis; species Notolepis coatsorum. The sequence continues at coordinate 17,290,620 of NC_140180.1, read as the reverse complement.
TCTTACTATACGCTGCTGGCCATTATGACTTACTACCATACTGTCTTTATACCTGTATCACTGTACATATTAATATTACAACTCTGTACATACATCTGATTAGCGCTATTACTCATTAGTACTCATTTATATATTTTATACCCAGCTTAAATCACCCGTACATTGTATATTACTATTGCACTTTACTGTTACATTCGCACTCTGGTTGGATGCCAAACTTCTTTTCATTGTACAGTACTTGTGCTGTATAATGGCCATACATTTAGAATCGAATCTAATCTCTCATGTATCCTGTGTTCCTCATGGCACACAAGGCTAATATTATTGGAGGCCTAACTTCACTGAGCCAGTGGGAGGTATGGGGTGCAATACACTCGCAATGTAACTTGAGCTGCGACAATAAAGAGTTACAGCAGACTTGCGCTTCAAATAAAGAGGGACAGTGTCAGTAGGTGCGGTACGCTCATAGAATTCTTTGTTCGAATGGATGGCGGCCATTACTTTCAAAGAAAGCCTTCATTTATGGTGTTCATTAAAATATCTTCTCAACAATCACAGAATTGTACTTCACATCCATAAAGTGCTATTATTATAGGGATGCTCGATATTGGATTTTTTACCGATACCGATAGACCGATATTGTCCAACTCTTAATTTCCGATACTGATATCAACCGATACCGATATATGCAAGGTCCCCCCCCCCCCCCCCCCCAATAATTTTTTTTGAAAACCAATACCGACATTGTACGGATGCTTTTATTGTTGGCAAATGGTATAAGCGGAATAATCAACGAGTAGGTGTGCATTAAACGGTTGTTAAGACTTGTTGCTTATCCCTTGATTATCAAGTCCGTTACAATCCTGATAAGACGAGCTAAGGACTGGCCGACCCAAGGAATGATATTTATTACAGACGCCTCAGTGAAGTGAAACATGCCCGCCCTTGTATCAGACAGTTCTATTATGGGCCAATCCCAGTTCCCTTCCCTTGGCCCTGCCCCTGGAGTGCCCTAAGAGTGGCCCTTCAGAACAGAGCTACAAGGGGAAGGGGTTGAAATCTTTACCTAGGAAATGGGACACCACTTGTTACGTCATCAGTAGTAAAAAGGATTTACTGTACATATTTCTGTAGTGATACGTGTATTTTGTACGTATCGGCCTGTTTGGTTTTTGCATGGCCTAGAAACGTAACCTACAGTGTAATTACATATAATAATGATAGGCCTACATATTTATTGTACGGTATGTATCAAAAGGAGAGAACAATTCAGTGTTTTTCCTCAATATCACCGCAACACCTGCGAGTTACTCCTACATTTTGATCCCGGCCGCAAAGAAAACAAATCTGGAATGAGGCACGGTAATGCCCGGTTCAGCAGTTTCTGATTGTTAAACTGACAACTATTGTGTCCACCGTGAAAAGATACCAATAACCTGGGTTTTTTTGGTGTTCTTTCCGACGACTTACATCTACCAAAAGCACAACTGAACTGCATCGCTTACTCCTCCCTTCTAGCAAGACGTCTCATTCTTATGAACTGGAAAGATGAACATCCTCCCTCATTTGGCAGGTGGATTTGCGATGTAATTTTCCATTTAAAAGTTGAAAAGATTAAATATACTTTACGGGGATCAAGTGGGAAATTTGATGTGGTGTGGCAACCCTTTATCTCGTATGTGGAACGGTTGACTACGTCTCTCACCTCCTGAAACAAGGACACTGTATAGGAACGACTCTGTAACACGAAATACTCTGAGAACTTTACATTTTTTTATCTTTTTTTTATATATACATATCTTTTTTTATTTAATTTTTAATTTTTAATTAAATTATTATCATTATTATTATTATTATTATTATTATTATTATTATTATTATTATTATTATTATTATTATTATTATTATTATTATTATTATTATATATAATTATATATATATATATATTATTATTATATATTATGTTATATATATTATTATTATATATTATATATATATTATTATTATTATTATTATTATTATTATTATTATTATTATTATTATTATTATTATTATTATTATTATTATTATTATTATTATTATTATTATTATTATTATTATTATTATTATATATTTCTTCCTACATATTTTTTGGTATTGGTCTGTTTTTTTTTTGTTTTGTCGATAAGTGTATGTATGTCACGTTCGTATTGTCTACTGTAATGTCTAAAAAAACGAATAAAAATATCAAATATAAAAAAAAGAAAAGATACCAATAACCTTTAATTTTCTGATTTAGAGCAGTGGAAACCGCTGTAATAATTTTTGGAACGGTGTGCATCTGGAGAGAAGTGAGATCGAAAAAAAGCGATTGGCAAGTGTTAGAGGGTGGGAAAGCCGGTGCGGCGGAAGCAGGAAGTAACGGGGGCAGCGTGAGCCTCCCACGCGTTACTCCTCGCCACTGAGAGTTCGAGCTGCTGCGGTGAAAAGATGCGACAGGCTGCCTCCTCGTGTACCGGAGGGGACACGTGATGTAAGGCTTCTGTCCTCACTACAACCGACCAGTGGGAGGCATAGTCTAGCAACGTTCAAGACAGGGGAGGGAAGAATTGAATAATACGAAATTGGGATGGGAGAACATTTGAAAATGGGGAGAAAAAAAAGAAAATATCCATATTATGTACATACAAAATATACACGTATCACTACAGAAACGCAAAGTCCTTTATGTTCTCCCTTCTACCCCTACATTCCGAGTCAGCATCTGAAAACACTTTGGAGAGCCAGTTGGAGGGCCATGACCACTACTCCTTGATCCACAAAGGAACCGGGACGCGTCTATTCGAATCCTAACGCATTTATGCTTCCGCGTTCGCGTTTTGCGCTCTGATTGGACACTGATGTGTCTGGTCGCACCAATCGTGTGACGGCAAGTTCTTTCGCCGGTTAAGCTTAGGCACTCTTTCGAAGTTGGTTAAGGTTAGAGTTTGTCTTAGAGCAGGGCGATAGAACGCCAGCCCTGATTCCAAACTCTAACCTTAACCAACTTCGAAAGAGTCGCCTAAGCTTAACCAGTGATAAACTAGGCATTAGGTAGTTTGCTGCTGGTCGAGGCAGAAATGGGCGCGTCACACGATTTGGCGCACATGTCACATGACCAGAAACGTCAGTGGCCAATCAGATCGCACCAGAAACGGCAGTGGCCAATCAGATTCGCAAAACGCGAACGCGGAAGCATAAATGCGTTAGGATTCGAATAGACGCAACCGGGACACCCTACCCTACCACATGCAAAATGGAGGGGTAGGGCCAAGTGGGGGTTGTTGGGATTGAGCCTATATACACATCGCTATCAATCCAGCCTTTCCTGTGTATCAAAGATATTATATTATATGAATAATCTTCTATAAAGCCTTCTAATGCGGACATGTTGTAACTGCACCCCAATTTCTTCATAGCACACGATGGCGAGTGACATCGCCTCCGTTTACCCTCCTTGACGGCACAAAGCCATCGAGGATCTTCCACAACGTGTATAGGGGGAAGGTGTCAGTAATGTTTAAGGTTTGTATGCCAATTGCTATTGAATTTCAAATGAGGAAGAAGCTGTGTTGTCTTCTGGGTAGAAAACATCTCTTTGATAAAATATATATATATATGTGTATACAGTATGTCAGTGTTGTAGTACTCGAGTCCAGGAATCGGACTTGAGTCCGAGTCCTGGACTGATTTTCAGGACTCGTGACTCGACTTGAACTTGAGCACTGATGACTCGGACTTGGACTCAATCATTGACCGCATTCGGACTTGGAAGGTTCGGACTCGGACTCGGAAAATAATTTTTTTGTAATAGGCCCTAATCATTTGGCATACGATATTGATGGCTATATTAATACGTAACATTATTTAATTTTGTGCAAGGGCATGTTTAATGTAGACCTTTTTTCATTTGTATGTCAGCTTGTTGACTGCCAGAGTGGAGTGGACTCAACCTTGATGACTTGGACTCGGACTAGGGTAATGGGGACTCGACTCTGGCTCTTCTTTGGTGACTCGGACTCGGACTCGAACACTGGGGACTCGAGACTCGACTCGGACTCGGTGACCCGACTACAACACTGCAGTGTGTAGTGTTGTCACGATACTGGAATTTCGAACTTCGATACGATACCTTGAAAAGTATCGATATTCGATACCATTTTCGATACCACCGAAAATGTTAAAAAAAAGAAGATAAAAAAGATAAATATATATATATTTATAGATTTTGCTTTTGTTGCTGGTTGATTCTCCTCAGCTTCTCTCTGGTACTATAAGAGAAGATAAATATAACACTTTTAAAACCCTTTGTTTATCTTTAGATCACACATTTAAAAATAACTGTTCATCTCACTTCAATCATTTTTATTGCAGAACATGGTATTTTCTCAAGCAGACAGATGTCAACACTGTAATCTGTGTTGCATGTACCTGACAAACTGAACTGTTTGTATTACAGTCATATTCCAACTTAACTGAATGCAATGTGTGTGTGTGTGTGTGTGTGTGTGTGTGTGTGTGTGTGTGTGTGTGTGTGTGTGTGTGTGTGTGTGTGTGTGTGTGTGTGTGTGTGTGTGTGTGTGTGTGTGTGTGTGTGTGTGTGTGTGTGTGTGTGTGTGTGTGTGTGTGTGTGTGTGTGGACTACTGTACTATTACAGGTATTGAAATAAACAATGCAACTTCCTTATACAAAAAGAAAATGCACGCAACGACACCAGCGGGCGGCTGGCATCCCCCAGGTATCTGGCTTCCCTTGCGCCATCTGTGGACGGGTGTGCGGCTCAAGGATCGGACTCAACGCCCACGAGAAGTGGCACCAGCGGCAGTGTCGCTAACTCCCCTCCCCACCCCCCCCTCTCCCCATCCCTGGAGCAAGCGTCATCATCGAACACGATGGACAGCTAAGAGAGTGTGTGTGTGTGTGTGTGTGTGTGTGTGTGTGTGTGTGTGTGTGTGTGTGTGTGTGTGTGTGTGTGTGGACTACTGTACTATTACAGGTATTGAAATAAACAATGCAACTTCCTTATACAAAAAGAAAATGTATTTTATGTATATATTTTTTAATGAATAATTAAATATCGATATTGCGGGAAATGAGTATTGAAACTGTTTTAAATATTCAGAATCGATATGTATCGAAAGATCGCTATTTTTGACAACACTAGCAGTGTGTACACGGACCTGCCGGGGAGACGTGAGGACAGCTGCTCATCTTCAGCAGCTTCAGCGTGTCTCTGTTGTTGGCCACCAGCACCTCCAGGGACGGGTCGTCCACCGGCGTGTCGTCCATCTTGATGGAGGACAGAGACTTGGAGTTGACGAAGACCACCGTCAGCGCGGACACAAAGTGGGCCTGGAGGCGGGGAAGAAAAGACATCGTAATGAGACGCCTTTCACGGAATGTTTACAATTTGTCCTCCATGTCGGAGGAGACAATGTGTTGATATACCGTATGAAAGATAATCTGATAATTCTGTGTCTTTTTACTGGATGCAAGTCACAGTGGAAGAGTAACATCACGGGGGCAACAGTGGCTCAGGAGGCAGATTGGTCGTCTGGTAATTGGAAGGTTCCCGGTTCGATTCCGGCTCCTCCCGGGCAGCGTGTGTCAAAGTGTCCTTGAGCAAGACACTTAACCCCCTAATTGCTCCCGATGAGCAGGTCGGCACTTTGCATGGTAAGTGTCAGGGATGCTGTACTGTACAGGGGGTAACCAGCTTTTTTATTTACCTATGTTATCTTATTTCGTAATGCTTTTGTTTTTGTTTTGTCTTTGTTTAATTTGTTTGTTTTTGTACTGGTCTGTGTATTTGGGTGTGTTAAACGTATATGATGCTGTACTGCATATTGGGAAGTGCAAAACTATGACACCATCTGTGAGGAGGATGTGTTTCTTTTCCAAGTAATATGTTAGAATGTATATCCCAGACTGTATTTTTATTCTTATTTGGGATTTTGACCACCTAAATGTTTATTCTTTTTGTGATCAAATTTACTACCTAAATGTTTATTGTGAGCGATCTGTAGTGCTGAATTTCCCTGGGGATCAATAAAGTACTTCTATTCTATTATAGCCTTCCTCTTTGAGACTGTGTGGTCTAATGGCCTGTTTTGTGATTGTCTGCGTGTCAGAAAGCTCAATAAATATATTGACCAGAAAAGGTGGTTGCCAATGGTTACAATGGTCAAATGGTGTACCATGTTTTAAAAACAAATTATGCTTGCTTTAATCCCAGTAACGTTGGAGAGCTAGCTAAATTATACATAAATCGGTTTTCATATAAATCTATCTTCACTACGACTTTAAAGCGGTGGCGCGGCACGGTCTACGGAGACGCAGCCATTCTCCCTTTCTGTGTGTGTGTGTGTGTGTGTGTGTGTGTGTGTGTGTGTGTGTGTGTGTGTGTGTGTGTGTGTGTGTGTGTGTGTGTGTGTGTGTGTGTGTGTGTGTGTGTGTGTGTGTGTGTGTGTGTGTGTGTGTGTGTGTGTGTGTGTGTGTGTGTGTGTGTGTGTGTGTGTGCCACGCATGCCCGTCCCAACTTTCATTTCAGCTCAGTGTAGACAAATGCACCGATACTAACAACCGCCTTACTGCGCAAGTCTATGATGACACTGTTGACACCACGTATCCGTAGTTTCGGGGGGCCTATCACCCCCCCAGAAAAAGATCCTAGGGGAAACACTGATAACTGATCAGGGCAGTTAAAAGACTACTCTCACAACATTAATGGAATTATTTTGTATTGTTCCCAACGGCAAGAACTACAGTTATTCCTCCACTCAGTTCACTTTACAGGCAGTTTGAAGTGTGAAGTTAGAACACAGCATCACAACCAAGATAACAGCAGCAAAACACCCACTTCTATTTAGTAGGTGACGATGTGTTGGCCCAGTGTCTGCAATACTTTCAGATACATTTATCTGATTTATTAGACTCTAAGGTTTATAAGACTAATTCATACGTCAGATTTATAAGACTTTTCATCTGAAAAAAAAGTGCAGACCTCATCTACTTTTTTAATTTTTTTTTATTATCTTTTCCCCCCTTCTTTTTCCGTTTGTCTCCCATCCCAATGTTAGTTGTTATTATGCCAATTCCCAATCCCCTTCCTGGTCGTTGCGCACTCTACCCCCTACCGTCGGTCCGGGAGGGCGGAGACTATCACATGCTTCCTCCGACACATGTGTACCCAGCCCACCGCTTCTTTTCACCTGGCAGCGTGGACTCTCATTGGGAGAGTGTAACGTGTGGAAGGTCACACTACCTCTTCCAGATCTTTCCCTTGCTGTGCAGGCGCCCCGACCGAACTGTAGGAGTCGCTGTTTTACAACAACCAGGACCCACCCTCGCCGGGTTTCCCACCCGCTAACACTGCCAATTGTTTTGTGTTAGTATGGACGGTCGGCCAACCCGGAAGCACCACAGCTGGATTCAATCGCACTGTCTCTGTGGTGGTAGACAGACACTTAGTCCGCTGCGCTACCCGGCCGCCCGGACCTCATCTACTTTTAAAAATATCATGACAAGACATGGCCTTGGTTATATATAAACAAGCACACATTCACAATAGCTGCAACATGTTGGCTTTAGGTCATTCCCTTTGCCACACCCCCTTTGAGCTAATTGGCATGAACACACACACACACACACACACACACACACACCTTCACACCTTCACACACACCTTCACACATATACACACTTGACCTCCATTTCAGCCTCTCAGGGCTGAGGGTTGGGAAATTCTTGTGGACCAACTGACAAACCAACTGACAGAGTGACCTGGTAGCAGCTAACAATCAGACTGGTGTCTCTGGAATGTCTGGTGCTGTCCGTTAGACTATTGTGACAGTTGTGCGTGTGAGAATTAATTCTTCAAATTAATCAAAGAAATACCCTACGAACATTATTTATTCAGAAAAACACAATTAAGAGTACAGTACTGTTCCTGTTCTGTGATACGGTATGACAGTACAAAGCCAATTCAAATTGAAAGCAGATTCAAATTGAAAACAGGGTATCTGCAGGTTTCAACAAGTTCAATTTAAGACCTTCTTAATACCACTTAGAGCATGTAAATACCAATTTCACGACCATACTAGCAAAATAAAACAAAAAACATAGAAACACTGAACTGGCGGCTGCACTTGCGACACTTGCGTGTCAATTAAAATGATCCCGTTTTAACTTTTACGGCCATAATTGAGAATTATGAATTTAATTCTCCTTTTAATACCCCGCAGATACCCTGGACAAATATAACCTCTATTACGTGCAAGTTCAGTTGTTGTTACCAAGCTAGAAGCATGCACAATCGTCAGGGTCACTCTTGCATGTGTGTCATGTGTCATGTGGGACAGCTGGTAAAGTGCTCAGGGGTCCGTGATAGTGTTCTAAGTACACACAACTATCTTCAGAAACTGTTCAACCTTTCATTCCTCGAAGAAACAACTCATCCAATATTTGTCACGCAATAGCATTGAATCCAAATAGTTTTGACTGTTATCTGCTTTCATTTGGTTCTAGTTTAACCTCTAACATTATGGCATCTTTCTTTTTACCCAGTTGCAATTTAACTATCTGACTGTTTACAAAGGTATATTTATACATTCTGACACTAGACACTGTTATTTAAGCCTATTATCAGTGTCCTGTGTATTACTTTGCCCACAGGCGACCACTCGTGTTACATTTCAGTCCTTGGCCCTTTGTGTCAAAACGGAGACACTGCCCTAGATATTCTGGTCTACCCACGACTGGGCACGTAACAACTCTCCCCCCCCCCCCCCCACACACACACACACACACACCCGCATACCCACCCACCCCACAGCCGCAAACTACTGCTAATACTTACGTACATATATGGAGAGTGATGCATAGTATTATTTCTGTTGTTGACATACTGTCCCTGAGCCCTATAAGTTCCCCTGTGTCTATTTTGTATTACTTATTGGTTTAAAATACAGAGACAGTTCATATTAAGGAACATTTTACTGTAAATATGCCAGTTTAGCCAGGTTGGCAAATTTTCAACTGTAATGCGAGTGTGGTTACTGAGTTACTGAGAGTTACTGACTACTTCTTGGCCTTACTCCTAAAACCCACCTTACCCCTGCCCATTTTGACAATCTAGGATGGCTTAGAGTGGACGACAGAGTACAGCAACTTGCAATGGGCCTGGTCTACAAGATACACTACACCACTAAGATACCCATGTACCTGTCGAAATACTTCCCAAAGGTCAGTGAAGTCCACGACCACAACACCAGAGGGAGCTCCACTAATCACGTTTAACCCAGATTCGGCTCAAACAAGGGACTAAACACGTTTCACAATTTTGCCACAATAATGTGAAACGCCCTACCCACAGCCGTAAATGAATGTGAATCCCTACCCTCCTTCAAAACCTCTCTCAAAGAGCACCTACGGGTGGCTGCAATTAGAAATATGGCCCCGGTAAATGTCAAAATCCCCCCCCCCCCCCCCTCCCACCACCCACCCAACCCCCTCCAATGTACAGTTTCTTCCCCTTCGGATGTATATATTTTTTTATGATCTCTTTTTCTTACACAGGACTGTATATTTGTATGTCTTGTATGTCATAGATGTCTTGATGAATTGAAAATGGAGTTATGTAAACAAGACGAAAGTATTTTTCTGGTCTTCATCCTCTTAGCAGTTGTTAGTATTGAGCTGTACTGTATTGTACCCATTCTGCAAAAAGTTTTCAATCAATCAATGGTGTCAGAGGTATGTTACAGTATTATTACCATACGTGTCTGTTATACTATGGACCTTGTGAGTTGCTGAATGTCTCTGCACTGTTGTGACCAAGACAAACTCCTATACATTATTTGCAGGGATGGCCATATTTTGACGATTAATCAGGTCGGTTCATTCTTTGTCAGTTGATTAGTCTGTGTGATTAAATGCGGTGAAGACCATTTTACAGGTTTGTGTTGATTAAATCAACAATCAACACTCAATCAACAATCAAAATCGATTTTTCGACAAGGTCCAATGACTTATTAGTCGGCTAAGAATATCTTAAAAAGGAGCTGTAAGTGGTATTTGTTTTGTTTGTTAAAACAAGTAGTCTACATGTTAAGATAATAGCTCTACATTCTGATAGCCATCACTGATATAGAGGGTTTGGTAACATGGGTTTCCCAGTCCCTCCTGCTCTGCAGTAAACTGAAAATAAATGTGCTGGTATCCCGTTCTCACTTTATCCAATCAGGAGAGAGAACTCCACACTGCAAAATGATCTGACAGAATGATGGCTGAAACTGATAGAAACAACTAGTTTTAAGCAAATGTGTCCTTGAAACAAGTAAACTAATCTGCCAGCAAGTTTGGCTTGCCAAGATTTCTTGAAACAAGTAAAAACATCTAGGGTAAGTGGGAAGAGTTACCAGAAAATGTATTTTCTGTTTACTGCAGAGCGGAGGGACTGAGAGACCCATGTTACTGACCAAACACTCTATATCACTGATGGTTGTCAGAGTGTAGAGCTATTTAACACTTATTTCAACAAAATAATACCAGCACCTTTAAGTCAAGGACGGCCCTAATCGTTTGTATTTGGCAAGTCAAGTCGGGTCTCCGACGCGGTACGTGTACGAGGCACGCGGCCCGTCTCTGGGTGTAATTCCCTCTCACCTGGGACACGTCCATGAAGCTGGGCCGCGCCGTGGAGATCAGCCCCAGGGTTTTGATGGTGCAGTTCACCAGCTGGGAGAGGATGTTGCAGGCTGCCTCAGCAGACTCCGTGCAGCTGTCCACCTTCACCGTGATTTACCGTTTTCAGGAGGGGCAGAAATAAAGCAGAGGAGGCGGATTAGTAATCTACAGACACCGATACTGATATCTGATATCAGGTCTATATACCAACGGGGGTAGGGATGCTCGATATTGGCTTTTTTACCGATACCGATATTCCGATATTGTCCAACTCTTAATTTCCGATACCGATATCAACCGATATCAACCGATACCGATATATGCAGGGTTTTCCCCCCCAAAAAATTGAATAATTTCAGGTAACTAATAATTTCACTGGATATATATATAACACACATTGTTATTGTTTTTTTCTTTTTTTAAACCGATACCGATATTTTCCGATATCACATTTTACTGCCGATATCGGCCGATAATATCGGTCGGCCGATAATATCGGACATCCCTAAACGGGGGGTATCGGTATCGAAGAACCTCCCTGATGAATGAATTCTGATACGGAGAGAGCCACATGTTTTTCATTTACTGCATATTTGGCACATAGAAGAATAGATCTTAAGGTGCTATAAGTGGTATTTTTTTGTTTGTTAAAATAATACAAGTTCAAATAATAGCTCTACAGTCCGACAGACATCACTGATATAGAGTGTCTGGTCAGTATTAACATGGGTCTCCCAGTCCCTCTGCTCTGCAGTAAACAGAAAATACAAGCAATTGGCGCCCCCTCTGGGTGGCGCTCTAGGCAATCACCTATGTCGCCTATAGGAAGCTCCACCCCTGTTCCATGTTGATCGATACTCAGTCAGTAATGATAATTGGTATCGGCAGTGAAAATGTAGCACTAGTGTGCCTTGCTAGCGCTGGTGGGCTATGGGGCTGACATCTTGATTACAATGTAAAATGTGTCGAGATCACATTCAATTCTTCACGGCAGCACCCAGTACAGACTTACCCAGTAAACAGACTTTTGATATATATTGAATATTGATATATTTTACTGCTGCTACTTTTATTATTTTTTTTTTTTACTTTTTAACTTAAGTACTGATTTTATTGTTTGTCCACCACATTGCTTTACTCATTTGACTCTTTTATTGTGTGTCCAATTGTATCTATTTTAACGTTTGTCAACTGATGAGAGCTATTGAAGACCTGAATTTCCCCAAGGGGATCAATAAAGTACAGTATCTATCTATCTATCTATCTATCTATCTATCTATCAAGATTCAAGAGGTTTATTTATCACATACATTACATACCAGGGCATACAGTGAAATGCGGTTGGCCATGCCCGCTACAATTGTGCAAGAATACAATAGTAAATAAAATAAGTAGAAGATGATAAAGTAGACATAAAATAGACGTGATAAAATAGACATGTTAATAAATCCTGAGATAATTGCAATACAATGTTGAGCTACGACTTAAAGGCACTGGGTCCTATGTACACTACTATACAATATACAGTTTTACTTCTATGTCCCTATGCTATACTTGCTATTACTAACTATACTATGCAATAATCACAACAAGTTATTTTCTTAAAGTGTCCTTTTTTCCCCCTTCCTTTATCTATCTATCCATCTATATTTATCTGGACCATCGTGGACAACTTCGGGGCAAGTGTTTGACAAATAACCGGCCTGGATTTTATATTTAGGTTAATATAAAAGGCTTCTGAGCAAGTCAAATGAAATGACACGATGCGCCGTCGCCCGGGAGAACAAAAGTTAATTTCAGTCTATGTTAATTTGCCAAGTGCTCCACGTCTGTACTGCGCTACCTACCGCCTGTTAGAATCCCAGGCAGACACACCTCACAGCATCACCGTGTTAAACCCATTAGCTCCAGTAGGGGTGGTGCGTCATCATCACTTCTACAGCAGTCTGAATGAAGAAGGTCACACATTGTTTCAACAGCTCTGTCATAAGCGTACTTTGCACACCTACACCTCTGTGTAGCTTGGTGTCTATGAATGTGGCAGAGATGGGGAGGGGGGGGGGGGGTGAGATGGGGGAGGTTTATCTATTTTATTCAGCAAGTCATTAAAAGGGGCAGTTCACCAAAAAAAACAATGCAGATTTATTTTGCACACAATCTCACACGCATCCAAACACTCAGTTTTGCACACATTCATTTAGTTTGACAGTAATTGCGAGTAAATTTGTTTGAATATGGCCACCAGCGATGTCATCGAGGACATTGGATCCTTGTCTTGTGTTAATTACAGCTCAATTAAATGATAAGGTTTTTGATTGATTGATTGAAAAGTTTATTAACAGATTGCAGAATGGGTACAGTACAGTACAGCTCAATACATACAATTGTTAAGAGGATGCAGACCTGAGAAAGACTTTCGTCTTGTTTCCATCAGGGTCCCCCATTTTCAATTCATCATATGACACACACAACATACAGATAGACAGTACTGCTACATCTATACATTTATGACATACCAGATTTTCAAATACAGTACCGTTTGTGATACTAAAAAAATCCAGAAAAAGAGTGTATATACATTTGACATAGAAACTGTGCATTGGGGGAGGTTGGGTAGGTGGGGTGGGGCTGTACATTGGAGGTGGGGGGGGGGGGGTTGGGTAGGGGGGGGGGGGACACTGTTCATTGGAATACTGACATACATTTGACATAGAAACTGTACATTGGAGGAGGTTGGGTAGGTGGGGTGGGGTTGGGTGGGGCTGTACATTGGAATACTGACAAAGCCATGCTTGGTCTTTATTGTACAACTGGGTTAGGACATTTGTAGGGGCCAGTTTTGAATTGCAGTCTCCCGTAGGTGTTCTTTGAGAGTGTTTTTGAAGGTGGGTAGTGATTCACATTCCTTTACAGCTTTGGGTAGGGCGTTCCACATTGTTGTGGCATAATTGCGAAACGTGTTTAGTCCCTTGTTTGAGCCGAATCTGGGTTTTACATGATTTGTGGAGCTCCCTCTGGTGTTGTGATCGTGGTATATTCACTGACCTTTGGGAAGTATTTTGACATGTACATGGGTACCTTGGTCGTGTAGTGTATCTTGTAGACCAGGCCCATTGCAAGTTGCTGTACTCTGTCGTCTACTCTAAGCCATCCTAGGTTGGCAAAGTGTGCAGGGGTGAGGTGGGTTCTAGGAGTCAGGTCAAGCAGTAGTCTGACTAGTTTGTTTTGAGATGTTTGTAATTTGGTTTTTAGTGCCTTTGAGGTGCTTTGGTACCATGAGGTGCAAGCATAGTCGTAATACCCTTGAATGAGTGCTCCTGCCAGAGTCTTCAGGGTATTCTTGTTTACCAGGGAGGAGATCCGGTACAAGAATCGAGTTCGTTGATTGACTTTTTTTATAGCAGTCCCTATAAGCCAAGGTATTGCCATTTTTCATCTACATAATTTTCATTGAGCTGTAATTAACACAGCACAAGGACTCAATGTCCCTGATGACATCCCTGGCCATATTCAAACACATTTACTCTCAATAACTGTCAAACTAAATTAATGTGTGCAAAACGGTTTACAGTTTTTGGATGTGTGTGAGATTATGTGCAAAATAAATTAGCATTGTTTTTAGGTGAACTGCCCCTTTAAGAACAAATTCTTATTTACAATAGCGGCCTGACAAGTGACAAGAGCTACTTAACACATTGACTGCCACGCTTCTATCCATCAATGTAGGCTCACTGCCACCAGTCTAAGCCTATGGAGCTGTTCACCTTCTTTGCAGGGCTATAACTTTTTAAATTGTATTGCTAAATTGACATTACTATGGCCCATTCAACATCGATTGTCTATCGTTCAGGATGTAGGAACGTTATTGTAACTGAGGGGTACAATTCCCTGACTGTATTACTAGATATGATACTTACTACCACTACCTTTGTACTTAATATTCGGCCACCCAGTACACGGCATAAATATATTATCATAAACACTCTCACGTAGATGAAACGGATCCAACACAAATGTACGAAGTCGAAACAGGTCTTTATTTCTACACAGCGATGGTGTGTAGAACAAGCACTTAATCACTTAATTACATTTATGAATTGAAATAGTATGCACTTTTATGGCAAAGAGTATTCGTCGGTATATCAATAGAGAATGTCCAATCTCTGAAGGCGCAGGTGGTAAATATACGACCTGGAATAGTTAAGGAATAACAGCAATGATACTTTAATGATTATATACTAGATACACTAGAGGGGGTTAATCCGGTCGCTTGTAAGCCGACAGGAGTAGGAGGGGGGGGGGGGTAGAATCCGGCTGCCTCGTCCGGCCAAGGGTATCCCAGGTGAACCCACTGTAGTGCCGTTCAATGCGCCGGCGATCCTTGGACCACAGATGAAAGCAGGTGGACTCTTTGTGGGCCGGCTCTCTCCGGTCCACGGGGGAGAGACGTGAAGCGACCTCGTCTTGCAGAGCGTCTCCTCACCTTGCGTCCTCTCCAGGGGGGGGGGGGTTCCAACACACGGCAGTGTCGGGGGTCTTTATCCATGGAATAATCAAAGTATACAAAGCATAATCCGTGCCTGGGAAGGCGGGCTGTCGTCGGTAGAATAATCCGGTATACAGGTCCACTCGCTCGTCGGCTCTGGGGCTCCTCGGGTGCAGCTTCACATAGGGTCAACCACCCTGGGTAAGCAGCCAGTTCTCTGCCCGAAACGATGGGGTACTGACTACGGTAGTATTCTCACCGCACGAAGCACTATATATTAACAGACTATTATTAGCTTAATAGACTACGTCCAACTCGACGATATAGTGCCAAATATGACTATTCAAATATTAATATACACGATGTCTCAATACCGATGGTAGGCGAACTTGGCCTTACTCCCACACGTGGCGTCGCGGGGAGGCTTTACGTCTGTGACTCTATTGGAGGGTAAGAAACTGGACTGAAAAGAAAGTCCTACTTTAGTAGCGCAGTATATATACGCACTATGAACAAATAGTCCCATTAGTGGTGCGGTAGCCAGATTCCTACGCGGAACTAGGACTTGTTCGTACATGTGGAGCGGTACGTTTGAACTGGGTCTGAGGGGTATGGCAGCCTGGCACCAAGGTCTCGACCAATAGTAGAATGGAGACTATTATGGGATGTTCAGTAGGCTAGAATGGATATTCAATGCATATTGTACAAGGAATATACAAGGGATATCAGGGAATATTAGAGAATATACAAATACAATTAAATATATATATATAAATAAATATATATATTCGGTTTAATCTGGCCCTTCACAACAGCCACCCCCTGAATAGGTCCCAGACCTAATCAGTTAAACAGAGACAGATTAATCGCGTTGTCTATTTACACATAAGGGTTTGCTGTAGGGGTCAGTCAACTTCACAAAGTCATAGGGTTGTAGGGTCATGGTCATCATCGATTGTGTCTGGGAGTCGAGGCAGTTCTATGAGCCTCGCCACGGGACGGGTGTAAGTGCGACCCTGGACGAGCACTTCAGCTGCTCGGACCTTGCCGTCGGCACCGGTGATCACTTTGCTTACGCGGCCGGCCGGCCACATAGCTCTGGGCAGTGATTGATCAATAATCATGACGACTGTTCCTTCTGTCAAATTGTCTCTCTCCTTTACCCACTTCTGGCGGGTCTGTAGAGACGGTAGGTAGTGCAGTAGGAAACTGTTCCAAAACTTGTCGGCTAATACTTGGCTGTACCTCCACATTCGTCGGCCGTTCGCTTCTTCAGGCCGGTACATTGTCTGTGGTAATGCAGGATCTAGCCGCCCCATCAGGAGTGTGTTGGGGTCTGCGGAGATAACAGTGCTCAATCCACAGAACACAGGCTTCTTATTCTCAGCCTCCTCCTGACTGGCTTCCCTCGGGATAGGCGTGGGCCACTCTCCTTCCGGGGGCTTTAGGAATGCTGGGCCGTCACTGTAGACATTGCGACGGGTGAGGTCATCCAGGGGCATCCCCCGGGTGATGACGTCAGCTGGGTTCTGTTTTGTATCAACGTAGCGCCACTCTGTTTCTCCGGTTAACTCTTCGGTTAAGTCTTGAATCTCGGTGACTCTGACTCCCACGAAGACTTTGTACTTGCATGAGTCCGATTTGATCCAGGCGAGTACCGTCGTGGAATCTGACCACAGGATTGTTCTAGACACCGGTATGGTGAGCTCACGTTGGATGAGCGTGGCTAGGTGCGCTCCGGCTAGGGCTGCGCAGAGCTCTAGACGTGGGATAGATTGTTGCTTGCGTGGGGCTATTCTCGAGCGGGCGAGGACAAATGCTGTGTAGATCTCTCCCCCCTGGTCTTGGGCCCGCAAGTAGGCTACTGATCCGTATGCGACCTCTGAGGCGTCACTGAAGACGTGTAAGTCCATTTTACATGTCTCTGGCCTCACCGTGGGTGGGAAGTAGCTTCGGCGCATATTAACGCCTGGGAGTGAGTGGAGCTCCATCTCCCACTCTCTCCAGGTGGATGCAAGGTGTGCGGGAATGGGGTCGTCCCAGCCCTGGTCCTTGTCCCACAATGCTCGTACAATCATTTTTGCCCTGGTGGTGTATGGTAGAATACATCCTAGCGGGTCATATTGTCGAGCGAGTGTTGTGTACACACTCCGTCTGGTGGTCGGCGCCGCCGCCGGCCTTCCCTGCTCCGTAGTCAGGGGCTTGTGTCTGTAGTGAAGCGAATCTGTTTTGAATCGCCACACCAATCCCAGGGTCATCTCCTGGGCTTCTCCCGGGATTGTAGCCATCCAGGTCTCGCTGCTGGCTGCCTTGTCCTCGGAGGAGAGGCTGCGCAGTACTTGCGGATCGCTGCTGGCCCACTGCCTGAGATCAAAGCCGCCTTTGATCAATGAGGCGCGGAGTTTAATCAGGAGAGCCTCGGCTCCTTCCTGGGTTGAAAGGCTTTGTAGACAGTTGTCTATGTAGAAGCTGTTCTTTACGCTGTGTCGGACCTCTTCGTCCGCTGCTGGGTCCTCTGCTACATGTTTCTGTAGTGCAAATGTCGCACAGCAGGGGCTGCACGTCGTTCCGAAGGGGAGGACTTCCCATTGGTAGATGGCTGGGTGCTCATCTCCTGGCTTCTCTCTCCATAGGAACCGTAACAGGGGCTTGTCCGCCTCTACTAATCTCACCTGCAGGAACATTCCTTTAATGTCCCCGCTGATGGCCACCTTTTCCTGGCGGAAGCGGAGTAGAACGCCGAGTAGGGAGGGGCCGAGTGTGGGACCGGGCAGTAACTCTTTATTTAGATTTTGGGATCCGATCTGGTAGCTGCAGTTAAATACTATGCGGTCTTTACCGTTGTGATGGACCTTGTGGTGGGGCACGTACCACGATTCAGTGGTCTGGTCAGCCTCTTTAATGTCCATCTTTGTGACGTGTCCCGCTGTGATGAGCTTCTCAATCTCAGCGCGGTATACACTCTCTTGGGCGGGGTTCTTGGCTAAGCGCCGCTCCGTGTTCAGCAGGTACCGTTCTGTGGCGTCTGTCTTGGCGTGGAAAGTAGGCATTCCTTCTCGCCGCAGGAGTGGCGTGGCGTATCTCAACACGCCGTTGACCGGGACTCTCTTGGTCCCTGTCTCGAGGAGGTGAATGGCGTAAATGTCATCTTTAGAGCGAATGTCTTTCTTTCCGTTCTTAAAGGGCATTTGTTCCAAGGTCCATAGCCGCTCTACGTGTTGCAGGAGTGCGGTTTCTCCCTCTGTGACTCGGGAGTGGAGACATCTAGTGGCTGTACTTCGGTTGAGAGATTTGGCGAGCGGGCCTTGGAGAGTCCATCCCAAACGGGTCTCGACTGCTGCAGGACAGCCTCGGGGTCCGGTATGAACCCGGTCTATCGGGACAATGAGGTCTGCATGGTCGGAGCCTATCAACAGGGTCGGCATAGCATTGTCTATGAGCGGGATCGGTAACTTGCGCAGATGTGCATATTTCTCCATCAGCTTGGCGACGGGGTATGTGTACCGCGACAGTCCTATTTCTTGGCTGGTGAAAGCGTCTGCAATCTGGTACCGTCGCTCAGGCTGGCCGCTTGCTGCGATAGAGAATGAGACATTCTCGCCCTTTATCGTCTTCAAATCTCGTCTTATTGTCCGAATTGTCATTTGGGTTTCGCTTCCCCGCAGCCCTAGCTGGGCCGCAGCGGAGGCGAGCAGCAGGGTCTTCTCTGACCCGTCATCGAGGACGGCGTAAGTGTCCAGGACTTTATTCTGGTAGCTTAGTGTCACACGCACTACTTTTAGGAGTACTCGGGCTCCACTGCTGCTGGCGGGATCGATGTACATGACGCTCGCTTTGCGGCTGGATGGTGCAGGTGAAGGGCGCCGTCTGTTACTGTCGTGAAGTATGTCCAGATGGGCTCCATCGCACTTGGTGCACCTTTTCTTTAAGCGGCATTCGGCTGCCATGTGTGAGCGCGCACAGCGAAAACAGCGCTTGTTGGACTTTATCCATTGACCTGCTTCCTCCGCGTTCAGCTTGGGGAAGGAGTCACATTGCGCTAGCCAGTGTTCTTTCTCACAGTAGGGGCACACTATCTTCCACTTCTCCGTTCTGGAGGGGGTACTGTGGCTCCTGCTGCTCGGTACTGACTCCGATTGGTGCATCACAGTCACCGATCTTCTTCCATCATTTAGTCGTCTGGTTCCTTCTCTGGAGCCAGGGGTGCTCCGTCCGAATGTATCTAGCCGTAGGCTGCTGACTTCTCTCGCCAGGAAGTCTGCTAGATCGAGGAGGTTCGGTTCGGGGCCATTCGGGTCTCTGTGGTCCCTCTGCCGCCTAAAGCGCTCCTGACGAGCGGGCGGCAGCTTCTCCAGGATCCTTTCCACATTTGAGTTGGCGTAAAGTTCATGCCTCCCCTTCTCTCTTTGCGCTCCCAACATCCCTACCAGGGACTGCACTCTGATGGACAGGTCGTCCAGTGCTCGATTGTCTATTGCTGGGGGTAAGCGGTCGATGTGTCGGATCTCCTGGATCACGTAATCCCATATGCGCCCATACCTCTGGTCCAATGCTACCAGCGCTGCTGTGTATGGGGTGGTGGAAGTCGCGTAGGCGAGCGCTATATTATGTGCGCGGGGCACCTTTAAGTGCTTCAGTAGGATGGCGTATTTGTGGCGTTCATCCAATACATCCATCAACATGGTCTCCAGACACATGCGGAGTTCTGTATACTGGGCCCGGTTCTCTTGGGTGAAGTCGGGTACCATAGGCGTGCCAATGTATGACGCTGACTGTGGATACATCGGCGAGCGTTGGGGGAGAGGCCTCCTAGGCGAGTCTCCTCCCGCTCCTTGGTATGGGCTGGTACCGGCAGTGTACCATGGCCCGCTTGTCCAGGTGCTGTTCCTCGGTGCGGGTTGTGCGTCGTGCTCACCCGTGTATAGAGTCGGGGGTCTGTAGCGCAGCTCCGCGGGAGTATAGCCTGGGCTGTACCGGACCTCCTGGTCCGGTAGAGTACTGTGCTGTCTTCGGGCGTGGTTCTCCTCCTCTTCCTCTTCGTCTTCAGTTAGGTCATCCAGTGCTTGTAGTCTCTGGTTTAGCCTCTCCACAGGATATGCTGCTCCTTCCCGGTTGCTAGGTCTCGCTTGGACCGGTGGGGGGAGGTGGTCTGTGGGGGGTATAGACCTCGTCTGTTGGTCAAGTTCAGGGTTGTTTACTCGGCTAGGGGATGCCGCCCTGGAGGTGTGTCTAGACGAGTTCCTGGAGCCTCTGGCGGAGGGAGAGGGTGTTGTCCGTCTGATCAGCTGTTCTATTAGTTGCGACTGCTGTCTGTCGCGCGCTGCGTCCCGTTGAGCACCGGCTCGTTCTCGGGCCACATTCTCTTCCATCTGAATGCGTCTTATTTCTAGACGTATCTGCTCGTGTTCGCTTCGCTGCTGGATCTGCAGTCGGTCGCGTTCAGCAGCGGCGTTCAGGCTGATGAGGAAGGCCTGCTGTAGGGTCCTCTCTGCCTCGCTGGGAGAAGGCGGTTGTATAGGGGAGCCTTCCCTCGGGGTACTCCTTGCGGAGCCTTGGAGTTCTATCTCCACGGTGCTCTCCCCGTCTTCTTCCGTGCCGAGTTCTCTCTCGGTAGCGTTGTATTCCTCCCGGGACTCATCGGGGACTACTTCTTCAGTACTGGCGGGGTGTGAAGTCATGTCTGGTTCCCACTGGTCCCCACCGTGAACTTGGTCAGTTACATTAGAGCCCGTAGGGGCCTCTATGGTCGGGGTAGTCTGGGCGTTGGGGTTAGACATACCTTTACTTTCTAGTTTTACCGCGTTTACTGTTAGTAGAAGACTAGGTTGTTGACTGACAGCGTAAACCTCTAAGTACTGAGGGGGCCGTCGTTCGCGCTGCGGCCGTTGGTTAGGAGGATCGTTTCGTGGAGTGTTCATCATAGGCCATTTCAATATTAATAACACTATATTAATATTACACTAATTACCATCCGGCTCGAAGGACCAATTGTAACTGAGGGGTACAATTCCCTGACTGTATTACTAGATATGATACTTACTACCACTACCTTTGTACTTAATATTCGGCCACCCAGTACACGGCATAAATATATTATCATAAACACTCTCACGTAGATGAAACGGATCCAACACAAATGTACGAAGTCGAAACAGGTCTTTATTTCTACACAGCGATGGTGTGTAGAACAAGCACTTAATCACTTAATTACATTTATGAATTGAAATAGTATGCACTTTTATGGCAAAGAGTATTCGTCGGTATATCAATAGAGAATGTCCAATCTCTGAAGGCGCAGGTGGTAAATATACGACCTGGAATAGTTAAGGAATAACAGCAATGATACTTTAATGATTATATACTAGATACACTAGAGGGGGTTAATCCGGTCGCTTGTAAGCCGACAGGAGTAGGAGGGGGGGGGGGTAGAATCCGGCTGCCTCGTCCGGCCAAGGGTATCCCAGGTGAACCCACTGTAGTGCCGTTCAATGCGCCGGCGATCCTTGGACCACAGATGAAAGCAGGTGGACTCTTTGTGGGCCGGCTCTCTCCGGTCCATGGGGGAGAGACGTGAAGCGACCTCGTCTTGCAGAGCGTCTCCTCACCTTGCGTCCTCTCCAGGGGGGGGGGTTCCAACACACGGCAGTGTCGGGGGTCTTTATCCATGGAATAATCAAAGTATACAAAGCATAATCCGTGCCTGGGAAGGCGGGCTGTCGTCGGTAGAATAATCCGGTATACAGGTCCACTCGCTCGTCGGCTCTGGGGCTCCTCGGGTGCAGCTTCACATAGGGTCAACCACCCTGGGTAAGCAGCCAGTTCTCTGCCCGAAACGATGGGGTACTGACTACGGTAGTATTCTCACCGCACGAAGCACTATATATTAACAGACTATTATTAGCTTAATAGACTACGTCCAACTCGACGATATAGTGCCAAATATGACTATTCAAATATTAATATACACGATGTCTCAATACCGATGGTAGGCGAACTTGGCCTTACTCCCACACGTGGCGTCGCGGGGAGGCTTTACGTCTGTGACTCTATTGGAAGGTAAGAAACTGGACTGAAAAGAAAGTCCTACTTTAGTAGCGCAGTATATATACGCACTATGAACAAATAGTCCCATTAGTGGTGCGGTAGCCAGATTCCTACGCGGAACTAGGACTTGTTCGTACATGTGGAGCGGTACGTTTGAACTGGGTCTGAGGGGTATGGCAGCCTGGCACCAAGGTCTCGACCAATAGTAGAATGGAGACTATTATGGGATGTTCAGTAGGCTAGAATGGATATTCAATGCATATTGTACAAGGAATATACAAGGGATATCAGGGAATATTAGAGAATATACAAATACAATTAAATATATATATATAAATAAATATATATATTCGGTTTAATCTGGCCCTTCACAACAGTTATACTTTTTCATTCATAGATTCTTCCAAAAATAGCTTCTAGAATATAAGTATGTTTTTATCGTTTTCTGCAGTAATTCATAGAACGTGAGTTATAGGCATAAACGCATATATAGATCAACTGCCGTTTATTGCCGATACACGCTATATTAAAAAATGCAACTGTACATGATCGTATACGTTATGATTCATCATGCTCGGATGAAAGGGGGGGGGGGTTGTTTATAATTCCGTGATCGTCAGTAAATGCTTTATGTAGTATGGGTGATATATTGATCAGAGCGGTTTGCATTGAAAAGAATAAACAATCAAGCTGAAAGTAACGTTACTGTCCTCTTACCGTTCGCCGATGAGACTGGAGGAAAAAGATCACACTTATTTGACGTCGATCGACTAGATCCATTTCCGGTTTGTATGGCGCAATAAACGGCCAAATCATATCGATTATTGAGTTATGGCAGCGATCCATATACACGGATGTGTGTCTAGAGTCCCGCAACGATATGTGACTGCCGGACGGATTTCCCAGATGCACCGAGATCACCAGATCCATTTCCGGTTGTAACTCGCCCGATCATCCACCAGGCGGCGGTATTGAAGCGTTGCACTGTTGTGCAGGCTCCCACTGTATCAGCAGAGGCTGGGTGGCGGAATTATGAATGCCATGGCGAAAATATGAAATATGATCTCAATAACGTCGTACAGCGTGGTTTGGCAGAATTAGCATGGACATCAAACACGTCGTACACCGTTTATGGCGGTCAATGTGTTAAGGGAAGGGAAGATGTTACATGTTAGTTACATACAAAATACATCAATAATAAAAACGAAACATAAGCACAGGAAAACACAGGCAAGCAAACAACAGTCAACAAATGAGATATGAAGAAAACCCCATAAGAATGTTATCATGCCTGGTGATATTATATTATTACATGGCATAAATGTGAATATGTTTATCCAGTTTCAGGGTTTTTTGCAGAGCAATCCAGTTGCAGGCAGCAGCGGATTGCAACGCTGCAAGACCAAGGCAAGTGTTGGCTTTGGGATTTTCTAATTGTATACGGAGTGAGGTGTTGACATTGGGTGCAGCAGGTGACATGTATGTTGTTGTGTATGTCATAAATGTCACTATTGAAAATGGGGGACCCTGATATAAACAAGACAAATGTCTTTCTCTGGTCTGCATCCCCTTAACAATTGTGTGTATTGAGCCGTACTGTATTGTATACCCATTCTGCAATCTGTTAAATAAAGTTTTCATTCATTCATTCATTCATTCACACAGGTGAGGTGATAGTTATGACGGGTGTGAAGGGACAGCACGGTTGACCAATGAGTAACGAGCGCAGTGGTGTGTTTTGAAGGGGGCGTTTGTGGCTAACCGGATAGCAGAATGGTTGATTGATTGATTGAACATTTTATTAACAGATTGCAGAATGGGTACAATACAGTACGGCTCAATACACACAATTGTTAAGGGGATGCAGACCAGAGAAAGACTTTCGTCTCGTTTACATCAGGGTCCCCCATTTTCAATTCATCATGGTCAGGAGTATTACCTGTTGTATAATGTTACTGTAATCAAACATGGGGAGAATGGTCATTTGTATGAGGGTGAGTCTGGCAAAAGAGGTGAAAGACAGTGAAACCGTTTCTATAAAGGAACCCGAGTTTGGCCTTTACCTTATAGAAGACTGCAACTTTGCAATGTGGTGGGAAAGAGATAGCATGCTTTCTGTCCAGCCAGATGCCCATGTACTTAATATAAAGTGAGGTGAGAGAGGGGGCGAGAGAGAGGGGGTGCTGCTGGGATCTCCTTTACCTTGAAGCTGACGTACTGAAGGTGCTGAGCGTGTCTCTTGATAATCTGCTGAATGAGGTCAGGGTGAGTGGAGCGCAGGTATGACGTCGCCGGCTGGTTGAGCTCAAAGTCGAACCTCCTCCAGAGGTCGGGGATGTGGAAGATGTCGTTCCAGTCCCTGCACACGGACGACGCCCGAGCACGGTCCACCAGGGACAGGTTTTGGAAGATCTGAAGGACCACGTGATGGGGCAGGTTCCCCCAGTCCTCCACGTATCTGCCCGGGTGATTGCGAACTGGAGTGAAACCGGCGGGGAGGACCCCACTCTTTCTTCTTTTGGCTGCTCGCCCCTCGGGAGTGGGGAACGTCTGGCACTTGGACTTGATACTAGTCCTGTCCCGCTTCATTCTGTTTGATTGATTGATTGATTGATTGAAAACTTTATTAACAGATTGCAGAATGGGTACAGGTACAGTACAGTACAGCTCAATACATACAAACAATTGTTAAGGGGATGCAGATGCAGACCAGAGAAAGACTTTGGTCTTGTTTACATCAGGGTCCCCCATGTAAAAACAGACTGGGTCAGCGGAATTGTGTCAGTCTATAATCTGTCTCTATTTATATAATACTCTTAGCACTATACTCAGTAGTACTACTACTAACTTGTATATTTTGTACCCAATTTAATCACATGTATGTATAATATTACTATTGCAATATAGTATATTACTATTGAACTTTACTGTTGCATTTCGTTGTACTGTACTACTGTATAATGACAATAAAATTGAATATAAAATAATCGTTGAATTGTTGTTACTGTATGTTGTAAACAAAGACTATGCCATGTTAGTGATGGGCAAGAAAAACATAAACACACACTTGCAAATCTACGCCACATTGTAATAACCTAATAATAAACAGTAGGTAATTTTAACCACGTAGAATACACTTATATAATTATGAGTATGAGCTCGATACATTGACAACAGCTAAACAAGCACAATGCTTATATTATCGTTATTATTATAGCCTTACAAAAACATGCACACGTTTCTGAAACACAACTTACCTGAGCGTCCTGGAAAATAATGCCAATTTGTAGTCACTTTAGTTGTTCGGGGAGACTCCGTTAACGACAAGCCATCGCTTGAAATAATTATCGAAGCGCTGATTGTCGCTGATATAGGGCAGCAGGAGAAACACCCATAATAAGTAATAATAAGCTCCTCTAGTCATTGGCAACCTGTTGGCAACAGCTTGACGCGCGCTGCACGGACGGAAAACACGGATGGATATCTATGGCCGCCACAGCCCACTGCACTTCCGCGTTACATGGAGCTCGTGGGCGTGGATACAAATCTACCACTGCACTTCCGCGTTACACTTCCGCGTTACATGGAGCTCGTGGGGGATACAATTAACGAATGCTGATTAGAGTCGTAGTAGGTACAACAACTTGCGTCAAGGCTGATTGATTGATTGATTGATTGATTGATTGGTTGATTGATTGATTGAAAATTGTATTAACAGATTGCAGAATGGGTACAATACAGTACAGCTCAATACACACAATTGTCTTGACTTTCGTCTTGTTTACATCAGGGTCCCCCATTTTCAATTCATCATATAGATTAATTAATTAATCAACATTAATTCACGTGCTCTCTCCCATGAGCTCAAAATACAGCAAGTATTGCGGTGGTCTATATTAATTACTAGACATTTGCGGGAGGATATCATATAAACTCTAAATTCAATGTCCCGAAAAAAATCTACTTTTCCAGGGTTTCACCTGCGCGAATAATGTTTTTATTAACAGTTGCCCCCTCGCTCCCCCAGAGAGCTCCGTGCGTGCACGTGCGGTGAGAAAGTAGGTCAGTGTGTCAAACTGAGAAAGGGAGAAAGAGAGAGAGTATGAATTGAAATGAATTGAAAATGGAAATGGGGGACCCTGATGGAAACAAGACAAACGTCTTTCTCAGGTCTGCATCCCCTTAACAATTGTATGTATTGAGCCGTACTGTATTGTACCCATTCTGCAATCTGTTAAATAAAGTTTTCATTCATTCATTCATTCATTCAGAGAGACCTCTAATTTTCATAGTGAATGTCAACATAGTAGCATGGGCAGGCTACTGTTGGATGATGATCTATAGCTCAAGTAAATTTTCTCTTACAGTTGCGTATAATAATAATAATACATTTATTTTATATAGCGCCTCATAAGGTATCTCAAAGCACTTTACAGACATTGAATTATAGTAGGCTGTTAACAGATTTGGCAATGGGGCGACAATAATGTATACAAGAGGCATGGTATTCTATCTTTGGCCTTGCTCTGCTGGCAGCGGTTTATTTATCACGTTGTCTCATAATACAGCAGCACATATGATCTCCTCTCCGAGAGGGGCAGAAGTGAGAAGAAGGAACAGTAGGAGGGAACCAAGGTTTATATAGTCCCAACCTGGTGTAGACAGTAGACGCTCCGCCTACAGCGCCCTCCAGTGGACACAGATATACATGCAGTCATGAGGGCAGTAGAGAGCAATTACAGTCAGTTACAACCATACATACACCCTCGATATTCAACACTCCCACTTATGGTTGCTTAACATTCTGTATGGACTCTTCAAAACTATTTACAAAGGACATAACACAGTCTTAGAACATCAAAAAGAGTATGGCATTCAATATTTACACACCAAACATAGGGCTGGGCGATAAAACGATAACGATAACTATCGCGATAAATTATTTCCTCGAAATAAACATGAAACGTGGTCGCAAAGTTTCGATATATCGATTTCAAAGCTTGGCTCCGTTCAGCCTCGGCTCAGCACACTCACTAACAACAACCAACGTTACGTGATGACGTGACGTGCATACGCACAACAGCTAACAACCAATCAGTGAAGGAGATGGCCGAGAGCGAACGAGATCCAGAAGGAGACCCAGAGGTACTAGGACTCACTCAACAACAAGGCTTGCTAGGCTAATTAGCTTGCACGCCGTTGTTTTATATATTTACGTGCCGAGTATGTGTGTGTTTTGAATTCTGAGGCCACGTTTAAGTAGTGTGGGGTATACAGTGGACGTCGTTTCAATATATTGTGGCGGAAGATAGTATTTTAGTGTCATATTTAGCACATTGTCGTGGAATACACCGCTTAGAAGCAACAGGCTGGCTAGGATACCTAGCTTGCACAGCATTGTTTTATATATTTACGTGCCGAGTATGTGTGTGTTTTGAATTCTGAGGCCACGTTTATAGTAGTGTGGGAGTGGACGTCGTTTCAATATATTGTGGCGGAAGAGAGTATTTTAGTGTCATATTTATTGTCATGAGATACTCCGCTTGTCGGCTAACTGTTAACGTGCGCGGACTGATGACGACATCAACTCGACTTGAGACATTTGCAGCAGCATATTAGAAGTTAATTAAACTTGACAGACATTATATCGACGATAATTATCGATATCGAATTATATGAAAATAATTTTATAATTTTATCGCGATAACGTTTTTGGTCATATCGCCCAGCCCTAACCAAACATAACCTCTGCAAATCTTTTCAATTTCAGTTTGGAAGCAGGTTTCGTCATAGCGTCTGCTACCATGTCATCTGTTGGACAATAAATCAGTGTCATTCTTTCTTCTCTGATGACAGATCTGATGAAATGGTACTTTATGTCCATATGCTTACACCTCTGTCGGCACACAGGGTTTCTCGCAATGGCAATAGTACCTTGGTTGTCCTCATAAACAACAGTTTTCTTATATACATAGTTATCCATCCCTCCGAGCAGTTGTTGTAGGTAAATACACTCCTGTATTGTCATGGCCAGAGCCATGTACTCGGCTTCACAAGTTGACAGTGCTACTGTGGGCTGCTTCTTTGTTTTCCATGAAACCAGTGAGCTGTTTGTGTTTAAACTAACACAGTATCCAGTTGTACTCCTTCTATCTGTGGTGTCAGCAGCCCAATCTGCATCACTGTAGGCTTTAAGCCCTAGGCCTTCGCTGCTCTTTCTGAAACAAAGTAGTTTGTACCTTTTAGATAATGAAAAACATGTTTTACTGTGATCCAGTGTTCCTCTGTGGGATCAGCGAAATGCTGTGACAACTTACTCACTACAAAACACAGGTCAGGGCGGGTACATGTTGTTAAGTAGATGAGGCTACCCACGGCTTCCCTGTACATTTTTACATCTGTCCGTTTCTGAGCATCCTCTTGGTAATCAAGTTTCTGATCACATGGTGTTTCCCTTGTTCTACATTCCTGCATGTCAAAACGTTTCAGGATCTTTTCCACATATCTCTTCTGGGATACTGTTACACAATTTTCCGACTGCTCAAAGTCCATACCTAGGAAATGCTTTAACCTGCCAAGGTCTTTCATTTTGAATCTGGTGGAGAGCATACCTTTCACCTGATCTAGGTTCCTGGTGTTGTCTGCTGCGATGATCAAATCATCCACCCAAATGACGATTATCACTTTCCCTGACTCTTTTGACTCCCTTGAGTAAACACAGAGGTCTACTGGATTCTGTAGGAAGTGATCCTTGATGAGGCATGTGTGGAGCATCTCGTTCCAATTTCGCCCAGACTGTTTCAGGCCGTAAATGGATTTTTCTAGCCTGCACACTAGCTTTTCCGCTTTCTTTTCATAACCTTCAGGTTGTTCCATATATATCTCCCTATCTATGGGTGCGTGCAGATAGGCTGTCTTCACATCCATCTGATGTAGAATCAGATTGTCCTCAGCTGCTTTCTGAACCACTACCCTTACACTGGTCAGGTTGGCGGTGGGGGAAAATGTTTCACCATAGTCTATCCCCTCCCTCTGGCTGAAACCTTTAGCTACAAATCTCGCTTTGTACTTTTCGTGGCCTTCGATCCCTTCCTTGATTGAGTACACCCATTTTCCTCCCACTGTCTGTCTGCCCTCTGGCAATTGTGTGAGAGTAAAAGTGTGGTTGTCCTCTAAGGACCTCATCTCCTCGTCCATCGCTCTCTCCCACTTACTCGACTCTGGGGACACTATGGCTTCCTTAAAGGACTGAGGCACGCCACACACCACTCTGTAGCAGTAGTCAATATCGGCGAGTGTACTGTCATCCTCGTCACTCCCTCTCCGGGCATAATCTATCAGATATTTTGGGGGTTTGTGTTCCCTTGAGGGATACCTCCCACTGCTTGGGGCACTTGACGTCACCCTCGGGTGCTCCTCGTCATCGCCCTCTGGGGGTGGCTGGCTGTCTGCTTGCACGCCTGTGCTCAGTACGCTAGGCAGGGGTGTCTCTGTCCCCCCATACCTTACCCCGGAGTCCAGCCATGGCTCCTCTGTCTGTGTCTCGATTTCGCACGTTGTCTTGGTGACAAATTTCACTAGTCTGTGCTTTTGCACCTTCCCTTTACCGGGATAGTAGACTAGGAGTGCTGGGCTCCCTCTGTCGTGTCCTACAAAGAGCCCTTTTTCACATCTGGACTCAAGCTTGCCTCTGTCCTGCTGGTAAGTATAGCACACTGATCCGAATTTGTGCATTCTGGCTAGATTACATCTTTTCCCAGTCATTGCTGTATATGGGGTGGTGCCCGTGTGTTTATTAAAACACCTGTTTCTGGTGTAAGCAGCTTCTTGTACCGCATAATGCCACAGGCTCTTCGGTATGTTACTATGGTCTAGCTTACACCTGGCCATTTCAAAAAGGGTGCGCCATTCCCTCTCTGCTACCCCGTTCTGATGTGGGGAGTAGGGACATGACGTCTCGTGTCGGATCCTGTTCTTTCTTAGCAGTGATTGGAACTCTCTGTTTGTAAACTCGGTCCCGTTGTCTGATCTCAAACATTTTACTTCCCCATAGGGGGCTACATCGGCAAGGAACCTTTCCGTGGCTTGGAGCGCATCACTCTTTGCTTTGAGGAAATAGACGAACACTACGCCTGTACCCACATCTGTAAAGGACTGTACGTAGTTAAAGCCACCTATGGACTCGTTCCTTACTGGACCGGCTAGGTCGGTGTTAACTAGCTCCAGCGGTCTCTTTACTTTCTCCGTGGGGCCCCTGTTCCTTGTTTGAGTAAACTTCACTCTTATGCAAACTTCACATTCTTTGTCAGGTCTATGCCTCTCACCTTTAATGTGCATACCGTCTGTCACTGCTTGTAGCTTTAGCAAATCCTCGTGATTACAATGACCCATAATTTCATGCCACGTCTGGATGTCATGGCTAACAGTCACATTACATTTGTCATTATTATTGCACTCCGTTTGTAAGTAATACATTCTCCCATATACGTCAATATTAAACCGCGTACCATCTCGTTCTACAAGAACATCTTTACCTTCACTGAAGAACACTTCGGCGCCGTTAGCAGTAGCAGATTTGACTGAGAATAGTTCTTGTGGGAACGAGGGTATATATAAAGCATTCTTTAATGTCACTGTACACCGGCGTCCCTTACTGTCTATAAGGCGTACCTGTGCGTCTCCTCTCCCTTGCGCCAACCCGTAGGTGCGCTTCCCGTCTGCCAGCTCCATGCTGTGTCCCTCCGGCTCGAAGGATTTATCGAAGTTCTTGAAACTGCTCCTGTCGTTGATGATGTGGGACGACGCACCTGTATCTTGTTTGTAGTCGCGGTCTCGTCCGTCGCCGCCATCTTGTCCATGTGCGCCGCCTCGTCTCTGGCCGACATCTTGCCCATGTGCGTATCGGGCGCTCTGGTCTCGTTTCTTTCGGCACTCTTTGTCTGTGTGCCCCGCCGTGCATACAACATAGCATGCGCTCTTCCCAGAGCTCATATCCTTCCGCTTTCCCGTTAAATGTGGGCCACTTGCTTCTTCCCTTGGTCGCCATCCTCTTTCTTGGTGGTAGGTGGTTGGTGTAGCTTAAGCTCCGTTGGCCTAGTTAGTATCTAGCCATGCGGTACTCCCGGTGCTGCTCTGGCCTATGTAGCGTGATCGAATCTGCGTTGTGTCTGGTGTGAGGTGGACGTAGACTCAGACAATGGTACTCAGTTGATGGTGTTTATTTCCTGTTAATGAACCACAAACAGCATACACACAACATGGCGTTATCGACCATCGTCACCGTGGTTTAGTCCACCTGGTATTGCCAAACAGAATACTGAGTTAGTACACGAACGTACTGTGGCTGTTGTACACAGGGCGAATTAATGTCATTACACAACAGGGTATTTCAGTACCAAAACCAAAACATAAATCAGTTTTACAAGTTATACCAAGCAATTAAATCCAATATTAGGTAAACGAAAGCGCATACCTGTGCTCTCGTTCTCAGCAAGCACAAAGAGAGCGAGCACTTTCACCAGCGTGTCTCTCGTCAACAAACCGGCGAAACCATTTTGTACATTAGTTGAACGTATTTACAGTACAACAAATATTCAATGGAAAGATATCCTATCTTCTCTAAACCCATTATAAAAGACCCAAAAGGGATTTCGTTTGGAGAATTGGTAACTCAATGTGAGGAAATTAATATAAACTAGTAACCAAGGCACCCCTCCAAAACTCTAGAGTGGGCTCGGTCCACTTTGTTCCTTCAAAGTAAGAGTGTTTCCATTTTGACCTACTTATTTAAGATAAAAGATACCAGTTTCTGTCCATGATTCTAGCATGACAACTTCACTCTGCTACATACACGTCAGCTAAGCTAACTACCTTTATTATTTCGCCCCTGCGAGATCTGGGCCCATAACCTGTTAACAGATTTGGCAATAGGGCGACAATAATGTATACAAGAGGCATGGTATTCGATCTTTGGCCTTGCTCTGCTGGCAGCGGTTTATTTATCACGTTGTCTCATAATACAGCAGCACATATGATCTCCTCTCCAAGAGGGGCAGAAGTGAGAAGAAGGAACAGTAGGAGGGAACCAAGGTTTATATAGTCCCAACCTGGTGTAGACAGTAGACGCTCCGCCTACAGCGCCCTCCAGTGGACACAGATATACATGCAGTCATGAGGGCAGTAGAGAGCAATTACAGTCAGTTACAACCATACATACATACACCCTCGATATTCAACAGTACATGGACAAACACAGTATGGACAGACACAGTACATGGACTTTAACGTGTAGACACTAACAAAAACAAACAAACTAAACTAAGCACTGTGGCATAGCTAGCTAGTAGCTATAATATAACTGTAGCTACATAGTGGCTATAATATCTCTATTTCCCCAATAAGAAACACGAGGGGCATCCTTGCGCTTTTCTTGGTATATTGGAATCAGGTAGGAAATGTGCAGGTTTTTGTGGTGTAACACGTTTGATAGTTCTTAAAATGTTAATTTTGTTTTCAGCAAAGTAATGCAAGGACAATTAAGTAAACAATGTAACAGAAAATCCACTGCTCCCCCTAACGACGTTAGTTAGAAACAAGAAAAGACTGTGTCGTCCCTGCGAGAATAATAATTTAGAGCTCAGTGGAATGAATGTGATTGAAAATATAGAATAGAAAGAGAGAGAGAGAGAGAGAGAGTGACAATACTGTGGCAGTAGTCTACTCTCACATTGGACTCCAATCTTACATTTAAAAAACAAATCAAATCGGTAGTAAACAATGCAAAGTTTCACTTATCAAACTTCCGTCACATCAGAAACTCTCTGTCAACAAAAGCAGCAGCACTGTATTTTAATGCCATTATTATGTCACACTTAGCTGGACACAAGCCTCCTGCACAACACTACGATCTGTACAGGTAGTTTACCATCACGCTGTGAAAGTTCTGGACAGGAAAACAAACAGCCACCACCATTGTTATAGCATAGCAAACCAGAACCTACTGAGCTGGGACAATCTTGTCAAATTCAAAGATGCCTGCCTTACCTATAAAATCCTACATGACTTGGCTCCTCCCCCCCTCTGTACTTTCATAAAACAGAAAGCATCTGCTGACAGATATACCAGGTCTGTAGTCAGAGGGGACTGTGTAGTCCCAAACAGGAGGTCTGCTTTTAGTCAGACAGCCTTTTCCGTGAGAGCAGCCCACACCTGGAACAGTCTGCCAACACAGCTCAGGGAGTATCAAAGTTACTACTAACTTAAAATCATGGTTGAGAGATGGTCAAGTGTGCGACCATTTTAACTGAGGGGTTGTATTGTAATGTATTTTAATGTATTTATTTGTATGTATTTTAGTGTATTGTAACCTATACTGATTCCTACTTTGTTTTAATTATTGTACTATGTTTTAATTATTGTTGTGCTCATGTCACCTGCCCCAGAGACAACAGTTGAAAATTAGCCAACTTGGCTAAACTGGCATATTTACAGTCAAATGTTCCTTAATATGCACTGTCTCTGTATTTTAAACCAATAAATACAAATACAAATACATGAAATCTGGGGATAAACATGATCTGGGTCAGAACCAATAACATTACTATAAGTTCAGTTCAGTTCAGAGTTTTTATTTGCCACATGGAATAATACAATCATAGTTTCTTCATTAAAAAATCATAAATAGCCATTCCATGGACAAAAGGAGCAGGAAGAAGAATAAATCTTATAATTACCTGCCCCTTATTCCTAAACTAACATGTATTTTCTTAATGGTCGGCGTATAACCTTATTTACACAAATAATCATTTATACCATTATAAAATAAACACAATCCACAGTTAAACAAGAAAAATTTAAATAATAATAATAATGATAAAGAATAAAGAAGAAAAGAAAGAGAAGAGAAAAAAAAAGATCTCACTATTCAGATCACATTTTGATTTTCATACTGACTAAATCTTTTTTTTTTTATACATTTTTTTGAATTGATAAACACTGTAACTGAGGGGTACAATTCCCTGACTGTATTGATAAGTATGGTATCATTAAACCACTACCGCTTTATGTACTTTAATTACTGGCCATACAGTACATGATATATAAATATGTTGAACACTTCCCACAATGAATCGGTTCTACACAAAGTGATAATTAAGTATTTATTGCAGCAAAAGGTACATAATATACTTTTCTATTATACTTTGGATGCGCTTATAAGGCAAAGGAATGTGCGTAGGCAAATCAATAATGAATGTCCATTCTCTGGTTACGCTCCTGCGTAATTATACAACCTGAATCTTAGGGAATTATATCTATGGTACACTAGTAATATATAGCGGGAGATACTGGAAGGGTCCCCCCGGTAGTAAGCCAGCAGGGGTAGAGGATCTGTCGGTAGTAGAGAGTCTGGTCAACGATGACTAAGGAGACTCCAAGTACAGGAGACGGTGCAATAGTCTCTTGATCCACAGACGAATACAGCTGTTCTCCGTAGACTGTAGCTCCACAGTGAAGAAAGCTAGCCGGCCTCAGGCTCTCTGAGGCGCAGACTCGACTGGTCTCCTCACAGGGTAAATCCAACACGTGTAGGCGTCGGCGATTCTCCGCTCCATAAATCACAGGACCAAAACAAATATAATCCAGCCGCAAAGGGCTATGTAGTCGTCGGGTAGATTAATCCAGTGTACATGTCCACACGGTTCTCGTCTAGGTCTCCTCGGGTGAAAGCGCCATGAAAGCAGCCCAGCCTGGATAAGCACTCTAGCTGATGCGAGGAAGCGTTGGTGATGCTGGTCACTGTAGAACTTTAGCCGCACGATACACTATACACAAATAGACTATTACTGACTTAATAGAAATATGTCGCACTCGACGGTATAGCGCCAAACTCTGACAATTCAGTTATTAATTCGCACGCGGTCTCAATGCTCTATTTTGGGGCCAAAACAGGCCATACTTCACCGCACGGAGTATCGTGGGTGAGGCTTCAACTTATTGGGTAACTCTACTTCTGTATTCACCTGCGCCATATTTATATGTTGGGCGAATAAACTAGTACCAGCTTTATTCCTGTCTCGTAGTCCTGGGCAGAGCCGGGCATGTACAGACATGTCTTGACGGTAGCTTTGAACTTGACTCTGGGGGTAAGACACTGGCGCTGGTGGAACGCTATCCAATAAGAGAACGAAATATTATGGTCTGTAGTAGGTTAAAGGGATATTCCGTGTATATGTACAAAGAATACACAAGGGATATCAAACGATATACAAATATTATGCAATATATATCAATCAATAAATACATATATTCGGTTTAATCTGACCCTTTGTAACAGCCGCCCCCTAATTAGTCCCACCTAATTAGCTAAGCAGAGACAGATTAACCGCACTGTCCACTACTCAATGTCCGTTGTGAGGGTAGGCAGTTCACAAAGTCAGGGGTCATGGTCATCATTAAGCGAGTCGGGGAGCCTTGGCGACTCTATCAGCCTCGCCACGGGTCGGTTGTATGTCCGCCCTTGGCCGAGCACTTCTGCCACTCTGACCTTTCCGTCGGCACCAGTGGTCACTTTGCTTACGCGGCCGGCCGGCCACGCAGCTCGGGGTAGTGACTGGTCTATGGTCATGACGACTGGACGGGATGAAGGGGGGCTTAGGAGGAAGCGGGCCTGAGACTGCTTTGATCTGTGCTTGGCTGTGCCTCCTCCTCCTCCGTCTGTTTCTCTTGTTTGCTCTGTACCCCGTCTGAGGAGGGGCCGGTCCCGGCCGCCCCGTCAAGGAGTCGCTTGGGGTGCTGGGTTCGAGGTCAGCTACGTCTGAAGCGCAGCTGAGGGGGGTGGAGTTCCGAACTCCCTCTGGTGCCCACAGTTCTCTCACGGGCCTCTCGCTTAATGTCAATAGCCTCTGCTGTACGAGGGAGTGGCCGGTGTCGCTCGCCTTTGTGTGTAGGCAGCGTGTAGACGTGGGTTGACTGTCAAGTCCGTAGAGGGGGCCCTGGAGCGTCCATCCCAGTCGGGTCTGAACCGCGACTGGGCATCCTTTGGGTCTGATGTGGGCCGCCTCAATTGGGAGAATGAGGTCCGCGTGGTCGGAGCCGATGAGCAGGGTCGGTGTGGCGCCGTCGATAAGCGGTATAGGTAGTTGACGTAGGTGCACATATTTAGCCATCAGCTGTGGGATGGGGTAGGTGTACTGAGACAGGCCTATGTCGTGGCTGGTGAAGACGTTGGTTATACTATACTGCTTCTCGGGCTGGTCCACCGCTGCTATCTTGAAGGAGACCTTTTCACCTTTTATGGTCTTCTGGTCCCTTCTGATGGTGCGTATGGTCATGGTATCTTTGACACCCCGCAGGCCCAACTGGGCTGCTGCGGAAGCGAGGAGGAGAGTCTTTTCAGACCCATCGTCCAGGACGGTGTAAGTGTCCAGGACCTTGTCCTCGTAGCTCAGGAGCACTCTGACCACTTTGAGGAGCACTCGGGGGGTCCCGCTCTGCTTGGGGTCTATGTGGAGCACTCCTGTTGGTCGGTTGCCTCGTCGGGCTATTCTTATCATGTTATCCTCGCACAAGAATCGGCGGTGACCGGCTTGTGGGGGGTCAGACGCAATCCACTGCTCCATTTCGGCGATGGTCAGTTCCGGGAACACGTCGCACTGGTCCAGCCAGTGTCCTCCGCGGCAGTACGTACAGTCGATCTTCCATACCTCCTTTGCCGGGGGGTTGTCACCTGTCTGTGGTGACACAGAATCTATATGGTGCGAGTCGCACCGTGACTCCCAGTGTCTGCTGTAGCAGTCGGGACACCAGGGAGCGGTCTGGTGGCTCTTCGGTACTGGTGCCACCGCCTCGGCATGGTACATTACCGCGACGGGCCCACTCTGTTGTCCTGGCTGACGCCTGTTGATGTCATGCAGGACCTCCAAGTGGGTGCCACCGCACCTGCTGCACTTCTTCTTCAGGCGGCACTCAGCTGCTAGGTGGCTGCGCGCGCAGCGGAAGCAGCGGCGGTGGTCCTTGATCCACTGACTCACCTCGTCCGTGGTCAGCTTCCCGAAAGTGTCGCATTGGTACAGCCGATGTTCTCCCTCACAGTACTGGCACTCAATCTTCCACTGGTCCTTTTTCGTCGAGGGGGTGTTGTGGTTCTTGCGCTGCGGTACTGATTCGGCTTGGTGCATAACGGTCACCAACCGACGGTTATCTGTTGATCCCCGAGGTCCGAGTCTTGGGCTTGGTCCACTCCATACGAACGTGTCGAGTCGTAGGCTACTGACCTCCCTGGCGAGGAACTCAGATAGGTCTAGGAGGGATGCCTCTGGACCGTTGGGGTCGCGGTGGTCTCTCTGCCGCCGAAAGCGCTCTTGTCGGGCGGGAGGGAGCTTCTCTAGTATCCTCTCTACATTAGAGTTAGCGTACAGTTCGTATATCCCCTTTTCCTTTTGGGACCCCAGCATCCCTACCAGGGACTGTACCTTGATAGAGAGGTCATCCAATGCTCTGTTGTCTCTGGCTGGGGGGAGACGGTCAATGTCTCTTATCTCCTGTATCACGTAGTCCCATATGCGTCCATAGCGTTGGTCGAGGGCTACTAGAGCCGCGGTGTATGGGGTAGTAGAGCTGGAATATGCCAGCGCTATATTGTGCGCTCTGGGCACCTTCAGGTGCTTGAGTAGGATAGCATACTTGTACGGTTCATCTTGTACGTCGGACAGCATAGTCTCTAAGCACATTCGTAGCTCTGTGTACTGTGCTCTGTTCTCGTGTGTGAAGTCCGGGAACGTCGGTGTGCCATGGTACGATGCCATGGATGACTGGCACATCGGTGAGCGTTGGGGAAGAGGCCTCCTGGGCGAGTCTCCCCGTGCGTGTCGTCTTGGGCTGGTACTTGGTGGGTACCGAAGGTCGGGTACCCAGGTGCTGTTCCTCGGGGCTGGCGGTGCGTCAAACTCACCCGTGAGTTGAGTCGGGGGTTTGTAGCGTAGTGCCTCGGGGCTGACTTCTGGGCTGTACTGGGCCTCCTGGTCCAGAGTACGTTGCTGCTGGTCGGCTTGACATTCCTCTTCTTCCTCTTCCTCTTCCTCTGCTAGGACCTGGAGTCTTCTGTTCAGTCTCTCGGCGTGGTCCGGTTCTTCCCGGTTGCTGGGTCTCGTATGGACCGGCCGGGGAGGGGGTTCGGAGACGTGGACAGGATCCTCCTGTTGGCGGGGTCCCGGGTCGCTTGGTCGGGTAGGGGAATGTGTCCTAGACCCTTGTCTTGACGATCTCCGGGAGCTCCGTGCGGAGAGAGGGGGTGTCGCCATGGTGATCAATTTGTCCATCAGCTGCTCCTGCAGCCGGTCGCGCTCTGTCTCGCGCTGGGCATGGGCGGCGTCGCGCGCTGCTTCGCGCTGGGCATTGGCGGCGTCGCGCTGCGCATTGGCTGCGGCGTGCTGCGCATCGGCGCGGCTTCTCTCAATGTTCTCTTCCGTCTGGAGGCGTCTGGTCTCCAGTCTTATGCGGTCGTCTTCACTCCTTTGTTGCGCCTGGAAGCGCTCTCGCTCGGTTGCAGAATGTTCGCGTTCACGGAGGGCTTGCGCTTGGAGTTGCGCGTGAAGGCGCTCTCGTTCGTCTGCAGCTTGTTCGCGCTCGCTCGTCTGTTGCGCTTGGAGTCGATCGCGTTCACCCTGAAGTCGATCGCGTTCGGTAGAGGCTGCCAGGGTGGCGATGAGTGCCTGTGCCAGCATCTTGTCCGCCTCGCTGGGGGAAGACGCCGGTCGAGGCGATCGGCTCCCGGCAGTACTCGTTGGAGATCCGTTCTCCTGTGGCGAGTCCTGGAGATCCATCTCCGGGGTGCTCTCCTCTTCTTGTAGCGGGTAGAGTTCCATCCCTGGAGAGCTGTCTTTATCCTGGAGCTCTCCGGGGACTACTTCTTCGGTCTTGGCGGGGGGTAAAGTCATGTCGGGTCCCTCCTGGTCCCTACCGTGAGCTTGGTCAGTTACGTTAGAACCCACTAGGGCCTCTATTGGCGGGGTAGCCTGGTCGATAGGGTCGGACATAATTTTACTATCTACTTTTTCCGCGTTTACCGTCTGTAGAAAGCTAGGTAGTATATTGGCAACGTAATCCTCTAAGTACTGAGGTGTCTGCCGTCTACGCTGCGGGCGATCTACTTTAGGAGAACCGTTTTGTGGAGTGTTCATCATAGGCCATGTCAATATTAATACCACTATATTAATATTACACTAGTTACCCTCCGGCTCGAAGGACCAATTGTAACTGAGGGGTACAATTCCCTGACTGTATTGATAAGTATGGTATCATTAAACCACTACCGCTTTATGTACTTTAATTACTGGCCATACAGTACATGATATATAAATATGTTGAACACTTCCCACAATGAATCGGTTCTACACAAAGTGATAATTAAGTATTTATTGCAGCAAAAGGTACATAATATACTTTTCTATTATACTTTGGATGCGCTTATAAGGCAAAGGAATGTGCGTAGGCAAATCAATAATGAATGTCCATTCTCTGGTTACGCAGGAGGTAATTATACAACCTGAATCTTAGGGAATTATATCTATGGTACACTAGTAATATATAGCGGGAGATACTGGAAGGGTCCCCCCGGTAGTAAGCCAGCAGGGGTAGAGGATCTGTCGGTAGTAGAGAGTCTGGTCAACGATGACTAAGGAGACTCAAAGTACAGGAGACGGTGCAATAGTCTCTTGATCCACAGACGAATACAGCTGTTCTCCGTAGACTGTAGCTCCACAGTGAAGAAAGCTAGCCGGCCTCAGGCTCTCTGAGGCGCAGACTCGACTGGTCTCCTCACAGGGTAAATCCAACACGTGTAGGCGTCGGCGATTCTCCGCTCCATAAATCACAGGACCAAAACAAATATAATCCAGCCGCAAAGGGCTATGTAGTCGTCGGGTAGATTAATCCAGTGTACATGTCCACACGGTTCTCGTCTAGGTCTCCTCGGGTGAAAGCGCCATGAAAGCAGCCCAGCCTGGATAAGCACTCTAGCTGATACGAGGAAGCGTTGGTGATGCTGGTCACTGTAGAACTTTAGCCGCACGATACACTATACACAAATAGACTATTACTGACTTAATAGAAATATGTCGCACTCGACGGTATAGCGCCAAACTCTGACAATTCAGTTATTAATTCGCACGCGGTCTCAATGCTCTATTTTGGGGCCAAAACAGGCCATACTTCACCGCACAGAGTATCGTGGGTGAGGCTTCAACTTATTGGGTAACTCTACTTCTGTATTCACCTGCGCCATATTTATATGTTGGGCGAATAAACTAGTACCAGCTTTATTCCTGTCTCGTAGTCCTGGGCAGAGCCGGGCATGTACAGACATGTCTTGACGGTAGCTTTGAACTTGACTCTGGGGGTAAGACACTGGCGCTGGTGGAACGCTATCCAATAAGAGAACGAAATATTATGGTCTGTAGTAGGTTAAAGGGATATTCCGTGTATATGTACAAAGAATACACAAGGGATATCAAACGATATACAAATATTATGCAATATATATCAATCAATAAATACATATATTCGGTTTAATCTGACCCTTTGTAACAAACACTGTTACATCCCTTAAAGGGGAACTCCAACATTTTGGGCAATTAGCTTATTTAACATCTTCCCTGGAGTTAGACAAGAAGATATGTAGCAGGTATATAAAATATACTAATGTTGTATTCCACAAAGATCCCTCCCTAACGTTTTATTTTAATTGTTTATTATTATTTTTACTCTAATAGTCTTTTATTTTGAAGCCGTCGTCACTTCCTGCCGAAGTGACGTTTTTCCCCTTGCACTTCCCCTCTCGCGCCAGATTATCTGGAATGCTGACAGGGGTAAGACGTGCTTTCAGTGTCTGTAAATATATCAGGTCTAAAAGAACGCACTATTGTAAATAAGTTGCCGGGCAATGAACCGGAGTTGTATATAGTGGTAACTGTGTTAATGTGGACAATTTTGCACTTTTTGTAATGTGGTTTAGCTGTGTTGGCGAACTATTGTACGACACATGCTGACTGAGTTTGTGGTTATGGTCTGAGCAATGTGTGTTAGGCCTCGTTTCTCACAGCGTGACATTTCTCCCCCACTGTAGCATTATGCAAGTTATTGACGCCATCTGCTGGCCAAGTGTTGACATGTACCTGT
Source organism: Notolepis coatsorum (assembly GCF_963971535.1). Lineage (NCBI taxonomy): Eukaryota > Metazoa > Chordata > Actinopteri > Aulopiformes > Paralepididae > Notolepis > Notolepis coatsorum. Next base: position 17,249,212 of record NC_140180.1, on the reverse strand, counting down.
GGGATGTTTCAACAGGTAATTGGAGATGTCTTATTATTTAATTTGTATTATTTCATTGTGTATTTTATTATTATTGTGATATTTCAATGTATCATTCAAAGAGACTATCTGGAATGCTGACAGGGCATTATGCAAGTTATTGACGCCATCTGCTGGCCAAGTGTTGACATGTACCTGTGGGATGTTTCAACAGGGGAAATAAAACACTGAATTGCCACAACTGAGTCTTCACTTCCACTACACGACGACGACACAGAGGGTGGCCTTTAGACCAGTTACAGATACATACCTTTTTTGTCTCTGTGTGTGCATTTTAGCTTTGGGAATAGACGCTCCGTTAGCATAGCTTAGCTTCATCACTGGAAGTGAGGCAGGACAGTAGCCTTACAGTGCCTTACAGTGTATTGCAAGGTCTGACATTGACCAAATTTGATATGCATGACCTTGGTGGGCTCTAGGTCAACTCCTGAAAAGGGGGTCAATGTCAGACCTTGCAATCAAAAGTTAGGGGGCGCACTGAAATTATGGCAAGGGTTATTAGCCCCCTAACTTTTGATTGCAAAGTCTGACATTGACCCCCTTTTCAGGAGTTGACCTAGAGCCCACCAATGTCATGCATATCAAGTTTGGTCAATGTCAGACCTTGCAATACACTGTAAGGCACTGTAAGGCTACTGTCCTGCCTCACTTCCAGTGATGAAGCGTCACCAACCTAGGAACCAAGCTAGAAGCTAGAATTGGAACATTAGAAATTGGATTCGGCCAATCAGAGATCGTCTCTGTGAAATTCTGCCATGGAAAAAAATACTGGCGTCGGCCAATCAGAGAGCGTCTCCGCGAAATGCGGCTATGGAAATTCTTCACGGAAGTTCACGCTGCTGGCTAGACCGCTTCAAATCGCGCTCGGATTCCAACATAATAGTCATATTTCAACGCACAACGCCGTATGCACTGATTGGCTGTGACGGAGACAGCGATCAAACTGTGACGCGCACTCAGAGCGCTATCGCTTCTAGCCCGGGCGAGAAATACGAAAAAATAAAAAAAAACGTCACTTCCTGTTCAAGAAAACGAGTATTTCTTTTTTAATATAATAACGTTATATTGTGCATTGGAAACACAAACATACTTAAAATGAGTAAATATTATTCATTTTAAAGGTGCTATGCATTATAAATGTCATTTTTCAGTCTCTAGCATTGTATTATAGTAATAGGAGTTCGTATCAATGTGTTTTTGGGCCTAAATACTATATTGGCGAATTCCTCAGCTACAGCCCATCCCCTCTTTGCCTCTAGTAAATCAGGTCATGTTGATTTGACGACCTGGTGCACGTCACAGGGCGCTGTTTATAGCGCACGGTGATGTGATTGGCTCTGTGGTTTTAGTAATGCCCGCCTCCATTCTTGCTACCTGCAGGGTGGAAGGTTTGTCCAGAAGATCACTAATCAGCTGAAGCCTGATGCGGTTCCCTCGGTCTTCGACAGACAGACCGGCGTTAGCTCTCGGGACTCGGGAGCGATCGCTAGCTACTTAGCACCAGCCGGGGCCGGCGTTAGCAACCGGGAGCGTCGTTGAGCATTCAGCCTGCTGGCTACCTAGATCCACTTCAACCAGCGTCGCGGAGCATTCAGCCTGCTGGCTACACAGCTTGTCGGTGTGCTAATAGCCTCTGCAAGCTAACGGTAGCTGGCTAAACAGCTTGTCGGTGTGCTGGAGCCTCTGCAAGCTAACGTTAGCTGGCTACACAGCTTGTCGGTGTGCTGGAGCCTCTGCAAGCTAACGGTAGCTGGCTCCAGGCTATTAGCACATCGACAAGCTGCTGGAGCTCCCGACGCTCGGCTGGTTGAAGTGGATCTAGGTAGCCAGCAGGCTGAATGCTCCGCGACGCTCCCGGTTGCTATCATGTGCAGGTCCTCTTCTCAGACCTGTGTGGCAAAGCACTGCACACGCATCATGCAAGCTACACATCGCTGCATGTTGATCAATGGTGGCCCACTCGGTGCATCACAGTGGGCTACTATTGTGCTAACAACAACCGCGGTGTCCGGCTTGTCGGCCGGCATGAGTGCTCGATTTGGGGTGGTTCTCTCCTCCTTGTGTGCCCCCGTTCTCGCGGGTGTCCTGCCGGGGAGCTTGTGGACGCGACAACAGCGGCGGCCGTAGCGTTAGTTAGCTCATAGCTATTGTGTACCACTAGCGTTACGGCGGGCTCGAGCACCCTACGGCTGCCGCCGTTGTCGCGTCCATGGGCTCCCCGGCAGGGTACCCGTGGGGACGGGGGTGTACAGAGAGGAGAGAACCATTTTGTGTCGGGCGTGCATGCCGGCCAGCGAGCCGGACGTCGGGATATGTTGTTAGCACAATAGCTACCAAGCTAAGCTATGTTAGCTTCTAACGGTGTATACACAATATGTACAACGACACAATGATTTACATTATTACAAATATGGTAACGTGGTTGTGGCTTTTACAAATAGTGGTAACATATATATAGATAGACAGTACTGCTACATCTCTATATTTATGACATACCATATTTGTATTGCTACAGTACTGCTCAGTACTGCTATGATGGAGACCAGAGAAAGACTTTCGTCTTGTTTACATCAGGGTCCCCCAATTTCAATTCATGGTAACATATTATATATATATAGATAGACAGTACTGCTACATCTCTATATTTATGACATACCATATTTGTATGTAACCTGAAACCTAATCTCTGACGGGGAGATGGGCGGAGCTATTTGGTGGGTGGCTGTCACTCAAAGCATTCTGCTAGTATGGGTGGAGCCAAGCCAATAATAGCCTGCTTTCATGAGGCTGAAAAATGCTGGTTTTGAGTACAAGATTAGAAATATAAAACAATGATTATTTTTGGAATAGAAATTACAGATGTGTTACATAGACTCACAGGAAGTGTGTAAAGTTGCCCAAATAGTGCTAGGAATAGCAGTGCATAACCCCTTTAAACATGTTTATATTATTTATAGGGCTTTAAAACAAAAAACTAAAAACTTATTTTTCTTGTTCTCTCATATAACCAGGGTAGGAGCTGAGGGGGGGCGGCGCCCGAGCGCCCCTAGTGGTAGAGCCGCCACTGAGCTAAGCTATGCTAACGGAGCGTCTATTCCCAAAGCTAAAATGCATGCACAGAGACAAAAAAGGTATGTATCTTCTTGTCTAACTCCAGGGAAGATGTTAAATAAGCTAATTTCCCAAAATGTTGGAGTTCCCCTTTAAGCTCGCTATGGAGAGAATTCCATAACTTTACACCAATAACTGAAGGACACATCTGTTTAAGTGTGGTACGTGCAAACTGATGTTTAAAATTGTATTTTCTCCTAAACTCACTTTCTAAATGAAAAAGATTTTGTAGTTTTTCTGGCAGTGTATTATTTCTTGCCCTAAACATAATTAACATTGTTTGAAACTTAACCATGTCTTCAAGTTTAATTATTCTAGATTTAATAAATAATATATTTGTGTGTTCTCGATAACTCACTTTATGTGTGATTCGTACAGCCCTCTTCTGTAGTATATATAATGGTTTCATATTTGTCCCATAAGTATTCCCCCATACTTCAACACAATAACTGATATAAGGTGAGATGAGTGAGCAGTAGAGTGTTCTCATTGCCTCATACTCTAACACATCCTTTACTTTATTCATAACAAAAATACTCCATGGGTATATCCATGGATATATATCAATATCCATGGGTGTGAGCAACCGGGTGCTATAACCTGTCACTGTTTACAATACCGACATTTGCACTTTTATTTCGTATTACTTATTTACTTATGATTTATTTATTGTCTTTTTTGTTTGTTTGTTTGTTTGTTTATTTATTTGTGTGTGTGCGTGTGTACCTGTGCGTGTGTGTGTGCGTGTGTGTGCCTGTGTGTGTGTATGCCTGTATGCGTGTGTGTGCGTGTGCATGCGCGTATGTCCCAGTGTGTGCAAGCGTGAGTGAGAGATGGGAGAATGGATTGAGTGGGGACTCGGGAGCACAGTGAAAATTGTTCATGAGAGTGACACTGAACATTCTGTAGATCTGTCGATTGAATGTGAAACCTCATGAAAATAAAAAGATTTAAAACTATAATATCCATTTAATTTGATAATTATTTTAATTTTTTTATTAACCAGACTATTAAGATATCTAAGACAGCATGTTCTTATTTCTAGCAACAGCCTGCGGGGGAGTAGTTGCAAAGGAAGGATGTCAACACATACAGCAGCCTAACAGGACATACATATTCATACTTAGGAGGAGCTTGCTACAACCAGTTTACCAATGAGCAGCTCTGCTGGAGCAGTTGGGGGAATAAGTGCCTTGCTCAAGGGCACAACGACAGCAGTTTTTGAGGGAGGCCTCTTATTGAGGAAGGCCTCTTATTTACTTACCCCGCCAGCTCGTATTGAGGATTTAATCTAGTGACTACAATCTTATTTGGGCTTCTGTCACCAAAACATGCCAACATTCAACAGTGAATCACTATACCCACTTTCAAAAACACTCTCAAAAAACACCTACAGGAGACTGCAATTCGAAACTGGCCCCTGTAAATGTCCTAACACAACCCCCTCCAATGTACAGTAAATGACCAAGTATGGTCTTGTCAATATTCCAATGTACAGTTTTGCTTGTACAGTTGTACAGTGTCCCCCACCCACCCCTCCTACCCAACCCCCCCCCCCCCCCCCCTTTTTTTGCTGTTCTAAACAATAGTGTCTGGTAGGCCATAATATCTGGCACGCAGGAAGTGATATCTTACATCAACAGCAGCAACAGCAGTTAGTTTGGAATGAATAGAAGATTACCTGCAGTTAACATGAATTCAAGTCAATACAGTGCAAAAACAGCAATGATCACCTATCACCAGTAGATGTCGCCAAAACAAACAAAATGAGGATATTGTGTAATACCACTCTTTAGATTGAATGGTATTTCTCTTTACAGTTTTTCTCAATTGCTTAAACACATTTCCTGAGACTACCTGACTTCCTCAAACCCTAAACACAAAACTCACACACAAAATGCCAAATCCTACACTTCTCTTGCAAAAGCACACTTTGCCCTCAAAACAGTGTTAACTCTTCACTAAATGGTATATTTCTTTCAAATGACAAACACATACATCATATGAGTAGACATTCTAAGCACTCATTGAACACTGGTGTGCAAAATGGAAAACACTATAGTATGAATGGAAATGCTTTATCAGTAGAATTATGCCTTTGCATGTTCAGTGTTACACTTTCACCTGTTTCACCACTTTCCCCGATGTTTGGAGTTTAGCAGAATTGGGTTAGCAGTGATTGATTGATTAATTGATTGATTGATTGAAAACTTTATCAACAGATTGCAGAATGGGTACAATACAGTACAGCTCAATACTAACAACTGCTAAGAGGATGAAGACCAGAAAAATACTTGTGTCTTGTTTACATAAGGGTCCTCCATTTTCAATTCATCAAGACATTTATGACATACAAGACATACAAATATGCGGTACTGTGTAAGAAAAAGAGATCATAAAAAAATATATGCATCCGAAGGGGAAGAAACTGTACATTGGGGGGGGGGGGGGGGGTTGACATTTACCGGGGCCAGTTTCTAATTGCAGCCACCCGTAGGTGCTCTTTGAGAGCGGTTTTGAAGGAGGGTAGGGATTCCCATTCCTTTACGCCTGTGGGTAGGGCGTTCCACATTATTGTGGGGCGTAAAGGCATAAAGGTCTTTAATAAACCATATTAAGCCATGAGTATACTTGCCTTTCTGATGAGTAGATGGATGCATCATTGCTGGAGAACCTTTAGGCAATGGTAATGGTCACTTTGCAACAGGTAATGTAATGTAGAGTCAGTTAACCAAGATGAACTCATGCCTACTAACTGTTTTTACAGATCTTTTTAATTGGTCTCTCAGCACACTTAAAGTCCCGGCATGCTATAAATCTGCCATAGTCATACCTGTGCCCAAGAAATCTAGCACTGCTTGTCTGAATGATTACAGGCTCGTCGCTCTGACCTCTGTCATTATGAAGGTGTTCGAGCGGCTTGTCTGTGATCATTTATCTAGTATTGTTAAATTAGACATGTATCAGTTTGCTTATCAGCCCAACAGGTCTGTAGGGGATGCTGTATCTATGTGTTTACACACCATCCTGCAGCACCTGGAGGCCTCTGCCACTTATGTACGAATTTTGTTTATTGATTTTAGTTCAGCGTTTAACACGATTGTGCCTTTTAAACTATTTGAAAAACTTAAATTGCTCGGAATTGATGAGTCTCTGTGCTATTTTATTCTAGATTTTCTCTCAATTAGAGAACAAGTGGTTAAAGTAGGTAATTTGTTCTCTAGATCCAGGACCTTGAACACTGGGGCCCCCCAGGGCTGTGTTCTCTCTCCTCTGCTCTACTGTCTATACACTAATGACTGTGCCTCCCACTCTGATTCTGTCCGATTTTTTAAATATGCGGATGACACAACAGTAGTGGGACTAATTAAGAATGGGGATGAATCGGCCTATAGAGCTGAAGTCGATAGCTTTGCTGTATGGTGCAAGGAGAACGACCTGCTTTTAAACATCTCTAAGACAAAGGAAATTATAGTTGACTTCCGGCGCGGGGAGGCAGTCCACCCTCCTCTGTACATAAACGGCCAGCAGGTGGAGAGGGTAGACAGTTTCAAATTCCTCTGCATCACCATATGTGATCATTTAAAATGGGAAGTTAACACCAGCCTCATAATTAGCAAAGCCCACCAGAGGCTCCACTCCCTGCGCCAGCTTAAAAAGTTTGGTGTGTCCAGGGAGGTGATGCTTAGTTTTTATAGAGCCACTGTGGAGAGTGTCCTTACCTTCTCAATGACTGTGTGGTACGGAAACACCACCGTCCATGATAGGGGACATTTAGAACGAACTGTACGCACAGCGTCAAAAATCATCGGCTGTGAGCTCCCCTCTATGGCCTCCATTTATGCCACACAAATCCGGCGGAAAGGGGAAAAGGTGATCAGGGACCCTTCTCACCCTGCTTACGACCTCTTTAACCCCCTTCCCTCTGGCAGAAGACTCCAAAGTCTCAGGTGCAGGACATCCCGTTTTAGAAACAGTACATATCCCGAGGCTGTCCGTCACCTGAACTCAAGTACAAATGTACAGGCACTTTGCACAACAAGGGCTAGCACCAGCCAACATGCACTTTAAGACAATATGCACTTTAAAAACTGGAACACTGAGCAATTTATTTTAGGTACTGTAGCATTCTTTCTTTTTAATTGTTTGTGTAAAACTTTTTATTGTGGGGATTGTATTCTTGTGTTTTTATATTGTATGTTTTTAACATTGTCTGTACTGTATGTGGCACCAAGACAAATCCCAATCAACAGTGTTGAAATGGCAATAAAGTTTCTATCTATCTAATCAGTAAGAAACTATTAGTTAGAGATTGTCATCTTTTAACCTCCAAAGTTGCCATATAGTCTACGGTTTTCCGTCAAGTAAATCTTCTCTTGTAGCCAAATGTGCATCCAACCTATCAGGCAAAGGCACAATTCAAACTGAAGGATTTGCTAGATGGGGTTATTTTGTCAAACATATTATCCGGTGTGAAAGAAGTCTGGAAATATTGCAATAGATAGATTAGTCAGTGGATTTGCAATGCAAAATAGTATCTTAAATCTACATGGCAAATTAGCTTTAGCACTTCCACAAATACACAACCCATCCTTTTTCAAGAGGAAATGAGAAGATATGGAATGTATGGGAAAACCCCAGATTTATTTATTTACCCATGCCCCAAACATTGTCTAGTGTGATGTTGACTAGTACAGACCATAATATCACTGAATGCTGTAGTATTGAGAAACTGCATCCTCTCACCAGGCTCCAGTATAATCCAATGGGGTTGACAAACTCTTGCCCTGTGGGCTTGTATTGCAACCTGGTGAGAGAAAGCAGCAAAGTGCTCAGTTTCTAATTACTAATGCAATCAGTGAAATTATGGCCTGTAGTCATTATGCCAGACAATGTTTAAATAGGGCCTGAGTAAACCTGTCCTTTAATATGTGCAATGTGCTACCATCTACACACAGTAACCAATCTGAACCTTTAAAGGGATATTACACTTTAGTATAACTTGTCAAAAATGTGTAGTCTTACCTCTATCTAAAGTCATCTAATGACCACTGCTGTCCCTGTCGTCCACTGTCAACACCACCATTCCTCCCAGGTGTCAGACTCCTCATTCACTTCCATTAATTTAGCTGCTGAGAGGTTACCCTGGTGTCCAGGCATCGCCTTTTGAGGGGTCTCTTCTGGCCTTTTTCACTGGGGACCGTGGGGCCTCCAAGAAGAGACGGGGTTCCCTACACCACATGCTCTCTCAGCGGTCCAGTGCTACTGAGTATCCATTGCCCAGTGCTGCGGATTCCCCACTGCCCAGTACTACACATTCCCCACTGCCCAGTGCTACACATCCCCCACTGCCCAGTGCTACACATCCCCCACTGCCCAGTACTACACATTCCCCACTGCCCAGTGCTACACATTCCCCACTGCCCAGTGCTACACATCCCCCACTGCCCAGTGCTACACATCCCCCACTGCCCAGTGCTACACATCCCCCACTGCCCAGTGCTACACATCCCCCACTGCCCAGTGCTACACATCCCCCACTGCCCAGTGCTACACATCCCCCACTGCCCAGTGCTACACATTCCCCACTGCCCAGTGCTACACATCCCCCACTGCCCAGTGCTACACATTCCCCACTGCCCAGTGCTACACATCCCCCACTGCCCAGTACTACACATTCCCCACTGCCCAGTGCTACACATCCCCCACTGCCCAGTGCTACACATCCCCCACTGCCCAGTACTACACATTCCCCACTGCCGAGTGCTACTGACTCCCCAGTGCTACGGACTCTCCTCTGCCCAGTGCAGCAGATTTCCCTCTACCCAGCATTTTCTTTCCTGTCCCTGTGGAGCTCCCAGATCCTGTCTCTGTGAAGCTCCCTGCTCCTGCTCCAGTCCCCGACAAGATTCCCGCTCCCGTCCCCGAGGAGATCCCTGCTCCAGTCTCGGAGTCCCCGGTTTCTGTCCCGTCTCCCAGAGGGCCCCCTGCACCTCTGGCTCGTCCTACCCCCAGGAGGACCCCTCGTCCCCCTAATTCCCTTCTCCAGCCCCTATCTTCCTGGTTCCTTTTCCCAACATCCCTTCTCCAACCCCCTTCCTGGTTCCTTTCCCCAACCTTCCTTCTCTTGGCCCCTTCTCCCAAGTCCCCTTCTCCCTGGTTGTTTTCCCCAGCCCTCTGCTCCGAATCCCCTTCCCCAGCATTCTGTCCCTTGTCCCCTTCTCCCTGGCCTCCTTCCCCAGTTTTTCTCAAGTCCCCTTCTCCCTGGTGGGTTGCCTCAGTTACCACCCTCCCACCCTGCTCATCCCCGGGCGGTCGTGTGAGACGTCTGGAATCCGTCCCTTGAGAGGGGGGTACTGTCACGTCCCACCGGTTAATGGACTGTTCTCCCCTGCTCTACCTCTCCCCATCCCTGTATGTTTGTTCCTTGTATTTATGTCCCTTAGTGTTCTTTCCCTTATCTCTCTTGTTCTCTATCGCTCTTGCAATTCATGTCCCCCTGTTAGTCTAGTGTTACCAGTGTCTCCAGTTATAATCATCCCAGGTGTTTCTTGTCATTTGTTCATGTGTATTTGAGTTCCTTGTTTCCTGTTCTCTGTCGGTTCATTGTCTTTGCTTGTCTCCACTACGCTGTCTATGTTGCTCGTTCCATGTTTCCAGGTTCCTCATTTATAGTAAGTGTTCCCTGTGTTAGTTGTTTTGTGTTACGTTTTTTCCTCTTCCAGTTTGTCACTGAGAGGTTTTGTTTTGTTGTTTTGTTCCTTGTTCCGTTCTAAGTTTATATCATTATATACCCTTGGACTTGAAGCTGTCTCCCCTAGTGGCACGGTGGTGTAGTGGTTACTGGTTAACACTGTCACCTCACAGCTAGAAGGTCCTGGGTTCGATTCCCGCTTGGGGACCAGGTTTGCCGCGTTTCTATATGAATTGAAAATGGGGGACCCTGATGGAAACAAGACAAACGTCTTTCTCAGGTCTGCATCCCCTTAACAATTGTGTGTATTGAGCCGTACTGTATTGTACCCATTCGGCAATCTGTTAAATAAAGTTTTCATTCATTCATTCATTCATTCATTGATTGACAGGTACCCAGGTGGGGTATCTCCCGGGCCTTTCTGTGTGGAGTTTGCATGTTCCCCCCATGCTCGCAATGGTTTCCCATCCCGATAAGATAAACCCAATGGAAAAACATGCACAACAGATCGCTAACGCTGTCGCATCCTGACCGGAAACATCACTGCCTGGTATGGAAACAGCACGGCACAGGACAAGAAGGCCCTACAGAGAGTGGTGCGCTCAGCCGAGCGTACCACGGGTATTGCACTACCCCCCCTGCAGGTTCTATACAACAAGAGGTGCAAATCCAGAGCCTGCAGGATAATGAAAGACCCTCACCACCCCAATAACAGCCTGTTTCAGCTGCTGAGGTCAGGCAGACGCCTGCGAACCCCAGCTACTAGGACAGAGCGGCTTAGGCTCAGCTTCTTCCCCCAGGCCATCAGAGCCATGAACAATGAACATTGAGTGCTCAGAACATTGAACTGTCCACACACAAGCACACATGAACACACACACGACACGCACACTGTGCACGCTCACACACGAGCAGCCACTTAACACTTTAACATGAGCGGGCACACACTCATGTCGCACACACGCACACTTATGGCCAAAGGAAAGGACACTTTAAATTAGAATAACAGGAACAGTGTATTGCACTACCAAAGCTAACTAGCATGTCCCATATGCTCTGTAAATAACTATGTACAGATACCGAGATGTCACTCCATGTTACCTGCTACCTGTTACTGCACAATGTTGTTTCCTTCTTTTGATTCTATTATATGTACCACTGTATTGCACATCGTTGCGGGCAAGACCACCCGCATTTCATTGTATACCTGTATGCCGTGACAATTAAAACTCTTGACTTGACTTGACTTGTCCCTGACGAAGACGGACAGGAGCCCTTGTCTTCTCCCAGCTGCCCTTGGGAGGGGAAGGACGACAGGATGGGAAAAGTGCAGAGAGACATTTCATTGGCGACTCAGTTCATGTGTGTGTGTGTTCCTGTGGGTTGTCCATCTCGCATGTGTGTGTTATTCTGCATGACAAATAAAGACTTCTTCTTCTCTTCTTGTCTGCAATTGGGTCCTACGTTCACCCCCACATGTGACAAACTGCTGAAACAAGTTCTGCTAATGTTAAATAATGTGCTGCCATCTTCTGAAACTTGCATCTGACCCTGAGTCAACAATAACAACAATAATAATAATAATAATAATAATAATAATAATAATAATAATAATAATAATAATAATAATAATAATAATAATAATAATAATAATAATAATAATAATAATAATAATAATAATAATAATAATAATAATAATAATACACAAGAGGTAGAGACGTCATCTGATAATCAGAAGGTTACCGTCCTTGAGACCGATGAGAATGTGAGGCATAACCATAAGTTGTAATGCGCTTTAGATAAATGTGCTCTATAAATTCTATTTGTTACACAAAGTTGAGCCAAAATGCCAACCTATGGTCTCTTAGATTTGAAAAGGCAGCATTCCAAAATGAAGAATAAAATGTAAATTATTAATGGTAATAATCTGATAAGATTAGAGTAGTCTACACAGAATAATGGTAATAATCTGATAAGATTAGAATAGTCTACACAGAATTGGAGATATTAGTGTTTTGTGGTTTGTGGTTTCTGTGGTTTGAATGGCACCATAACTGGTTCAACAAGGTCTATTGTTATATTTTCACAACACCTGCATCCAGATAAGATTTTTCTCTGTGGCTGTATTTATAGTTAGTCTTCCGTGACTGCTTTGAAAAGTGATACAGTCTAAGGTAGCGACATTCTTTTCATATTTTTCTCCCATTTGGTCAATTTCTTGATCCTTTTTTTCATACAGGAGGAGAGGAAGTTTGCTTGGCCCCTCCCCGCGGGATGTGCTCTGAAGGGAGTAGGGTATATCTGCAGAGCCGCAAGCCCAACGTCTGGGCGGGGCTTCGGGGCTTGTACTCCGCCCAGACGTTGGGCTTGCGGCTCTGCAGATATCCCCTATTGTCTGAAGGCGCACGCACACAGAGACTCCTCTGGAGTTGAGCAGTAGTGTCTGTGTCGTTAGCCTGGCAGGTCGGAATGAAGTGAGGACATAGCTAGCGCTATAGAAGATTTGTCATATTTTATTATTTTATCAGAATAAGGAAATGTCTTTTAATTCGATACACGAGTAGCGCTAGTCACAATGATTAGGACGTCCCACTTCTTCGTTCATTTCGCCCAATACTAGCTTTCAACGTTAGAGCCAACATTAGTTAGCTTGTTAGCTTCAGCTAGCAGCCGACACACTTCAACGTCAACAAACCACAGCAACCACGTCCTCAAGGCGTAAAAGGTGAGAATTAACTGGCTGTTCCGTTATGTCTTATTATAAGATGCAACATATTTTATGTAGACAAATTACATTTTGCAAGCTTCTAACTCATATCCTTATAATTCCTTATTCTGATTGCCCCACAGTTAGATTTATTTAAACTTAACGTTATCTACTGGTAATTATATGAGTTATTAAACGTTAGCTAACTTTACAGAACACAAGTTAACGTTAGGTACATTTGCCGATCTGAATTTTTTTATGGAATTAGCTGTCATTTAGTTAACTTACGTTTTGTAAATGACTTGTTTTTAACCGTTCTTCCATAATTATCCAAAACTTGTGTGCCAGGCAGTTTGATTGATTGAACATTTTATTAACATAATTGCAGAATGGGTACAGTACAAGTACAGTACGGCTCAATATAGACACAATTGTTAAGGGGATGTAGACCAGAGAAAGACTTTCGTCTTGTTTACATCAGGGTCCCCCATTTTCAATTCATCATAAGTAGTGACATGTAAAGGGATGTTGTCATTTTATGGAAAGAAACATGCGTTGGTGCTTATGAAGCTTTGATGTGGATATTTAACTTTAGCTGAACTTGTCAAAATTCTGCAGATCTAAGTGTAGATCTACAAGTAAACAAGGCATCGTTGTCCCTGTTGTCCGCTGTCACCTCCATGACACCATGTCACTCAGTCTTCTCATTCACTTCCATTCATTTTGGGGATCTAGTCTAAGTGAAATATCCCAAGAAGAAACTAGGAATCCACAATAACATCTTTTCACTGCCGATACCAATTCCAAGTCCTAAACATTCAGTATCAACCGAGTACAGATCTGATCCATCAATTTCATTGAATATTATAAATTTTAGACCATTCGTTTGGGGTCATTGGACAAAAATGATTGACATATAAGCAAATGTTTCTCCATTAGAGAGATCTAACATGTGTCTAAAATGGGAAATTCTCTGATACGATATCCTCTTTTAGGAAACCCCACCCTTGAGCCAAATTACCATGTACTCTCTTAGACGGCTTTAGTATCGTGAACAACTCAAGAGAGAAACAAGGCTCTCATGATAGAGACCTGTAGCTGCTCCAGTGTGGTTTGAACCAGGTATATATTAGGGGTGGGACGATACATCGATCCAGATCGATACATCGATGTAATTATCAACAATCGAATCGGATCGATGCAATGTAATAAGATCGATTCATATCGATACTCTTATTTTGAAAATCCTGTGGCGAGTCTCATATCCGCCCAAGAACAACAGCAGTAGCACCGTGTGTGTAGACGTTACAGCATAGCATTCTCCCTTTCTGTGTGTGTGTGTGCGCGCGTCTTTGGAAAGACCAGATGAGGTCAGAGGAGTTTGATGTTTAAATGTTATTTAAACATAAACAATATAATACATAATAAATGTAGGCCTATACATGATCATGCAACATCAACAAATTGTTGTAGGAACGGTTTGGGAGAGGGAGGTAGGGAGGGGTTTTAGGTTGAGTTTTGAGTTCCAAAAAATGGAGCTTAAAGTTTAAAGCTCAATATATCAAAACGTGGCACTTTACAGTGAACAGGAGGTCTATTTGTATTAAAAACAATAGATTGATTTTCCTTTAAATGTCTGGAAGAGCTCAAAAATACAAATGTCAAATGATATTTTCGTTACCTTTTTTTAGTTGATCTAAATGTTACTGATTGTGTTAAATGGGCATATGATATCATCTCATATCGATTGCAGGCACCTGAATCTAATCTAATCGTATTGTATCGTGAGAGACTTTGTGATATCGGCAAATATCGTATCGTTGTCCAAAGAATCGATATCGTATCGTATCATGATGAAATTGGTGATTCCCACCCCTAGTATATATTTGCTGTAGCATGTGCCCATATTGTCACCCTGGGGCTTGTCACTGTGTCCAAAAAAACCTTATTTATTATCAGTGGAGGAGCATTTAAATTATTATAATTTTTGTTTACAGTTTCCCCCCCCTCCTTTTTCATAAGGTTAACATGCTTGCATAGATACAGTACAGTACATACATGCATACATACAGTATACACATACAGTACATACACACAGTAGACACAGTTACAGGGTATACCTGACCTGTATTATATACCATACATTAGGGTTGCCACGGTGATGTGAAATATCTGTAGATCGCTTACTTTAATCTTTAACGTTATGAGGCTACATTGATCCACTGTGTCAGACAGACAGTGTTGACGTTATGTTCTTCTCATTTAAAAATAAACCAACTGACAGTAATACCTTCCATCAATTTTCTATCCGTTCATTGAGGGATCAATGTAGCTGCAGCCTTATTTAGTGCATCGTGCAAACTGGACCGGTCCTCTGAGTCTGAGCTCCTCTCCAGTTGATGTGCTGCAGGGTTTAATCCGAAATATCTCCAAATCCTCTGCCATCGTTGTGTAACGTGTCGTGTCGTCTCCAGAGCTTCTTTCTCTCCTTCATGCAAAGTTAAATCTCAGTGAAAGTGAAACTTAAGCTACTACTGCTGTGCACAGACCTATAAAATAGATCTACTGACACGTTCCCTTTTATAATGTTGTCTGATTGATTAAGTATTGATAACACGCTTAGTATTTTCCAAATTAGATTTTTTTTTATTTGATGGATGTGGGCACTGATGTGCCAAAATTAACTGTATGGGTTTATTTCTATTTTTTAAAAAGAGCCTGTACACAGAGTATACATGTAGAGGGAGCTCCGCCCTACGAAGGCAAACCACAGCAACAAAGCCACTGCTCCGCTCCCCGCCACGGAATACACCCACACTCACACATACACATACTTTACATACCTACACTGTTTTTTCCTAGGGTTTATAGGCTATACACACAATATGTTATGGGCATACCCATATATCCTACATATATCATGTGTACATACAGTGCTCTTGTAGATGGCGGTAACCTCTATTCTAAGTTCCATGTTCCCTACAGCGCAGGAATAAAAATAAATACAATGAATTGTTCCCTTCCCTTCATCCTGTCCCTTGACTCCCCCCACCCTCCCCTCACTTCCCCTCTCCTTATTGACCAAATTATTATTTTTTTTATAAAAAAAAAAAAACAATTATTATAAGAGTCTTTGCTCTTGCTTGTAGCTTTGGGAAATACTTGCTGATTCTCTTATGACTAAACTGTCCCAAAACCATAGGAATGATACATTCATTGTTGTTTCCGTGACTTGCATGGGAATCCCTTTCAGATATGTTGCATATCATTATCTGGGCACTGTGTTTTATACACCTAACGTTACTTAAACTTGAATGTCTGTGTGGGAAGGAATTGCTAAATATGTAGGGGTTGTCAGTGAAATATTGAATTTTCTCAGTTTATGATGCCATGGTCACCAAGACTGTAAGAGACTGAGGGCTAGATCCACAAAGAATGGATTGCACGGAGCAAGTTGCACCCTTACTTAAAATTCATTATGAATTGAAAATGGGGGACCCTGATGTAAACAAGACGAAAGTCTTTCTCTGGTCTGCATCCCCTTAACAATTGTGTGTATTGATTGGATGATACGAAATTGGGATGGGAGAAAATATAGAAAAATGGGAGAAAACGTGGATAAAAAAAAAACAATTGTGTGTATTACGTGGCGTAGTGGGCAAGGCGCTCGCCACGAATGCGGAGACGCTGGGCTCGCCTGTTCGAGCCCAGCGCTCCACATTGCTTTCAGTTTAGCTGGTCGTTCATACTAATACACATTGGCCGTATTAGGGGGTGGGAAACTGATGGGTGGGGATCGGGCGTTGTGGACAGCGACTCCTACAGGTCGGTTGGTGCGCCTGCGCAGTAGAATCAGGAAGTGTCGGGGCAGCGTGAGCCTCCCACGCGTTACTCCTCGCCACTGAGAGATCGAGCTGCGCAGGTGAAAAGATGCGACTGCTGTTACCTCAAGTACCGGAGGGGACTTGTGCTATGTATGACTTAGTCCACATTGCAGCCGGCTTGTGGGAGGCAAGAAACAGAGTTCGTGACAGGGGAGGGTTGAATTGGATGATACGAAAATTGGGATGGGAGAAAAATATAGAAAAATGGGAGAAAAAGTGGATAAAAAAAAACAATTGTGTGTATTGAGCCGTACTGTATTGTACCCATTCTGCAATCTGTTAATAAAGTTTTCATTCAATCAATCACCGTGCAGATTGATTGATTGAATGAACATTTTATTAACAGATTGCAGAATGGGTACAATACAGTACGACTCAATACACACAATTGTTAAGGGGATGCAGACCAGAGAAAGACTTTTGTCTTGTTTACATCAGGGTCCCCCATTTTCAATTCATAATGAATTTTAAGTAAGGGTGCAACTTGCTCCGTGCAATCCATTCTTTGTGGATCTAGCCCTGACTGTTGGGTTGAGTTCCTTATGAGAAGTTGTATGACGTCAGTGAGTGAATTAGCTTGCCTGTATTGCCCATCTTTATTCTGTCCTCTGTAATCAAGGGCCCTCTTAGTCAATTAATCGGCTGATTTGGTCTCAGTCGACTAGGGCTGTACCGAATGCTTCGAAGCTTCGATCATAATGTTGACATTCGAATTCTAAATCAACATTAGAATTTTTAATTTTTAATTAAAAATTTATTTTTATATTTTCTTTTATCTTTTTTATTTATTTTTTCTATCTGTTTAAACCAATGGGGGGGGGGGGGGGGTTGGCTACACTAATATTATAATATTATACATAAGTAGTCACCATCACTTTCATACCAACCGTGCCCTTATTGGATTGTTGATGAAACTGATGAGTTATATTCATTAAAGAAAGTTGATTTAATAAAAGAAAAATACTAATTTAATCAGATGAATCACTTTATTAAAATTGAGGATTTAGTTTTAATTTTTGTTTTGTTTTTTTGAAGTACATTTTTTTTTATAGACATTCGGAGCTTCGTTCGAATACTTCAATCGAAGCTTCGAATGTTAACAAATGACATTCGGTACAGCCCTACAGTCGACCAAGACGTTAGTTGATTAGGTGCTTTTGTGCTTTTTTCTTATATTTATATCCTGAAAATAATTATATCAATATTATATCTCTGGTAAGCATTACATTTAAAGAGGTCCTTCTGCATGATGGGAAACATAATCTTACAGATTTGTCGATTAACGAATTGATTGGTTGACAAAATCCATGACTAGTATTAGTCGACTAAGGATTTCATGAACTGGAGTATATAAATGAGTACTCTTCTTTTTCTTTCGGCTTTTCCCGTCAGGGGTCGCCACAGCGGATCATCCGTTTCCATCTGTTTCTGTCATCTGCGTCGTCCTCTTGTCACTCCCGCTGCCCGCATGTCCTCCTTCACTGTGTCCATAAACCTCCTCTTGGGCCTTCCCCTCCTCCTCTTTCCTGGCAGCTCCATCTCCAGCATCCTCCTCCCGATATCATGTACCCCACCTCCCTCCTCCGCACATGTCCAAACCATCTCAGTCTTGCTTCTCTCACTTTCTGCCCGAGTAGTCTCACTTTATGACTACTGAGTAATAATAATGTATGTACAGTGTTATAGTATTATGTACAGGTATGAAAACACTATGGTAGTAGAGTAAGTCATACTGGCCAGCGGTATAACTAGTAAGAGTAGGTAGGGATATATTAGTGATGCACCGATGTGAAAATTGTGGCCGATACCGATATTAATATTGCTGTTCTGGCCGATACCGATATTTACCTATGTCGATATCTCTGTATAGAAAACACTTTTTTATGATAATCAAATAAAGAGCTATTTTCCTAAACGCATTTTCTTTTAACTTTTGTAATTTATTTTCAGAAATGACTGATATTTTGAAACTATTTAAGGCCAAAACATGTAAAAAAAAAATAAAAAAGATTAAAAAAAAATATCGGTCCATATCGACCCTATCTTGATATCGGACCAATACCGATGTGTAAAAAAAAAAATAAAAAAAATGCTATATCGTGCATCACTAGGATATATACAGATATAGATATATATATAGCCTACAGGTATGTAAAAAGGATTATATGCAGGTATATTCAGCCATGTGAATAAATATATATGGTAAATATCAATATATATATATCAATATATATGATATATACAGCATTATTGTACACGCTATCATACAGAGTTATATGGGTATGGGTAGACAGTATAGGCAATGGAGTTCAGAGTTTATGCAGTATTGGGGTGGGGCTGTCATCGTGGTAGAGAGTTCAGAGAGATGACAGCTGAGGGGAAGAAGCTGTTCCTGAGCCTGCTTGACTTGGAACGGAGATTCCTACAGCGCCTCCCAGAGGGAAGGAGGGCAAACAGTCCGTGATTGGCATGAGAAACGTTACAGCAGTTTGTTTAATATTTTGACCTTGTCCGCTTACAGACTGAAGAACCATGACACTGAAGACCAGGCTGTGCTCGGTTACCCTGGGAGTGGAGGGCATGACGTGCGGCTCCTGCGTCCAGTCCATAGAGCAGCGCATCGGAGGTCTGCCGGGAGTAATACACATCAAGGTGACTGGCCTTTAAAATCACAACCCCACTGTACAGCATATACGATTTCAGGACTAGGTTTCTTTGTGGCCGTCAGTTTTTTTAGGTGATGCTGTTTATATTGTATTATTACATGGCGTTTTAACATTCGCCAAAATGCTTGATTGTGATTATAGCGCTCGGTTGCCCCTGACAGCGGTCAGTTATTTCTCGATAACTGACCGCTGTCATGGGCAACGCGCAATAATGACCGCTGATACGGGTAACAGAGCGCTATTGACCAATCACAATCAAGCATTTTGATCGCAGTCACGAAAGCTGCTCAGCATATGCACAGCTGCACTCATCAGTGCAATCAGACTACACACCTGCCGGCTGCCGGCGATGACAGAGGAGCCACAGAACAACTGCGTCTGCATTTGATCTCGTCTTGTTGATGGTGTAAAATGAATTAGGTATATTAGAACTCTGTGTCGGTCAATTATTTTGCGACAATGACCTCGTAGCAGCTATACATTATCCCTTACATAATATAGCCTATATGATTATGTTAAAGTGTGTTTTAATCATGAATGCTAAGTGAAAATTGGAGATGCACTGTTTTGTGGATCAGCAAATGAAGCTGTCTATTATACATGTATAATATAATATTATGTTATATGTGGGGCGGCTAGGTGGTGTAGTGGTCTAAGGCACTCGCCACCAGTGTGGAGACGCTAGGATTCGCGTGTTCGAATCCAGCTCTCCACATTGTTTTTCAGTTTGGCTGGTCGTCCGCAGTAATACACATTGGCCGTATTACGGGGAGGGAAAAACTGAAGGGTGGGGATCGAACGTTGTGAACAAGCGACTCCTACAAGTCGGTTGGTGCGCCTGCGCAGTAGAATCAGGAAGTGTCGGGGGCAGCGTGAGCCTCCCACGCGTTACTCCTCGAACACTGAGAGATCGAGCTGCGCAGGTGAAAAGATGCGACTGCTGTTACCTCAAGTACCGGAGGGGACTTGTGCTATGTATGACTTAGTCCTCACTGCAGCCGGCTTGTGGGAGGCAAGAAACAGCGTTCGTGACAGGGGAGGGTTGAATTGGATGATACGAAATTGGGATGGGAGAAAATATAGAAAATGGGAGAAAAAGTGGATCAAAAAAAAAATAATATTATGTTATATGTAATACTCCTTTTACACCAATGGTCATGGTTAAACACAGGTTTGACCCGGGTCCACCCTGTGTTGGTCATCATCGTTTAATTGGACCAGGGTTCGTAGGTTTCTTCCCCCTTAATCGTCATATCCAAAATGGGTTGTTGTGTTTTTACCCTTTAACTACCACACCACAGAAGGTTAACCTTTCACTACCACACTACAGAACCGTCTTTAATGTGAAAGTTCTGTATTGTTAGTGGCTTAGCTTGGCATCACCTACTGCACTATCTCGCGTACGTGCACGCGTACTGAATAAACCACAAATGTACCTCTAATACCAGTATTAGTCTGACCACACCCCTCATCAGCTTACCTTCATAAGCAGGTGTGTGGTCACCTGCTCTCCTCCTTCTCGCTTTCACCACAAGGAAGTGCCTCGGTAGTACCCCACTTGACGTGTCGTTGATAGTTGAAAAGAGTTGTGACTAGGTTTACATTGTGCCTAACCTTTTTCTTCTCTCACTTGTTTATATAAGAAAAAGGTTTGGGTCATAATGTATTCCGCGGAGAGTAGACCCGCTAGACCTACTCTTCACCACCGATTCTCCATTCCCGCCTCCGTCGTGCGTTCCGGTGCTGGGCTGTTGCCACTCTCGTGGTTGGCGACCCAGCCCGGGAGACTGCCGGTGGATAGTTTTTCTCACCGACGAGCCGAGGGTTCGGTGCCGTCGCTCCGGCGATGGCCTGATCTCGACTCTGGTTCCTCTGTTTCTGGGGAATCGCCCGTTGATGAACGGGGGATTGTCTTAGAGCCAGAGGATTTGCGACGAAAACTTTTTGCGTCTGCTCGCTCACGTCGTAACATGGTGGCGTGCAGACGCGAACGGCCTGGGTTTGGGGAATTGCTGGAGACCAGCGAGGCCGCGTCCGACTCTGGATTTCTGATGGAAACTGAAGACTTCATGGAGGAGGCGGACGGGTTCTTGTATGATGGTCCCGTGGAGGGGAGTATCCCTCCTCCGGAGACCCCGGAGGGGGGAGAAATGGCTCCACGGGGCGCCTTGTTCGAGGATGTCGGGGAACCACCTTGGCCTCATCGACAGGATGCCCTACTGTCAGCCGCATCGGATTGTGGCTCCTTGACCAGTCGCAGCCTGCTGTATGCGAGGGATGCGGGGTCGGTGGAGGAGGGTCCGCAGGGGGAACTGCGGGCCTTGTTTCCCGAGCTCATGGCGGTAGCCGCCGCTGCAAACGGTGTGCCGCTGCCGCAGCCATTGCCTGCTCCTGTCCCTGATGACCTCATAGGCCATCCCTGGCAGCGTCCCCCGGTGAGAGGGGTGGACGTTGTCTACCCATTTTTCCCATCGATGGGGGCCTATGTTCGTCGGGGTCAGGCGGTCTCCAACATCATGGGACTAACTCCCGCCTACGTACCAGTTACGCGGGTGTCGGGGTTGGTCAAAGGTATGGGGGAGGGCGTACCTCGGCTTGACAATCCGATGGCCGCGCTCCTCTGTCCGGATATGGTGTGGGAGCCCCTATGCAAGCCGGTCCTCCAGGGGAGGTCGGCTAGGCGATTGGCTTATTGGGGTGACCAGTCATTTATCGCCGGTACACAGTCGCTGGCTGTGGCCTCTAACATCGCTGGCTAGATTTGTATCGGGGATAATGACGGGCGGCGCGGATCTGAACGAGGTGAGGTGCGATCAGATCACCCAGGCTGCGGGAGCTGTGCTGCACCTCTCCCAGGTGCTAGCCATAGCCATGGGTAAAGTGCGCGCCCTGGCCACCCTGGGCCAGCGTCATCTTTGGCTGGAGCAGGCCCGTGTGCCGGAACGGAAGAGAACCCCTCTTCTGACGGCCGCCCTCTCCGACGCT
Organism: Notolepis coatsorum; assembly: GCF_963971535.1. NCBI lineage: Eukaryota > Metazoa > Chordata > Actinopteri > Aulopiformes > Paralepididae > Notolepis > Notolepis coatsorum. The sequence continues at coordinate 17,227,126 of NC_140180.1, read as the reverse complement.
GGCCTGTTCGGGAAGGCCCTGCTATTGATGACCTCAACATGCAGAGAGATGGCAGAGGAGAGATCCATCCTCCAACCCCATTTTCCGCCTCCCGTCCTTGCCGGTGGGGGCAGAAGGCTTCCGCGACGTCGAGCTGTCTCCGTCGCCGCTACCACTGCCTCCGCCGCCGCTGCTGGCCCTGCCAAGAGGGCCAGGGGACGAAACGACGCTTCGGCCACCGCCGGCCCATCCCAGACCGGAGGAGACGGTAGGGAACGTCGTGTCCAGCAGACTGTGACCTACCGTCCCTCCGGGGCTCCCCGGGGTGGCAAGACTCGAGCGGCGCGAGGTGGCAGGCGCCGTTGAGTGACTTTTCCCCCTCTGTGTCCCCTCCTCTACACCCTCCCCGGCCCCTCTATGATTTTGTGCCTTGATCACATATTATTTATTAATAAAAAGTTCCCTGATATAAGGGGGACTGTGTTTGGCCGAACAAACTGTGTGTTTCTTCAATACAAATCATGTGGTGGGGTTGTGTTTTATGAATCTACCCTGTTACGTTGGGGGAATGAGTTGTGTTGTGTTACGAGTTTTTAAGCAAGGTCTGCAACTTACACTCGGTAATAGGTTCTATTAGCTTGATGCTCCACATGCAATTAGAACTGGTGATATTCCATTGCTTTAACTAAGTATATGTGTTCACAACGCTGTGTTGTTAGTTGCAGTAATGCTCGTACACACTTTTCATGGCCTAGCCATTACTCTCGTTCAACGTCTTCCTATAGCATAGGCTGCGGGTATGGGATTCACGCACAGGCGACTTGTGTTTTGTTGTAAACCCTTTTACACTTTGTGGGTAGCTAACATTGTATTAGCTTATGCTATATATATTTTGTTCTACCGGAGGTTTTCAAAATGGCTACGGTTGTTTTCTGTGTGTAGGGATAGAAGGTGTGTTTTTCGGGAGGGGGTGTCGGATAAACCCCTCCTTTTTCCCACTTGATTGGTTTAGAGGGTTTGTTGAGCATCCTGCTGAGCCAGTCAGGGCCAAGCCGGTGCTTGGCGGGGGAGGGGGGGGGGGGGAGGGGTATTCTACCGACTCCTGTTATGACAGGATCCGGTGGGTTTTCCCCGCCCGTTATAGCGTTGTTGCTATGGCGACGCCTTCCATGAGCTGGTGTCGTAAAGATGTCGAGGTTAGAGCGCAGGACTTAACCTGCTGCGCTCGTTTTTGTGTCAAACTTGAGTCTGTTGGTCACGTGTCTCACAGTTTACATATCTTTTTCTTGACCGTGGTCTCATGTGGGAAGGTGTTTCTGGGGGAATCTGGTCTTACACTCTGATTAAAAAGAGTGACTGGATTAAAATCATGTGAAAAACAGGGTTTTTTACTCCCAGCTGTGCAGTTAGGTCATACATGTGATGCCTTTTCTTTATTTTATAAAGAGTTGAATGTGTCTTGATGGATATGAAATGAGGGTCCCTGATGGAACAAGACTAACGTCTTCTCAGGTCTGCCTCCCCTTATCTTTTTGTGTGTATTCCTGTACTGCAGTCTGTTGGGTATATTTTTTCATTCATTCATTCATGGAGTTGATTGCATCTCGCCCCTCTTGTCGTTTCCCTGGGCGTCTTGGGGATTCAATATGGTGGTCTAAGCGGCCTATTGTTGATGTGGGTATGTCCAAACGCACACATAGTGCTGGCTCAGGATGTGCTTTGGCCGTTGCTGACTGGCGCGCCTCGTTTGCTTTGGTAAAACAGCGTTTTTATGGAGCAATTGGGATGGGGGTTTTTCCTCTTCCGACATCCTGTGTGTTGTCGATGGTAGGGGTGCACCGATATATCGGTCGGGTATCGGTATCGGCCGATAAGTGCCTTGTTGACTGCTATCGGCCTATCGGCCGATAAGCTCAAATGTGCCGATAGCAGTCGCCGATAACTAACCATCCATTTGTGTAGCGTCAAGACAAAAAAAAAAATTCACTCGCGACCTACCTGCACAACGCCCGCCGTCCGCCCCACACACACACAAGCTACTGCATCAAAGTTACTATTTATGATTAACAAGGCATTCGTTTTGTGGCATTAACGTTATATAGTTAGTGTTACACGGACAATAACATCAGCATATTATTATTACCCATAGCAGCAAGGCATTACTCCGAGTCCGTTCATAGCCGGGAGGCAGACGACTAACGTTACTGGTGAAAATGTGATTTACGTTGGAATACTCCTTTGCCAACTTGCTGTACTTTGCTTGCAGGTCTGCAGCCATTATTACTGGATTAAGAATAGCCCCAACTTTAGCCAACGTAACGTTATGGCTAAACCTTTAACATTAGTTAACCCTAGCTTTCGGTTAGCTGTTCAATGCTAATGTAATAACACAACCAAGCGAATCCATCAGAGCTCCCCATCAACACCGCTCTGTCGGGAGGATGGCATTTAAGAAAGTATCTGCTGTTAAAATGACACAAACATTCGTTTTGTGGCATTAACGTTATTATAGTTAGTTACACGTTCAATTACATCAGCATAGTATTTACCCGAAGATAGCAAGCAAGCCGTGCATAGCTCGGTTACATTCCGTTGCTCATTCCGTACCCAACTACACATTCTGCAATCTGTTAATAAAGTTTTCAACCAGACAAATGTATAGAAAGGCTTTGTTTTATTATAACATTTGTTGCAGTAAAATCATTGTGTCTCGTTTGGCCATCCTGTGGAGCGCGCTGGTCGGCGGGCACTGCCGGGCAGCTAACTTATTAGCTTGTTGTGGTTCTGAGTTTGACTCGCATTCTCGCAAGCAGATCATCAATGGCGGCATGCCCCGAAGTAGAAAAATGAATATTCGCTTGGTGGTAAGCAGGAGGTGGGTGCTAGCGCTGTGGCGTAATTGGCCGAATCGACTGTCAATCAAAATGGTTCCATTGCATTGGTTGAAAGCTCTGGTTGAGAGAATAGTATCCCGCTGCAGGCCGCCAGAATGGTTCCATTGCATTGGTTGAAAGCTCTGGTTGAGAAAATAGTATCCCTCTGCAGGCCGCCAGACGATACTGGGAGAGGGATCAGTGATACCATAAACATATTTCTTGATGTTTCCTTTTTTAAGTAAGTAAAGAGGCCTACAAATACAAACACACATACAAATATACAGTAGTTTCATTAAAAAAATTAAAAAAAAATTAAAAAAAAAATTAAAAAAAATATTAAAAAAAATTAAAAATGCTTATTTTTTGCCACAATTATCGGTATCGGTATCGGTATCGGCCGATTGTGTTAGTTGAACAATCGGTATCGGTATCGGTGGCCAATTTTCATATCGGTGCACCCCTAGTCGATGGGTTCCCGTTCATGTCAGGGGATGATGACGGAATGGGTCTGGGCATATGGGAAGGGTCTCACGCCCTAGGGGTGGGCCGCCGGACGCGGTTCATACCGACACGTCTGGGTGGCGCCTTCTTTTTATGTTGGGATCAGACGCGCATATCTGCCCCTTCTCCTGGGGTTGGCAGGTCGGCGTGATTAGGGCACGGGACTGGTTCTGGTCGCGCTGGTCCAGATCAGTGCACCCGTTGTCCGCTGGGGATGCAGATCTGCTGTTCTGGTACCCTGAGGGACTTAGGGTTTTTTCGGGGGGAAAAATGCTAGGTCGATCCGGGTGTCACAGGGTTGTGCGTTATGGGTTGACCTGTAGGCCCGGGATGGCCCTGTTGGGAACCGGAACGCGGGCTGCGGCGGTGCCGCAGGTGCGTTTCGGGGTTTTTTCCTGAGGGGTTATGGGACCAACCATTACATGGGGTAATGCCTGGGTGGTTGGTTCTCTGGTGTGTTGCTGCAGTGTCAACTCCCGGTTCTCCGGTTGAGGGTGCCCCTGCACGTTCATGACGTCTGCCGATCGTATGGGCTTTTCTGTGGGCAGCTGTCAGGGGCCGTGTGGTCTACGGATCCCGCTTCTGACGTGCTGTTGAAAGCTTGGTTATGCGACAACGCCAGCATACGCCCCTTCCGCCGGGGCGGCTGTTTCGGCTGTCCTTTCTGGCGCCTGCCTCGTCCGCAGTTTTTTCCAGGCTTGGGTTGACGACCTGTTGCCTGGTCTTCCCCGGTGCACTGCCTGTTTCCGTTGGTTAACTCTTGTGTGTTATGACCATGCTGTCTGCCTGTTGCAGGGCTTGTGTTCCAGGCGGTGTGCTGTTGAGGGGGACAGGGCCCGCTCGGCTGAGGGGCCTTTGTCCGAATACGCTGGCGATGTGAGGGGCGGGGTCACTAGGTGCCCCCCTGGTGGGGTCTTGATGCTGGCATCATGGACTTCTCCGGGCCCCCATTCCAGGGAGTCCAGTCCTTTTGGTGGGTCTGGGTCTTCCTTCGCGCTCCGCTGCTACGGCCTTGCCACGGGGTTGGGTTTGCCCTTGACCCCGTGATTCTGGGGGCAGTAACGAGGTTGTTCCTCCGTTCGTTCCCGGGTGGCATGCGGGTTGTGCGTGTGTGTAGTCGTGGGGTCAAGCCACGGTCTGCTCACCCTGTGCGTTAAGTTGCTTGAGTGCCTCTTCGCACGGTCGGGTCCGTCGCCTTCCCGTGAAGCCTCTAATAGGGGGGATACCCTCCATTAGGGGGGGTCGGGGGGGCTCGGCCCTCCCTGTTCTGATGGTTTTGGGGGGGTGTATTCGTCAGCCAAGTGGCTCCGCTTGGCCTCCCTTGTGCAGTAGGTGATGCCAAGCTAGGCCACTAACGATACAGAACGTTAGGTTATGACTATAACCAAGTTCTGTTAGTTAGGGGCGATGCTTGGCATCAGACGGCCGCTGCAGCCCTTGACCTCACCTTGTGGTGAAAGCTTGGGAAGGAGGAGAGCAGGTGACCACACACCTGCTTATGAAGGTAAGCTGATGAGGGGTGTGGTCAGACTAATACTGGTATTAGAGGTACATTTGTGGTTTATTCAGTACGCGTGCACGTACGCGAGATAGTGCAGTAGGTGATGCCAAGCATCGCCCCTAACTAACAGAACTTGGTTATAGTCATAACCTAACGTTAACCTTCTATAGTATGCTAGTGAAAGGGTTAACCGTCTGTAGTGTGGTAGTGAAAGGGTTAACAGTCTATAGTGTGGTAGTGAAAGGGTTAACTGTCTGGTGTGGTGGTGAAAGTGTTAACTTTCTCTAGTGTGGTAGTGAAAGGGTTAACCATCTGTAGTGTGTTAGTGAAAGGGTTAACCGTATGTAGTGTGGTAGTGAAAGGGTTAAGTCTAGTGTGATAGTGAAAGGGTTAACCGTCTGTAGTGTGGTAGTGAAAGGATTAATCGTCTAGTGTGGTAGTGAAAGGGTTAACTGTATGTAGTGTGGTAGTGAAGGGGTTAACCATCTGTAGTGTGTTAGTGAAAGGGTTAACCATATGTAGTGTGGTAGTGAAAGGGTTAACCGTCTAGTGTGATAGTGAAAGGGTTAACCATCTAACCAACAGACAAACGTTAGGGTTTGAAAGCTTGGCGTTGCTAATACACATTTTAAATAATTTGTATAAACTGGTCAAAACAGCTCAAAACAGCTTTAGCTGCCTGATGCGCCTGCACTGTGATCACAGCGCATGCGCATCAGGCACCCAATGCCGGATATAAAGCTGTGTTGACAGTTTATAAAAATTATTTAAAATGTGTATTAGCAACGCCAAGCTTTCAAACCCTAACGTTTGTCTGTTCGAAACCCTCATGCAACTGTGAGTACCTTTGAAATGTCTCTGTGATACTTGTATAACGAACGGTTTGGGTAGGACCAGTTCTTCAGAGTAAATCTAGGTTGGTTTCCCATTGAGGAGCAAGGGACTGTGGATTCACTCGGCCAAACCTTGTTGGGGTGCATCACAGTCACGAAAGGGGCTAATATTCAGTAACAGCATGATCTCGAGTGTGATTGCTTTTATACAACAGTTCTACAATAGGCATTTATTAGTTAACACTAACAGTAATAAGCAACAACAGATTATGATTTGTTTGTTTATTTAATAATTTATTAGTTAACACTTTGACTGCCATGAAATGTCTTTTCACGTCATTGCTGGCCATGCTCAAGTTGCCGGGGGACGCTGTACAGCGTCCTTATATCAATATTTCAAAAATCTGCGATCGGATTCATATGTCCCCTCCGCTGGCCTGAGATCCACCAGCAGGACCCACTGAGCTCTCTGGCGGTTCAGGAGCGCCATCTGGTGGCTGATCGGCGCAATCGCCAAACAGGATGTTGAATAGAGGTTGTCATGACGACCGTAGTACTTCCGGGCGCTCGCTATAGTTCATGGGACTCTGGCTCGTCACGCTACACGGTGATCGATTGGCAATAACTCGATAAACAACATGATTTGGACGTATATACCATTATACAAGCTGGAGATGGACCGGGTAAAAATATATCCCATAATGATAAGATTTCTACTCGACGATGATCGCCCAACGGCGCGCGGAGACTGGGGTGAGTTTCAGCGTGTAACGTTACCGTCTTCGATACTAACTGCTATTATCAACATTTGACCCACATTAGATGATTGGTATAACGCTGCCCACGGAATTATAAACGCCCCCTCGCCCATCCGGTCAACATCAGATGACGTGTAGTAACTTCTAGAAGTACGTCTAGTTGGAATTTTTTATATCGCGCTGATTGCCATCAAACTGTATTTCATCATCAATATAATGCATTTGGGGCTATATATCACGTTCTGGAGAAAGCTGCAGAAAGAGATGAAAACATACTTATACATTAGACCATACTTTACTATGAATATGTGAATGAAAAAGTTTAACGTTGCTACACAATGAACAATACATATAGGACTTTGAATGGGCCCTAATAATGGCAATGTAGCAATAGAATTTAAAAAGTTATAGCCCTGCAAAGAAGGGGACTTTCTCCATAGACAAATAGCGCTGGCAATCTATGGTATATCATGAATTTAACCTTAGGCAACCAAAGTGTTAACAGTAATAAGCAACAACAGATTATGATGTTTGTTTATTTAGTAATTTATTTAGCTCCGCCAACAATTAATTCCACATCTGGGCTCTTGAACTTGGACCGTTGCCAGGCAACCTGAACACAAACATTTTCCTGCACAGCTTGCTACTTTGTATAAGGCTACGTTTAGACGAGCGTTTTGTGAACAGAAACCGCAAAAGTCGTCTTGCGGTTTCACTTTTAATTTTGCATTTAGACGAGCGTTTTGGGGTGGAATTCTCTGTGCAGACGAGGCTGTAACGACGGAGCACCACTGTCACACGATTGGCGCATATGTCACATGACGTGCTGTGAAGACCCGCCCTACTCTGCCTCTGATTCGCAGACTGTGGATGGGGAATGTGATTGGACCAAAGCAGAGTCACTCACAGACAGTGGGTCCACTCACGCCGCGGGACAGATTCTTGTGTATTTAACCCTTTCACTGCCACACGACAGCCGGTTGTGTGATAGTAAAGGGTTAACCTTCTGTCGTGTGGTAGTGAAAGGGTTAAAAGCAGTGGTGCGTTATTGAAATCAACTGGGATTGCACGCACCTAATGGCGCCACGTGCATGCGCGCTCCAGGCGCGTGCCCGCGCTCCCGCGAATGCGCATTTAATGTCCCCTTGCTTGAGCACAAACTACAGACAGTGCCTAATTGCCTCTACGAATGGAATGTAACACATGTCATTCACAACAAGTTAGGTGTGAATGTATCTGAGAACGTATTTAACACACCTGACGACCGGCGCTATTGATATGCAAATAGCGAGTACTTATCTGGGGTTACACGTAGTGCACCCCCGTCCCATGAAGAACGCATGCCTGGTTAAAAGTACTGCTATAACGCTACGTTCAGAACACAGAACGGCGCGGGCCAGTCGAGGCACCTGCTGGCCCTGTAATTGGAATGAGTACACTTTAAATCCTTTAACGAGGATCCATTGGAGGGCAAGTCTGGTGCCAGCAGCCGCGGTAATTCCAGCTCCAATAGCGTATCTTAAAACTGGACTGATTCTTGTGTCTTTAAAAGTACTGCCAATGTAGCCTTCAAGTGATCTCCGTTGATATAGTCAGACATACTTGCTTTGTTTACGTCTCGGCTACTGGCGCTTACCTGCTACCTGTGACGTAAGCAGTACGCGCGACCAGAGCCGTGACAACCCTTTCGTCATCGTTTTAACAGATTTATACGGTTTGATAGTTTAGACGAGAGCGCAAAGGTTTTGCGTTTCTAGGAATTCCACCCTGGAAGGTAGTCTCACTTTTTTGCGGTTTCACCCCGTAAAAACGCTGTTTCCGTATAAACGAAAGGCACATCCGTAAAAATATTTTTGCGGATTCACCTGCTAGCGTTTCCGTCTAAACGGGGCCTAAGTCTACTACCCACATTACCACTGGCTAGCTAGCTACTTTGTATAGGTCTACACATGTTACCACTGGCTAGCTACTTTGTATGTCTACTAGGGCTTACCTTCGAATATTTTTTTGGAATTTGAAGCTTCGGGGCCGAGATTCGATTTTAATTCGAAGCTTCGAGATAAAAAAAAATTATTAAAAAAGAAAAATTAGAAAAAATAAATATCTATGTTGTGGGACTTGTACAGCACTTTGTTCAACTTTGTCAGTGCTGTAAAGTTTAAACCTTTTTAAATCTTAGACAAACAAAACACTTTGCTTTCATGAAATATTGTAAGCCGTCATTTGACTGAGGCTTTATAAAAGCAGCACAATGAACACATCTGTCAGTGCAGAGTCCGACCTCATCTTAAATAACAAACAGCATTGCTTGTTGTAGTTAACAAAGAGAGGCAGAGTTGATTTTCCACAAAATAAAAAAAAAACATAATTTTTTTTAAATGTTGAATTTTTTATAATCGAATTTTATTTTCATATTCGAATCCCATGCCCATCGAACGAAGCTTCGAAGTATTTAAGACAGCCCTAATGTCTAAACATGTTACCCCTGGTTAGCTACTTTGTATAGGTCTACACATGTTACCCGCTAGCTACTTTGTATAGGTCTACACATGTTACCACTGGTTAGCTACTTTGTATAACTCTACCCACGTTACCGCTGGCTAGCTACTTTGTATAGGTCTTCCCACATTACCGCCGGTTAGCTACTTTGTATAAGTCTACCCACGTTACCGCTGGCTACAGTAGCTACTTTGTATCATGTACATAAATCTGGACATTTCCATTTATTGTGCAACCAGTGAAATAAGAGTCTGTTGACTTGACACTGACAATCGCTTGGGAGGCATGTGAGCAACCATGTAGCCTAATTAAAGGTTATTAATAGAACACCTGTGCGGCGGAGTGATGCATAGATATAGTTAAAAGTCCCAGTGCTGTTACACTGAATATCAGCACCAATGGAATGCCTCTTGTCCAATCAAATGACTCGGTTGTAACTAACTGTTGTATAAAGGTCTTTCACATGTACATTGTTCCTTCACCAAATAAAATGTTTGTAACTATTTACAGTTACAACGTCATTCAAACATGAATATGAATACCACCCTGTTTATTGTGCCTTGTTATGTTCCAACTAGTGCACTGTGTCAAACCCATGCAAGTGTGGCCTCAACACAGGTTGATCATAAACCCTTTTACACAAAGCCGACCCAGGTAGGACCCGTATCATCGCTCACTGCGCTCTACCTCAGTCCCATTTTTATACTACTATTCGCTTATTTCCACATAACTGCATTGTAAAAGGGGGTATGTGAAGCCTCTCTGGCGGGGGAGGAAAACTGTTGTTAAGGTCAATATAAGTCTATATGAATGACTGTACTCAGATCAGCTGATCCCCCTCAACACAAAGTACTAGGTGCTCATAATCATGCACATGATGCACAACTAGCTCACATGAGTATTTCCTGGGAATCAGCTGACTTTGCACTCCGGATGTCTCAGGGAGGTACAATCATAGAAAATGTCCTTTTTTATGGTAAAAACGGGATGTGAGATTATAAAAAGGGATTTAGTATCTGCTGCTGCTGCTGCTGTTTTTTTTTTTTTTTTTTTTTTTTTTTTTTTTTTTATACTACTTAGAATTTCTTGGTTAAAGTTGATTCTACTGAGTTGAGTCTACTGTATCTTTTTTAATATTTTTTTTCACCAAAGGTCCATCCATATCTTATAGCACTATAGCCATAGATTTGTGCCAGACTCCCTGCCTGAGGGCTGTCTAGTCTAATTGAAGATAAACAGTCGTCCATGAGAGACTGCAATTGCGCGCTGCCCTTTCCTGTCGCTGTGTGTTTACCCCCCAGGCCGAGGTCAAATGAAGATAATGTAATAGTGTGTTCCTGACTGAGCTCTGCCCTTTACACAACTCTGTCACCACAGGTCGATAAAAGCGGCCTGCGTGCACAGGAAATGGTATTAGTGTCTTCAGACAATTTATCGCCTGCACCATATGTAGGCTATGTTATTCAAAATGTCGTCTATAGGGGTGGGGGAGGTTGGGGGGTTAATTGATTTTTTTTTCTCACAACAACTTTATTCTCCTCATAACAAGATAATCCCTCCAAACTCTCCTGACGACACATACTAAGTGCTAACGACGCCCACTTTCACTCTCCACTTCCCTGTTGCGCTTCACCAGCTGTGGCGGGCGGGGGGGGGGGGGGGGGGGAACGGATAGTGGTCAGGTGACCCCTGTCTGTGAGTCACAAGTTTTCTCTGCGGGGAATAAGGAGAAGCGCTGGGGTCATCGTGGTGCTCTGTGCACACAGACTACAAGCTTCTCTTCTGCTCCTGTATGTCACAAAGGCCTAATTGATGAGTTAAGGGCAGCTCTTGCGCACGAGGACAGGGATTATATGTTGCTCAGTCCTCCGTCTACAGGGCCGTTTACAGGAACAAGGCGCAGCTGAATGAAGCGATGCCAAATTTAACCTGCTGTTTATTTTAGCCTGTTCTATTTTAACGTTTTGTGGTTCTCTGGGTGTGGCAAAATTGGCAGGCCAGCTTTTTTTGTATGAATGCTGCAAAACGTTTCGTCAGCTCTGTAAAAGTCATTACTGTAAAACCATAACTCTTGTGTTGCAGGTGTCTTTAGAGCTGAAGAATGCCACAGTCATGTTTGACCTCAGCCTACAGAGTCCAGAGTCCCTGGCAGAGGCCATCGACGACATGGGCTTCGAATGCAGCCTCTCGGAGTCCAGCGCGGCCACGCCGGTCTCCACGGACACCCAGCTGGTCCCCACCTCGGGCCTGACGACCCCTGAGGGCCAACAGGACGCCCTGGCCAGACTGTCCCAGGTCCAAGGAGTCCTGGACGTCCGGGAGAACCGGGACCAGGGGGGGGTCTCTGTCACTTTCGTGCCCTCCCTGACCACCGCCCTGCAGCTGGGGGAAGTGGTGGCCAGCGTGGCCTCTCTGGAAGCCCCCGCCGCGCCCAGCAGCCCCCCGTCGAGGGGCCCTCCCCCGAGCCCGTCTCGTGACGCAGGGGTCGGGGTGGCGCTGTTGAAGTTGCGCGTGGACGGGATGACCTGCCACTCGTGCGTCACCACCATCGAGGGGAAGATCGGGAAACTCAAAGGCGTGGAAAAGATCAAAGGTAGCCTGCTTTACCTTCTCCGTTTATTGACCATATTCACATGGCGGCCATTTTGCTCTTATGTCAAGCTCAGGTTGGGCTCTCTATCACTACGTAGGGGTGGGACGATACATCGATCCAGATCGATACATCGATGTAATTATCAACAATCGAATCGGATCGATGCGATGTAATAAGATCGATTCATATCGATACTCTTATTTTGAAAATCCTGTGGCGAGTCTCATATCCGCCCAAGAACAACAGCAGTAGCTCCGTGTGTGTAGATGTTACAGCATAGCATTCTCCCTTTCTGTGTGTGTGTGTGTGCGCGCGTCTTTGGAAAGACCAGATGAGGTCAGAGGAGTTTGATGTTTAAATGTTATTTAAACATAAACAATATAATACATAATAAATGTAGGCCTATACATGATCATGCAACATCAACAAATTGTTGTAGGAACGGTTTGAGAGAGGGAGGTTTTGAGTTCCAAAAAATGTAGCTTAAAGTTTAAAGCTCAATATATAAAAATTTGGCACTTTACAGTGAACAGGAGGTCTATTTGTATTAAAAACAATAGATTGATTTTCCTTTAAATGTCTGGAAGAGCTCAAAAATACAAATGTCAAATGATATTTTCATTACCTTTTTTTTGTTGATCTAAATGTTACTGATTGTGTTAAATGGGCATATGATATCATCTCATATCGATCGCAGGCACCTGAATCTAATCGTATCGTATTGTATCGTGAGAGACTTTGTGATATCGGCAAATATCGTATCGTTGTCCAAAGAATCGATATCGTATCGTATCATGATGAAACTGGTGATTCCCACCCCTATCACTACGCTCGGTAGTGATAGACTTCCCAGAACCGGGAAGTTAAATAGTGTTGTAAACATAGTTATTGAACTACCTTGTCTGTGTGTCCTCTTCTGGCTATCCTGCACCTAAAGCACACAGGTTTATCATGGGGAGGTTGTTAGCCACTGGATTTGTCTATGACTCACTATGAAATCCTTTGACTGATGCTATTATGTAGGCCTGGCATGTAGCAGATAAGAGATGAGATTTTTGAGTACTGTCATTCCACAAAGGGATGTGCGCGTAGCGGTTATTTTGAGAGCCGGCTGTCCACTATTCACTAACCGGAGGAAAACCGGTTAGCCATGTTTTTATTTATTCAATTATTTAATGTGTTTTTCAAGTGATCTGTTGTGCTCACAATCTGCCCATTTCACATTCTAATTCTCTCTCTCTCTCTCTCTCTCTCTCTCTCTCTCTCTCTCTCTCTCTCTCTCTCTCTCTCTCTCTCTCTCTCTCTCTCTCTCTCTCTCTCGCTTTCTTTCTCACTCTCTCTCTCTCTCTCTCTCTCTCTCTCTTTCTCTTCTCTCTCTCTCTCTCTCTCTCTCTCTCTCTCTCTCTCTCTCTCTCTCTCTCTCTCTCTCTCTCTCTCTCTCTCTCTCTCTCTCTCTCTTTCTCTTTCTCTTTCTCTTTCTCTCTCTGTCCTGTATTCTGATAATGTATCATTCTTAACACTTTGAGTGCCACGGGTCCGGTGCCCCGGAACCCTGTTGCCTGCCAACACCCACTTCAATGATAGAGCTAGGGCTGTCTTAAATACTTCGAAGCTTCGTTCGATGGGCATGGGCCATGGGATTCGAATATGAAATTAAAATTCGATTCTTAAAAAAAAAAAAAAAAAAAAAATAAACTGCCTCTCTTTGTTAACTACAACACGCCATGCTGTTTGTTATTTAAGATGAGGTCGGACTCGGCACTGACAGGTTTGTGTTCATTGTGCTGCTTTTATAAAGCCTCAAATGGCTTACAATATTTCATGAAAGCAAAGTGTTTCTTTTGTCTAAGATTTAAAAAGGTTTAAACTTTACACCACTGACAAAGTTAAACAAAGTGCTGTACAAGTCCCACAACATAAAAAAAATTTAAAATATTTTTTTTATTATTATTATTTTTTTTCTCGAAGCTTCGAATTAAAATCGAATCTCGGCCCCGAAGCTTCGAATTCCAAAAAAATCAATGACTTGTTTGCAGTCAACATTGTCGAAACGGATTGTTTTTTAATCGGTTCATTTCCGTTTTATACCATTTTGAAAAACGCTTGTTTCTTGAAAGTTTCAAGAAATAGTATATGTGTACTTATGCACGCTATAGAAGCGGGCTGAAAAATCGATTATCCATTTCCTGATCAGCACACACACGCACACACACATAGGGCCCACGTTGATATATCTGTGAAAAAAGCTCTGATTATCCCAAGACTGATAAAATAGATTCCTTACCTCAGATCAGATGTTCTCCAAAAAGATTATTCCAATTCCTGATCGCCATTCCAAATATCGATCGCGTTTATTGATCCAACGCTGGGTACTGGAAACACACATTCTCCGCTGTTCTGCGGCTCGGCAATGACTTCGATCGTCTCGGGTTACTTGTCTGACAAGTAAAATGTGGAAGCAGGACTTTTTTTCTCCATGCGTTTCATTCAATCCAATCCAAAGGGGTGCAGTACCATCCGGAGAGACGATAGGGGGCGGTATTTTCCCAATGGAGCTCAGAGAGAGTTCCAGTGGTAACGTGAGGCTAGATTGATGAAATATGAATGGAAATCGCTAATAAATAATTTAAAAAAAACGATCAAAAACGAGATCTCTCGTCTCTCTGGCACTGAACGGTTGGCATGAACTAAAGAGAAATCTCGTCGTTGGCACTCAAAGTGTTAAGGAAGGCTCTCTTTATATGCATGTCAGTCCTGTACTCTTATATATGTGTGTTTGTCTGTCTCTACTGTGGCCAGTTGTTTTAGACTCTCAGGAAGCTACAATAGTTTACCTGCCTTACCTCATCGTCATCCAAACCATCATCGACCAGATCGCCGTGGCCGGCTTCAAGGCCTCCGTCAAGTCCAAGCCCCGCCCCTTGCAGCTGTCCCCCAGTGAGCTGGAGCGGTACATAGGCTCTCATCATAAGTCGGCGGTCTCCTCGCCGACGGAGACATCGGAAGAGACGGAGGAGATCTTCATAGACACGGCTCCGGTCAAGCTCAGGGTGACTGGTATGCACTGCCGCTCCTGTGTGGTCAACATCCAGGACAACATCTCCATGCTGCCCGGGGTGTCCTCGGTGGAGGTCTCCCTGGAGGAGGAGTCTGCGTCCATCTGCTACGATCCTCGGAAGGTCACGGTGCCTCAGCTCCAGCAGGCCATCGAGGCTTTGCCGCCGGGCATCTTCAAGACCCAACTCTGGGGCTCGCCTGGAGCTCTCAGCCCTACGTCCACTTCACCCACTCGTACTCTCTCACCATCACCACCAACAACAACAACAACAACAACGACAACAGCAGCAGCACCCCAGGCCCAGCTCACAGCCCCCCAGCCTTGCTTTAACCAGCCCCTGGCGGTCACGGTCGACATCCACATCGAGGGCATGACGTGCGGCTCCTGCGTGCAGTCCATCGAGGGCATGATCTCGCAGAGGAAGGGGGTGAGGTCGGCCCGGGTTTCTCTGGCGAACCACAGAGGGACGTTCGAGTACGACCCCCTCCAGACCACGTCAGAGGAGCTGAGGGAGGCCATAGAGGACATGGGCTTTGACGCCTTCCTGCCGGGTGAGAATATTATCCGTCATCAGTCTGACGCCAGCGAATTAATGAATTACTAGAAACTATAGATGCACTATTTAGCACACATTTCTGTAGGTGAAGATTGCCTACTTTACTCTGGCCAAGGAGGGCTGGGCAATTAATCGAAGAAAAAAATCGCGATCTCGATTCATAGACCTATGCAATCTCATTTCTAAGTTATGATGATTTCTTTTTTAATAAAAAAAAGGTTATTAAATTTGTATTTTCTTTTTTTACTTTTTACTTTTTTAATGATTTTATTGAAGAATCGTGATCTCAATTCTTAGAGAGAAAAATCGTGATTCACATTTTAGCAAGAATCGCCCAGCCCTACCAAGGACACATTTCCATCCCCTGTGGATAATAAAGTTGTATTGTATTTTATTGTATTGTAGGTGGCTGACTGACTGTGTTTACATGCAATGCAGTGACCATTAACCCTTTCACTACCACACTACCAAATGGTTAACCCTTTCACTGTGACAATACAGAAGGTTAACTAACCCTTTCCCTGCCACACGACAAAGGGTTAACCCTTTCACAATCACACTACAGAAGGTTAACCTTTCACTACCACACTACAGACGTTCTGTAGTGAAAGGTTAACCTTCTGTAGTGTGGTAGTGAAAGGGTTAAGAGTCAGATCAAGCCGAGTCCACCTGCAGCCTGCATGCAATAAACACTGTCCCAGATCAGATGGCATATTGAGCTTTCCATGAATAACTCCATATTGTAATAATAATATTATCGGTTGTTCTCAGAGAGCAACTCTCTGGTGCCTGTGACGAGCCACAGTCCCCCGCTGTCCTCGAGCCCAGCGAAGGAGCTGGACAGTGACCCGGAGGAGGCCACCCAGCAGGGGGGGAAGGGCAGCACCCACGCCAAGTGCTTCATCCAGATAGGCGGGATGACCTGTGCCTCCTGCGTGGCGAACATCGAGAGGAACCTCAAGAACGAACACGGTGAGTCACACTTGTAGAATTGTACAACGCTCTATTCTCTTAATAGAGCCCTGGCACTGACGGTTTGTGTAGCGGTCTTCCAACATGGCTGCCATTGGTAACCACTTTAGAAAATGTCACATTTTCTGATAAAATACAGAAAAAACTGGATATTACAGCTCCACTGTGACTTATTTCTCATATATCAACACACAGTTAGGACAGCCGAAACCCGTCCAATCTTTCGCCGTCGACTAAAGACGCACTTCTTCAACCATTATCTGAAAGAAAAAAGAAAAAAAAGAAAAAGAAAATTCTAACCCTAACTAATGCACTTGTCCTAATAAACTAACCTACACTAGCACTCAACACTTTGATGAACATTGTTACTCAGCTGATAGAGTTGTGCCCTTCCTGATGACTTGTCGTACAGAACTTGTAAGTCGCTTTGGATAAAAGCGTCAGCTAAATGACTAAATGTACAAATGTAAACATAGCAACCGTTGTTTTGCACATAGCAACCGTTGTTTCTTCCAACATGGAGGACAAATTCTCCAAAGAATTCGAAACATGCTTCTATTGCAGCGCTCCTGCTGTACCTCGTCATCACTTTGACTCGTGACGGTACGTCCCTCACGTTTTGCTTTGGTCGATCTAACGGTGGAGCCTTTGTGTCACGCAGGTATCTACTCTGTACTAGTGGCGCTGATGGCCAGCAAAGCAGAGGTTCGCTACAACCCAGATGTCATCGACCCCCTGAAGATCACAGAGTGTGTGAGAGAGCTCGGCTTCACAGCCTCCGTCATGGAGAACTACGAAGGCTCAGACGGAACCCTAGAGCTAGTGGTGAGAAAGGGTTGAATGAATGAATGAATTAATGGTTTATTTCGAACAACAATAACATTTATCAAGAAATAATGTAAAAGTAAGATCAAATGATAAACAAAACGTTCTCTTGTCCGAAAAGTTAATAAAATACCCAGATTTGTTCAACTCTGAACCTACCAAATGTTGCTCTCAACCCCTATTAACTAAAACTTCTCTCAAAATTGATATTTTATGTTTGAGGGGATGTGAAAATATTATCAATCTGATGACATTATCATGCCATATTCTGATGAACAGCAATTGGATTATTTTTCTTGTGATTTGTCATACATGAACAGATATTGCTATATATATTGCTATATATATATATATATATATATATATATATATATATATATATATATATATATATATATAGATAAGAATTCCAGATAAAGATTCCAGATGATTATCGTGATAAGAATGACTTTCATTTGGCCCCAATCAGAGCCCTCCATGAGCAGTCCTCCCAGGGGCCTTTTCTTCCTCTCCAGCAGCCCTAGTAGTAAATGAAGTGGGATGCTTCATCCAATCTCTTCAGGTTTATTTTTGGCTGTGACCCTCGACGTGATTGCCTCTTTCTCTCCACTTACCTTCCAGGTCAGAGGAATGACATGTGCCTCTTGTGTCCACAAAATTGAATCCAGCCTCATGAAGGAGAAAGGGATCCTCTATGCCTCTGTTGCCCTGGCAACCAACAAAGCCCACGTCAAGTATGACCCAGAGGTCACGGGACCGCGGGACGTCATCAAGCTGATCGAGGTGTCCCTTCATCCCTCTTCTCCTTTATTCATTAATTTTTATTCATTTATTCAGTATTCTCCAGATAAATCATTTGTTTCTGCACCTCTACATTGAAGGAATAACTATGTGGTTGCCTTTTGGTTTGTCAGAACATGGGGTTTGAGGCGTCGCTGGTAAAGAGGGACCGGACCGGCAGCCACCTGGACCACAGTAAAGAGATCAGACAGTAGGTGCCGGGTGTAAAGACAATGATCAATACTGCGTGATGCATCATCGGTAGAAATGGTCAAATCCAACGCTGCCGATCTATGAAAAGAATCAATTGAAATTAATCTTGACTGATTCTTAAGTAATGCTGTGTTTTTTTATTCCGTTAATTGTTGCTTTTTATTCCTTTATGCTGTGGAGCAAACGGAGAGTAAGAATCCCATTGTACTTGTTGCATTATATGGCAAATAAAACTGAAATCTGAATCTGCTTCGATTGGTATGATAAACCTCTGAACTTGCTCAAACCATGGTCAGAATGTAAGATGTTATGATGCATCAAATCCTAAAGAATCAGAATTGAATTGGTTGATTCAATTGTCAACACCCCCTGGTTTGTGTGTGTTTGTTGCGGTAGTCTCTGCGATACCGGTGTTACTCTGATCAGGTATCCACCAAGTACATTACTTGCCCACCGCACCCACCGGTGTATGCTTTTATTCATTTTTTTATGAATATAAATTAAATGTGTTAACGGATGTAGACGGACAGACACAGCGGAGCAATGTAGCCGCATAACGTTAAAGATCAAAGTAAGCACTCTACAGATATTGAGCATTTTGTAAAATGTCCGGTGTCACCGGTGTTGTCATGAGTCATAGGAAATTCCATGTGTGTGTTTGTCTCTGCCTACAGTATGTTTGTTCATGTGTAAGAACCTGTTGGAATGTTGCGTAACGTTTTTACCGCGTGCCCTTCAGGACTAAAACAATGTCACACCATGAAAAGGGGTCCATGTACATCACATTACAACATCGCAAGACATGAGAGTATACTAATAACAGTCTTTAAATTGCAACGTTTCAAATACATGACCGATCTGCAACCATTTCCAAAAGGCACGTCTCGCTCTCTCTCGCCGTTTACTGTCAGGTGGAGGAAGTCGTTCCTGGTGAGCCTGGTCTTCTGCGTGCCGGTGATGGGCATGATGATGTACATGATGATCGTGGACCACCAGATCACTATGACTCACCACCACAACGCCACGGCGGAGGACCACCAGCGCTACCACTCCACCATGTTCCTGGAGAGACAGCTGCTCCCGGGCCTCTCCGTCATGAACCTGCTCTCCTTCCTCTTCTGCGTCCCGGTGCAGGTAGGTCGAGAGAGACACAACTGTGATCCTGCTCTCTTTCCTCTTCTGCGTCCCGGTGCAGGTAGGTCGAGAGAGACACAACTGTGATCCTGCTCTCTTTCCTCTTCTGCGTCCCGGTAGGTCGAGAGACACACACAACTGTGATCCACTCCCCTGAGGCTAGATGTTTTTGAGAACCAATCATTCTAGTGATGATGACACATAAAATTAATATAGCTTTAGAATTCCAAGACATTGCATGGAATGTTTGTGTAGTTCTCGCGTCTTTCAACATAGCAGCCATTGTTTTGTATGGCAATTGAAGACAGTGGTTGCTATGTGCAAAACAACTGGTTGATATTTTTATGACTGAATCTTGTAAATATGTCACAGTAATAACGTGCTTTTCCAGTGTTTTACCTGCTCTACCACTGCACAAACTAGAAACTTCAAAAATGGTTACAGGCAGCCGTGTTGGAAGACTGAGAACTACACAAACATTCTGTGCAAGGCATCTATTCAGAGGAAGCATTTGAAAAATCCTGAAAGCGTAACAGGAACCTACTATACCATTATGAATGAATAGCACGTCTTCAGATGATTGTCGTTAGAGGCGAGAGAAGCCTTTGTTTTCACCACAACAAACACACACGTGGAATTTCCTATGACTCATGACAACACCGGTATTACCGGTGACACCGGACATTTTACAAAATGCTCTCTGTAGAGCGCTTACTTTGATCTTTAACGTTATGCGGCTACATTGCTCCGCTGTGTCTGTTAACACTTTTAGAAAAATGAATAAAAGCATACACAGGTGGCCATGGGCAAGTAATGTACTTGGTGGATACCTGATCAGAGTAACACCGGTATCACAGAGACTACCGCAACAAACACACACAAACCAGGGGGTGTTGACAATTGAATCAACCAATTTGTAGACTCCTTTACATAAGCCTACTGCGAGGGGCAAGTGGACTGGCTTGAGTTAGACGCGTGCTTAAAGAATTCAATGTCCAGAGAGCTCTTATAATTTTCGATATGCCAATCCTTTTATTGACTTATCAACCAAAATATATATACAAAAACTCTTTTTACTAATAACACTGACCGCCGACCAATACGGCACATCTCGAACACGGTCAAAAACTGTATGGCTATTCCCCTTGCGCACCTGGGGCTCGTCACCCACTGATCAGTATATATGGGTAACCACCCCCTGTGGTGGTTGCCATGGTGACTGATAATGCCAAACCTCTGCACCGTGAGTTAAAATAAAACTAAATAAACAGAAGGGCATTTTGGCTCCAACACACCGGCCCCTAATTGAGAATGGCAGGAGGCCAGGAACAATTCAAAATAATATTTACATAATGGAGCCAATAAATGTATACAAAAGAACTCAAAAAACAATTATTTGAATTAGAAGCTTTAAATTGCAGCTTCTTGAAGCAAGCAAAGTTTAGTTACTGGTCTATCCAGTGTGCTCGTTTTTGTCTTCACTCGTGCAGAACGCACCAGTCCTTTCCTGTCAGGATAGGTCTCCAGGACTCTTCCAAGTAACCAGGAACCACGTGGAGCTGTAGCGTCTGCGATCAATACAATGTCTCCAGGGACAAGACTTCGTCTCTCCTTACTCCACCTCTGCCGCTCCTGTAGCAAAGGTAAGTATTCTCTCAGCCAGCGTTTCCAAAAAAGGTCTGAGATGTATTGGACTTGTCTCCATCTCCTTTTGAGGTAGAGGTCAGACTTCTCAAACAATCCAGGTGGCAAGATTGGAATTCTTTTCATTGTGAGAATGTGATTGGGAGTGAGAGCTTCCAGATCGTTGGGATCTCCAGACAACTTAGTTATGGGGCGATCATTAAGAATGGCTTCGACTTCACACAGCACTGTATGAAATCCTTCGTCATTCAAGGTTTGCTGGTGTAGAACTGATGTTAGTATTCGTCGAATCATCCGTATGATGCGCTCCCATGCACCTCCATGATGAGAAGCTGTTGGTGGGTTGAAGCTCCACTGAATTCCTTCTTCCAGAAAAGCTGATTGTATTTTGCTGTGGTTTAAAGCAGCGAGAGCTTCCCTCAACTCTCTTTTAGCACCAACAAAATTGGTTCCATTGTCCGATCTTAAATGAGAGATGGGTCCTCTTCTACAAACAAACCCGCGTAGAGCATTTATACAGGAGTCCGTATCCAATGAATAAGCGACTTCCAAATGGACTGCTCTACTTGCCATACAGGTGAAAATGACTCCATAGCGCTTTTCAACGGAACGTCCCCTCTTGACCTCAATCGGGCCGAAATAATCAACTCCAACATTGGTAAATGGAGGAAGATCAGCAACGATTCGCTCTAGAGGCAAGTCTGACATCTTCTGCTCACCCAACTTTCCTCTATGGCGTTTGCAGAAGACACAGTCAGACAGGACCTTTCTTGTTGCTGCATTGGCACTAGTGATCCAATATTTTCGGCGCAATCTGGAGAGAACATGGTTTCTCCCACCATGACCCATCTGTTCGTGGATGTGCTTTAGTATGAGAGTCGATACATGGAGGTCTTTCGAGAGGATAACAGGATGTTTAGATTCCTCAGACATTGCTGCCCTACTCAACCTCCCTCCAACTCTAAGCAAGCCATCCTCCAGAATGGGGTCCAGTTTATAGATGGGACTGTCTTTCTTTGCTTCACCCTTTCCAGATGTCAACACAGCAAGTTCATTAGGGAACCTTTGCTGTTGAGTGAAGCGAATGATGGCAGACTCAGCTGTAGAAAGATCATCTGGTGTTAAGTTCTGGTTTCCCAATGCAGCTCTACTTTGTTGCATTTCCTGTTCCACTTTGTCTGCATCTTCATGACTCAGTTGGCTTCTTTTACGACTCATCTCCAATAGAGTCTTTCGTAATTTCAGGATCCAAGCAACGGACCTTTTCAACCTTTTCCAGTCAGAAAAGTAGGTGATCAGTTGGTGTGTGGCACTTGGTGCATCGACAATTACTGCGTTGATGGCGAGATCCTTTTTGACCTCAGGGTCATCAGCAGCAATGTTGTACTCCAAGATACTATCTGGCCACTCTTCCTCTGGTTTCCAAAGAAACTCAGGGCCTTCAATCCAACTTCTGTTGGTCAGCAAATCATCCACCGTAACTCCCCTTGAGGCTTTGTCAGCAGGGTTCTGAGTGGTATGAATGTACCTCCACTGCGTGACTTCAGATGTTCTTCGGATGGTAGAAATCCTATTTGCCACAAAGGTGTGAAATCTCTTGTCTTCATTTCTGATGTACTTTAAAACTGAAGTACTGTCAGTCCAGAAACAAGATTTCTCAAGGCAAAGCTGAATTTCGCCTCTGAGCATGGTGTCCACACGAACAGCAAGAACAGCTGCAGTGAGTTCCAAGCGTGGAATGGTGACTTGCTTTAGTGGGCAAACTCTGGCTTTACCTAACAGAAAAGAGACATGACACCTGTTGCTGTTGTTCCATATTGTTAGATGTTCCGATAATCCCAGTGAGTGATGGATAGACGATAGTGTCCTGCGTTGTGTACTTTTTTAATGATCCCTCTGGTGTGCTCACGGAAACATCTGATAATCCCAGGCAGAATGAACACCTCACACGATTCAGTCGACAATCATCAAGGAGAACTTTATTCAACCAGACAGGGTAGTTTTACAGGAATAAAGTGGTCTTCCTTGACATACGCAGCTTGTGATAAGGTCCAGTGATTTAAAGTTCATTTGATAAAGTCCGTTAATAAAAGTCCAATTGATCAGCTCCTCATAATCCTCTCTCTCTCTCTCTGTTATTTCTCAACTGAAGATGAATCACCCCCCCCCCCCCCACCTCCTCCTGCTCCATCCTTATCTTAGGAATGCTGTTGTGACTGCTAGGCACCGGGTCGCCTAGCGACCTGCTCCAGTCTTGCCCTACTTACGCTATCTGAAGAGAGGGGTCACACCTCTTCTCTGCCATGCAGAGAGTAACTGTTTTGCTCATCAACATTAATTCATATTATAATCACAGACGAATCACCACAATTCTTCAGTCCCTCCTTTTGATTCGACAGAACATATGTTCACTTGATTATACAGGATTAATTATTCCCCTAAATTATACCAGGGTTAATCAATAGATTCCCCCCCCCCCCCCCTAGGCACCTTTCACTATCCTTACAGAGGTATCATTTCCATGGGCACCGAGGCCCCCTGTAAACGCCGTAACCGAGGCCCTGTTCCCCCCAACAAGACGCGCTGGATCAGGCAACGGACCAGACTGACAAACACCAGCACCACTGTCAGCACCAATACCATGGGCGCGGCCAACTGCATTAACATGGCTGACCATGAGCTCCCCGACAGCCACGCGAAAAAAGAGGACCCCCCAGAGCCAGAGGCCGGGGAAAATTGGGTCGCCATCTTCCGTATCAACTCTATCTGCTCCCTGAGGGGTTTGGAATTGTCTGGTATATAGAAACAACAGGTCGTGTTCAGGACCCGGCACAAACCTCCTGCCTTAGCATAGATCATGTCCAAACCCATCCGATTCTGCAAGGCCACCTGACGCATTTGCACCATTTCCTCATTGACCAGACCCAGAGCTGCCTGTGTTCGATTGGCTAAAGCCCCATAGGCTCCCGCCAACTTCCCCACATCCCATGTCAACAGCTCCACCCCCACCCCTGGTAACAAGAACATTAAGAGATCTTCCCCCACCCCGTGCTGTGTTACCAACCCCTCTATCGATCCTGACACCTCCTCCCTCCTATACCGATGACTGGAGTGCTGACTCGACTCGCTGGGGAGACCAACACCATGGATTCGCTCAACTGACTCCCAGGTCCGGTGCACGACCACTCCTGGGAGAACAAATGCCAGATAACAGGTGCCACTCCAGTCCTCCGGGAGGGACGTATATGCCGTCATTCCACAAACCCAGAACGCATTCTCCAAGGCGTGCAGGCCTCGGATACCTTTCGGTATACAGCGCGTGGTCTTCACACTACACAAACTCGTACCCACCTCCCTAGTCCCCCCCTGCCTGGACAGACAATAAAACCCCCGTGTGTTCTGCGCTAACGACACCGGCACCTGCTCTCCCGCCCATACCACCCCTGGATCATACTTGGCGTCTACCCCCAACCCCAGGCCCTCGGCTGGCCGAAGCATGGTGGAGACCACTGCCCGTTCCAACCCGGCCTCCGTTTTCTGAGAGAGTCGTACAACCTGATCTTGCATGGTAGAGGAGTTGAACGGGACAGCCATCTGTGGCACCCCTGTATGCTGAGATAAGGGTATCTGCATACAGACATAACATTCCTTGACGTTCACTGTGTCAGCCACTTGATGTGCCCACTGGAGGGCGCTGTTGTGCAACACTGGTTCCCCCAGTGCCACCAACACCACCAATAGACTCCCAAGGAAAACCCTCATGTTAACTCCCTGTAGTTGACGTGTAGAACGACCTCACCTCTCTAAATGGAAAACCCTGTCTCGTCCCCCCCCCCCCCCCCCGTTTTGTGGAAAGACCGGATAGCTCTATGTACCTCCTCACTCTAGAGCCTAACTGCACTCTCACGGTCTGGACCTTGATTGTCACTAAAGGGTTTATCAATCAACACACACGACACTCCACATGGTCGTTGACTCTGGTTATCTTCCCGTTCGATCTTCGGATGATCCCTGGATTGTCTCTGGATCATGCCCTCCTGTGCCCCCCCCCCCCCCCCCCCCCCTCCTGTTCGGCGGGGACCAACATGGTCGCAGGATTTGTTATCGTCGCTCTCTCGATCACCACCCCCGGGGCCTCTAGCACCGCTAGCCATTTTCCCCACCGGGCAGCTGTGACTTGGGAGGCCCGGTTCATGGTCAACAACGTGTGCACCGCGTGTGGACACTTCACCACTATGGTCTGATCCAGCACCAACATCAACACTGTCTGCACTGCCAGGAATACCGCCTGTACCGCTCGGAAACAGGGGCCGAAACCCTGTGCCACGGGGTCTAGACAAGCGGAGTAATAACCCACCGGTCTTTGGCGGCCACCATGCTCCTGGGTCAACACAGCCGTCATGTACCCATCCTTCTCTGCCACGTACAAAACATAGGGTCTACCCGCGTCTGGGAGCCCCAAGGCCGGAGCCCTAACCAAAGCCCCTTTTAGGGCCTCAAACGCGGCTCTCTGTTCCTCGTTGAGTTCAACCCTCTCCCTGGGCCCCGGGCTTCCTTTCAACATCTCCGTGAGGGGCTTCGCGATCGTCGTATAACTATCCACCCATGCCCTGTTGTAGTTACACATTCCCAAGAAGGACCGCAAATCCCGAACCGTTTTGGGGACCGGCGTCTCCCGGATGGCCTTGGTGCGGTCTTGGGTGATCTCCCTCGTTCCCTGAGAGATCCTCTGACCCAGGTAGATCACCTGTTCCTGCATGATCTGGGCCTTAGAGAAACTCGCCTTATGACCTCGTGCCCGCAAATGGTCCAAGAGTACTCGGAGGTCCCTCTCATGCTCTGCCTCACTGGTACTAGCCAGCAAAATGTCGTCCACATAATGGACATAGGCGGACGTGATGGTCGGCGTCTCCAATAGGTGGCGCCGCAATGCCTGATGGTACACCGTAGGAGAGTTGTGGAGACCCATTGGTGTCCGGAGGAACTGGTACTGCTCTCCCTCGATGGTGAAAGCGAACCACGGTTGAACCTCCTTCGCCAGTGGCACACTATAGAAACCCTGTGTCATGTCAATCACTGAAAACCAACAGTGTTCTGGTTTCAAGGTCCCAAAGATTGTGGACATATCTGCCACCAATGGTGTCAACTTGTCGACGCTCTCGTTGGCCACTCGAAAATCTACAGTCAAACGCCACTCCCCTGTCGGCTTTAATACCGGCCAGGCAGGGCTGTTAGACGCGCTGGGGGCCTTCTTGATGACCCCCCGCTCCTCAAAGATTTTTAGAAGCGGCCGTATCCCATTGAGAGCCTCCACGCTCAGAGGATATTGTCTGGTACATGGCGGTGGTTTTCCCGTGAACCTCACAGGTTCCATGTCCAACAACCCACAGTCGTTTTTGTCCGCGGCCCATATTGCATGTTCTGCAACCTCCGCCTTCACCAGGCGTCTCAAACGCCAAATCATCTTTCCCCCTTGGAACTCGATGGAAGAGTCCAAGGCCATCAACACGTCCAACCCCAACAGCGGCTGGCACACCGGCCCCACCCACACCCGTGTGTGCAGGGTTTTGGGACCCACCTGCAAGGAGAACAGATTGGTCTGTCTCAAATAGATTCCCCCCCCCTCAGCTCCTCCTGCGCGCATCACAGTATCACTCAAAGACACCCCGGTACCAACCATGTCGGAACCCGGGACCGCTGTCAATTCCGCCCCGGTGTCTATTAAAAAGTCAATGTCCTTTTGTCCATTCATTGCTATGGTAACGTACAGGCCATCTCCCCGTTGGGTGACTGCAGCCTGAAGTGCGCGGAGCTGGGGAGGGATACTCAAAAATGGCCCGCCGCTGGTGGCGGTGGCGGTGTCTGAGTCGAAGCCCCCAGCAACACGTCTCGATCCGCCAGGGGGAGGGACATCAACCTCTGAAAATCCTGTAAATCCCGGAGGGTCAGGCCGGTCCCCAGAGGGAGGGACGTGGCCCCCGTGACCACGGCTGGCTGTGCCCTGGCTATTGCGGGTGGTCCTCGGGATCTAGGGCGGCGGCCCACGTCACACTCGCGTGCTAAATGGCCCATCCTCCCACAGTTGTAGCACGACCCCCACTCCCAGCGGGACCCCTCTGGGCTCGCCCTCCCACGCCCCGGCCAACCCTCAAAACCCCTCTCCCAACTGGGCCCCTCTGGGCCCACCCCCCGTGGCCCCACCCGACCGTCCGGACAGGTGGCGGCATCCGGATTTCCGGTCAACACTCGAACCTTGGGCTCTGCAGCATCCTTCATGATCTGCAGATCTCTGTCTAACCTACACAGTGACTCCACTATGGCTCCATAGCCTGCCCGCCCCCAGGTGGGAGTGGACATGATTAAACCGTTTTGCAGCCGAGGTGCCACGGCTGCCACAAACGTTTGAGTCAACACTGGGCACTGTTTCTCCCCGATATTAGCTTCTGTAATATCATCTATGCCACTAAACCTCACAAAAGCGACCCTGAATCTGTCTTCGAACTCAATGAAAGACTCTGCCTCTCCTTGGCGACAGGCCAAGATCTGGGTCCAGTCCGCATTGACCCGGGAGAGTTTAGCTATCCATTCCCTGACTGCATCCCAACCTGCGTTGAGGTCCTGCCCCTCCTCTCCCAGTGCCTCGTTGATAACCCCGGTCAGATCCTGTCTCTCTCTTGTGGAGAGACGATGACTGAGAATGGCCAGGGCATCCCATGGGTGAAGGGAGTAAATCCCTCTTAATTTATTCAATTCATCCCATGCCCCCAGGCCAGCGGTGCGGGGATGACGCACCTTCTCACACCACCTCTCAATATATTCTGGTTTGGCCGGAACATAAGAGGTGTGCACTACTCGCTCTCCAGCTACAGTCTTGGGCCGATGTATCTTTAAAGGCCGCAAACTTTTGGGGTGTGAAGTGGAAGGTCCCTCTCCTTCCTCTGATTCACCACTACTATCCTCAAAGATATCCACGCCCCCAGAGGGAGCCAGATCTCTCCCCTGCCTCCCACCAGCCCCCTGCACCAACCCGCGTTCACCACTGGAGGGAGCCGGAGATCCACCCATTGCCCCTCTTTCACCCGGCTCTACCGTCTGGGGAGGCACGCTTGTCCTCCCAGCCCCATTCTTGTGGTGACGAATGGTTTCCGCCTGTCTCTCAACCTCCTGCTGTAATCTCAGCAGATTCCCAGCCTGCGTTTGTCTGATGTCATCCAGGGCGCGAACCTTCTGCTTCTCAGATTTCAAGAGACGATCTGCTTCAAGACGCGCGACCTCAACCATATTGCGTCGCGCCTGGCCCAAAATCACAATGGCCCATATCAATTTATCCTGAGCCTCCGAGAGACGAGTGAATTTTCCCCAGGCCTTCCTAATGTCGTTTAATTTCCAATTTCCTCTCTCATCTGGCACTACCTGGTATTTGGACACGATCGTCCCCACCACTGTTTCCAAAGCCATTTTCTCATGAATATATTTGGTCACACTCTCTTTGATGGCCTGTATCGACACATCCGGTGGAGCTACCCCCCCTTTCTCTCGCGTAGTTTTTTGTTTTGTCTTGCATGACTTCACAAGTGCGATCCAAAACTATGTCTAGAGTGGGAAATAAAATTAAAAGAAGAATACTCTTATCCAAAAAAAAGAAAACCACACTGCACCAGCAAAAACCGCAGTTGCCGATGACTTATTAGAAAAACTCTTACATACAACAGAGCTGTCCGTCGCCCTATACCCTACGGGGCTGTCTCCGTCGCCCTGGAGCTGTACGTTGCTCTATACCCTACGGGGCTGTCCGTCGCCCTGGAGCTGTCACGTCGCTCTATACCCTACGGGGCTGTCTACCGTCGCCCTGGAGCTGTCACCGTCGCTCTATACCCTACGGGGCTGTCTACCGTCGCCCTGGAGCTGTCCACGTCGCTCTATACTACACACGGGGCTGTCTACGTCGCCTCCCGTCTCGTTAAACTCAACCAAAAATAACAAGGAAAACCTCTGTCTTCACAAACTTCAACATTCATCAAGTCTTATGATCACAATGGGTTATTTATTTTACGTGTGCTTGTTCACAATGCTTATCTTTGTGTTGGCATGTGAGATTAAGCCCATAAATCAGCTTACGTTTAGAATTCTGGCTTCCTCCCACGCAGCAACATCCGGCTCACGGCTCCAAGTTTGTTAGATGTTCCGATAATCCCAGTGAGTGATGGATAGACGATAGTGTCCTGCGTTGTGTACTTTTTTAATGATCCCTCTGGTGTGCTCACGGAAACATCTGATAATCCCAGGCAGAATGAACACCTCACACGATTCAGTCGACAATCATCAAGGAGAACTTTATTCAACCAGACAGGGTAGTTTTACAGGAATAAAGTGGTCTTCCTTGACATACGCAGCTTGTGATAAGGTCCAGTGATTTAAAGTTCATTTGATAAAGTCCGTTAATAAAAGTCCAATTGATCAGCTCCTCATAATCCTCTCTCTCTCTCTCTGTTATTTCTCAACTGAAGATGAATCACCCCCCCCCCCCCCACCTCCTCCTGCTCCATCCTTATCTTAGGAATGCTGTTGTGACTGCTAGGCACCGGGTCGCCTAGCGACCTGCTCCAGTCTTGCCCTACTTACACTATCTGAAGAGAGGGGTCACACCTCTTCTCTGCCATGCAGAGAGTAACTGTTTTGCTCATCAACATTAATTCATATTATAATCACAGACGAATCACCACAATTCTTCAATATCTTCAGATAGGTCACAGTGCCATATCCACTTTCGCTGGCATCAGAGAAGTGATGTAGTTGACCACGAATGGTTTCTCAAATCTGCCGGCTTGAGGCATCTTTCAACTTTGAATGCCATCACTCTTTCCAGGTCTCTCAACCATTTCGTCCACTGCTGTTGGAGAATTGGGTGAATTTGATCATCCCATCCATAGTTCCTCCTACACATATCTTGCAGTATGAGCTTGGCTGGAAGTGTGAGTGGGGCAAGAAATCCTAAAGGATCATAGATTGAGCTGACCATCGATAGAATCCCACGTCGAGTATGAGGCTGTTCTTTGAGTGCCAACTTGAACTTAAAAGTGTCTATCAACACACCAATGAAGTCCAAGGGCCCTCTCCACTGGCAGTTGGTCTCTGTCGAGATCCAAGTCAAGCAAATTCTTGGATCGGTCTTCCTCTGGGATGGATAGCAGCACTCCACGGTTATTGCTAATCCATTTTGTCAAATGGAAGCCTCCTTTTTGACAAACATCTGTCAAATCCTTGACCATTTTAACAGCCTCCTCTTCTGATGGCAAGCTCTTAAGACAGTCATCCATGTAGAAGTTGCTGTTGACCGTGTCAAGTACCTCAGCAGGGAAACTGTTGTGGTTATCTTCTGCTGTCTTTCGGAGGGCATGACAAGCACAGCTAGGAGAAGACACTGCCCCAAAGAGATGCACAGTCATCCTATATTCTACCAGTTCTTGGGATACGTCGCCGTCAGGCCACCACAAGAACCGAAGAAAATCTCTGTCTTTCTGTGCCACATTGACCTGATGGAACATCGCTTTAACATCAGTCATTAAGGCTACAGGTTCTTGCCGGAAACGTGTGAGGACTCCTAACAAGGTGCTGGTGAGGTAAGGGCCTTGTAGAAGCTCCTTATTGAGAGATTTTCCTCTATACTCTGCTCCACAGTCAAATACGACACGCAGATTGCCCTTCCTGGGATGGTACACTCCATGGTGTGGAATGTACCACACTTTTCCATCACACCGTTCCACTTGATGTTCAGGAACACGTTCAGCATATCCTTTACTGATTACGTCGTCGAGAAAGTTGGTGTATTCTCGGTGGAACTTCTCATCTCTCCCAAACTTCCTTTTCAGTCCAAGGATGCGTTGCCTAGCAACAAACTGATTGTTTGGCAGAGACACTTCTTTCCTTTTAAAGGGAAGCTCCAAGGTGTAATGTCCATCTTGCAGTTTGCATGAATCAGTCATGATTTCCATGAACTTCATATCATCCCTCGACATTTCCTCTTTGTCTTCTGATGACCTTTCATTAAAATCATGGTTGTACTGATTGTTCAGCAACTCCTCCAGATTTGTTATAGAGATCCTATTAACAATAGCAGCGGGGTTGACATTCTCACTCCGCTGCTCACTGTAGCCTGATAGGGGACCATTAACGACCCACCCCAATAGGGTCTTAATGGCATATGGCCCATTGCCATGACTATTCACAATTTCCCAAGGTTCAAGCAATTTGGAGGCATTGGTACCTATCAATAACTCCACATCAGCTTGAATCAGAGGAAGGGCAACCCCATCTAAGTATGGCCACTTAGCCAACTCCTCTTGGCTAATGATGTTACTCGTGGTTACAGGCATCCTCTTCTGGGTGTAGACCTTGGGCAGGTCATAGAACTGTTTCCCAGTGAGGCTGGAGATCTCCAAGTCTGTCAGTATGTAGCTGGACACAGATGCCTTTGGACCCATGGTATGTAAGCTGATTTGTGTTTTCCTTCCTGTAAGGTTCAGCCTTCTCATTAGGGATTCTGAACAAAATGTGTCAGTGCTGCCTGGATCTAAAAATGCATATGTTGTGATGATTTTGTCTCCCTTGCTGGACTTCACCTGTACAGGCAAGATTGACAGAGTCCCATTGCTGCTTCCGGCCCCTGTTTGTCCACATGTTTGCAAAGAGATCTGTGCGTTACTCACCGAAGGTTTCTTTGGCTGGTTTGTGTTGCTTGCTCTCTCCTTCTGATTAATATGAAGAACACTGGGATGGTTTTGGCTGCACACCTTGCAAGTCAAGCGCTTCTCGCAATTCCTGCTAAGATGTCCAATGCGAAGGCAGCCAAAACAGATTCCTTTTTGCCTTATAAAAGTAATCTTGTCCCTGTGTGTCTTCTCCTCCATCTGAGGACATTGATCCAGAGTGTGATTTTTAGAGCAACATACACAAGTGTTGGTGTTGTGAGCAGATTCATTTCTTTGCTTTGCAGGGGTTTCGATGGTAGTAACTGTGGTTGCAAAACTGTCTCCTTTGAATTTGGGTTTAATTTGTGACTTCATTCTGTTCATGTTCATAGGTCTACTTCCTGTACTTGGTGGTGTATTTTGAATGTCTCCGAAGACTGGGTCTGAGACAATCTTTACCTGGCGCTCAATGAATGTGACAATATCCATGAATTGTGGTCTGCGATGGTGTTTTTCCATTATCGAACATACAGAGACTCTCCAATTCTCTCTGAGCTTGTATGGAAGCTTTGAAATCAATACTTTCATGTTCGCTGGCATATCGAGTTCCCTCATGTACTGGACATTCTCCATAGCATTACAGCACTCCCGAAGGAAAAGAGCATAGGCTTGAAGAGATTTTATGTCTTCAGCCTTCACTAGCGGCCAGTTGAGCATCTTCTCCATGTAAGCTGCTGTGATTTTATATTCATCTCCAAAGTGTTGTTCAAGTAGGTACTTTGCCATATCATAGCCTCTGTCTGGAGCCATGTGTTGACAGCTACGTACAAGCTCTTTAGGCTGACCCCTGGTGTACTTCTCCAAGAAGTACAAACAATCACCTCTGTTTCTCGTGTTTTTCTCCACACAATGAACAAAGGCTCTGACAAAGGTTCTGTACTGCAGAGGATCCCCATCAAAATATGGAATCTCTCTTGGTGGCAGTAAGTGAGTTGTTTGCTGCTCCACTAGCATTGCTGTTATCTCATTTTGCCTTTTTAATAGGTTACATACAACTGAGGTTTCATTGCTTTGGGGTGAAATTACAGTTGGGGTCGTTAGCTGCACAGGAGCTTCCATGTGAGTTGTATTGTCCTGTGCTCCATCCCAAGACACATGTTGTCTTTGTAAAGATGGCGGTTGTGTTTGAATGGGAGTTGGCTGTAACAACATAGATTGTTGTCTTTGCCAAAATGGGGGCTGTTGAATGGGTGTTGGCTGCATCAAGTGCATAGGTTGTTGTATTTGCCAGGGTGGTGGTTGTTGAATGGGTGCTTGTTGCTGTTGCATAGCTTGTGGTATTTGCCAGGGTGGTGGTTGTTGAATGGGTGCTTGTTGCTGTTGCATAGCTTGTGGTTTCCATAGTGATGGTTGTTGCACATGATTGCGGTGCAGATGGTTGCTGCAGTTCTGGTGGTTGCATAGATGGTTGCTGTGGTTCTGGTGGCTGCATAGATGGTTGCTGTGGTAGTGATGTATATTCTTTTGCATGAGGATTGAGAGTGACTGAGGGTTCCTTTAACCTTGTTCCTTTCCTGTAGTAGGAGTCCATTCCATCGGACTGTGTGAGTGAAAGAGCTTGGTGACTGGGGGATTGTAATACTGCTATTCTTGCGTTGGTAGCTGCCAATTGTGCATCAAGCTCCATCGTTTCCTTTTTCTTTTTCAGGATCTGTTCCTGCTCTTCCAGAGCGTGTTTATCCTTTTTCAGGGCGTGTTTCAGGATCTGTTCCTGCTCTTCCAGAGCGTGTTTATCCTTTTTTAGAATTTGTTCCTGCTCCTCCAGAGCGTGTTTATCCTTTAACGCTGCAGCGCGGATCACAAGTGAAGCTCTATCTGCCTCGGCCTGTAAGCGAGCTGCTGAGGTAGAAGATCTGCTGGACCTGCTGGACCTGCTGGTACCAGACCTTGTGTGACCTTTGTGAGCAGATTTTTTACTTCCCACATTAGAAATGCTGTCATTTGGATTAATTAGATGTTGCACGTCCTCCTCATCCTTATTAACACTTTCCACATTAGAAATGCTGTCATTTGGATTAATTAGATTTTGCACATCCTCCTCATCCTCATTAACACTTTCCACAGGTTGTGTCATTTTTGTCCATGCATTCATGTGATCAATAAAGTCATTGACATTGATCATTTTGGCTTTGAACCAAATGTCATGTTTTCCCCTTTCCTCAGGAGGTACTATTGGCAACAGAGCCTCCTGGTTTGCTTCTGCTTCCTTGCATATGTGGAGATATTGCATAAATGCGCATTGCACCTCCTGTTTGCATCCACTTTGCATTAACCCCAAAATCGTTTTTTGCAAGTTAGAAGCCTTGTTAAATTTAGATTTATGTAATTTATGTAATGTGTCAATTTTATCCAATAGGGCTTTTGGTGTTAATTTGCTCTTGCGTTTTGTGACCTGCTGATCGGTATCAACATTGTGTGTGATTTGACCTGTGTCCACCTCGGACTGTGTTTCAGCCACTGTGGGTGTGGGCTGTGACTTTTCAACCAATGAAGGTTCTTTACAATGAGTTTCAGCCGTGGCTGGCTTTTCAACCATAACGCTGGTCTTTGTTGGATTCTGAACACCTTTATCAGAATTCATATCAGCAATATAAGACCAACAGATTCAATATGAAACGGTACCTTTGGTTAAATCACAATAAACAAACCCACAGTTAATCATCACATGACGTTCTAACCAAACCTTGACACACACACACGAACGGGTTGCACAATCATATACCACCAATGCATTGGAATTTTCCCTTTTTATATTTTTCTCAATTGACCCTGTGTGCACACATTTGTTTTTTATATGGCCATATAAGATATACCGGTAGCGCGCTACATACCTGTTCGTTGCGCAGCGCTGTCGGGGCCGTTTGACTTTATTCTTTGAACTTCGAAAAGTCTTCAAACAGCGCTCCTTGTCCGAGCGCTATTCAACATCAAACAGCGCTCTTTGTCCGAGCGCTATTCAATAAACTGCTTGCGCGCAGGACAGCTCCCTGGTCCGTTCCCTCGCCCAAATGGTGCTGGGGCAGGTGATGCCGTCCGCTCCTTGACGGTGGTACCGTGGACAGCTCCCTGGTCCGTTCCCTCGCCCAAATGGTGCTGGGGCAGGTGATGCCGTCCGCTCCTTGACGGTGGTGGGCAGCTCCTCCTGGTCCGTCCGCTCCCCGACGGAGCTGGGCAGAGACACCTCCTCCCGGTCCGTCCGCTCCCCGACGGTGCTGGTGCTGGGCAACTTGGTCCAGATTGTCCACGTTCCGCGCAATTCCAAGCGAAACGGTGAACCAAAACAGCTGATCACACGTCCCGCTGATCAGCTGTTGAATCTTGAGCGCAGAGCGCGCTGTCTCGCTGATCAGCTGTTTGAATGAATCTTGAGCGCCGAGCGCGATTATCCTCTTCTTCCAATAAGTAACAAAGGCAATTGTCCATTTCAAACGAAGAGCCTTAGTTTTTGACTAATGTAGACTCCTTTACATAAGCCTACTGCGAGGGGCAAGTGGACTGGCTTGAGTTAGACGCGTGCTTAAAGAATTCAATGTCCAGAGAGCTCTTATAATTTTCGATATGCCAATCCTTTTATTGACTTATCAACCAAAATATATATACAAAAACTCTTTTTACTAATAACACTGACCGCCGACCAATACGGCACATCTCGAACACGGTCAAAAACTGTATGGCTATTCCCCTTGCGCACCTGGGGCTCGTCACCCACTGATCAGTATATATGGGTAACCACCCCCTGTGGTGGTTGCCATGGTGACTGATAATGCCAAACCTCTGCACCCTGAGTTAAAATAAAACTAAATAAACAGAAGGGCATTTTGGCTCCAACACAATTCAATTCTGATTCTTTAGGATTTGATGCATCATAACATCTTACATTCTGACCATGGTTTGAGCAAGTTCAGAGGTTTACCATACCAATCGAAGCAGATTCATATACTGTAGTTTTATTTGCCATATGCAACAAGTACAATGGGATTATTACTCTTATGCTGTGGAGCATAAAGGAATAAAAAGCAACAATTAACAGAACACCTGCCAACAGTCGTATGCGGGTATCTGCAGGTTTCAACAAGTTACATTTAAGACCTTGAATTTCAAATATTAAAATGTAATACCTGTTCAAATTAAATGTAAGACTTTAATAACATTAATTTAATACTTTAAGACATTTTAACACCCTGCAAGATACCCTGATCTTGGCTGGTAACGGGCTCCTCGTGAACCTGGGTTTTACCATCTGTATCGTCTCTCACTCTCGTCTCTCTGTCCTCAGTTCATCGGCGGGCGCTACTTCTACATCCAGGCCTACAAGGCTCTGAAGCACCGCTCGGCCAACATGGACGTGCTGATCGTGCTGGCCACCTCCATCGCCTTCACCTACTCGCTGGTCATCCTCATGGTAGCCATGGTGGAGAAGGCAAAGGTCAACCCCATCACCTTCTTCGACACGCCGCCCATGCTCTTCGTCTTCATCTCCCTGGGACGCTGGCTGGAGCAGATCGCCAAGGTGCGGGATCATGGTCCTATCTCAAGCTCCACCCTCTTTTCTTTATCAGGACAGGGAAAAGAGGATGGGAATGATAATTCAACAAGAAAAGATTATCTTTGTCATTTCCAATTCACAATAGTTATGGGACGGCAGCACAGAACTCCACTGTGCCGTATCACTGTAACAAAACACCTCTGCAACCAAATAAGTTTGAAAGAAAAAAAAATCACTTTGAATTGCATGTATACATAGTATCACAAATAACCAAATATTACACTTGTCTAAACATTTGAGTTATGTTCAGTGTTGTAGTTATCAGAAAGGTAAACGGACTAAA
Source organism: Notolepis coatsorum (assembly GCF_963971535.1). Classification (NCBI taxonomy): domain Eukaryota; kingdom Metazoa; phylum Chordata; class Actinopteri; order Aulopiformes; family Paralepididae; genus Notolepis; species Notolepis coatsorum. The sequence continues at coordinate 17,190,827 of NC_140180.1, read as the reverse complement.
TATTGTCTGCGTAAAGGACACCATACCTTTATGGCTGCGTGGACACAGCGGATAAATACGGCTCCAGAGACACTGTGAAATGTATGTTCTTTCACTTAAGTTTGTAAAGTAGGCTAAAAAGGATAGAGGGAACAATTATAGAACATTATTTATTCAATCATTCTAAAGGGGAAATTATACAAGAATAAGTAGCAGCGGTTAGTTTACTCTTTTCGCGGAGATGTTTTGACCGGGGAACGTTGTCCTACTTTCTGCTTAGGAGTGTTTTTAGACTAATGGCCCGACCCTCATTTCCTATGTAAGAATGTTTGGATGCAGAGGACCCGAATAGACTTGTGTACAATAGATCAGTCCGGCATCACATCGCAGACTATTTTTGTCTCTTCCTTATTAGGGCACAAGTATCTTGTTTTTATTATAAATATAAATGAATGTGGGGCTGACTTATATGCGGGGGTGTATACAGGGTTTGTTCACAATCTACAACTTTAGAACAAAACAAACGGAAGCGAGTCATATTGAACGTCATCAAGTCCCAGAAATAGTCCTTACCCCTTAGCTTTAGGTCACCCGGAGATTCATAAGCGTAATATTAAATGTCCAGGCATGGAAATGGAGACATATCCTGCAGTGGAAGCTGAACTGGGCCTGAAAATTTATCAAATGTGACAAATGCTCAATAACGGGACGTTTAAAAAAAAAAGTGATAGCTTGACATTCATTCAATCTATATTTCAACTCAAGAATTTGTTGAGGACAAGCCTTCATTTTCAGTTATGTCGAGCATACATAGAAAATACAATAAATATTGTAAAACATAAGTATATATGATCAATTTAAGACAAATGCAGGTTATGGTGGTAGGATTTAAACTGAACAAGGGATACCAAAAGATTAGTTTGATGGTTATATTCCATGTGTCAGGAGCACAGAATCTAAAAGCAGATTTCCCAAGTTCAGTACAAACTGTGGGTGCTTTAAACGTTTAAGCCAATCATTGGATTGTGTACCATAGGGTCCAGATGTTCACTGCAATAGCAAAGTGAGATCATTTGTGCAATCTCTAATTATGGCTTCATGTAGAAAGGGTTATGGTTATGGTATCACCAGTGATCTAATGGCTGCATGATATACGGAATCTCAGGGTGTACGAGTGGAAGCCGCCGCATGCCTATAAATAGAACAGTTTTTATATGTGACAAATTAAATAATGATCTACAGGGAAATGGCCTTTGTTTTCCCCCAAAAGTAGGCATGATCGCAGGTAGAGATGCGTGGGTCTGATGTATAAATCAACATTCAGCCATTTTATTCATGACTTACTGTCTCTCCTACCCAGAGCAAGACGTCCGAGGCCCTGTCCAAGCTGATGTCCCTGCAGGCTACTGAAGCCACGGTGGTCACTCTCAACAGCGACAAGTCTGTGCTCAGGTACCCACTCTATACTGCTTTTATCAGCTGCGACCAGCAGCTCTTGTCGGTTGATCGTTCGATTGGTCCACAAAAATGGACCAACCCCTCTAGCTGCCACAGGTTTTGCCCTACAAGGCTGACATTTGACATGGAGGTCGTGTGTGTTTACAGGCCAATTGGTTAAATTGGGGCGTGGCAATGGGGCGTGGCAATGGGAGTGGCCCATCACAAAAAGGTCACAGCTATTGCAAATTTGTGCCCATTAATTTTAGGAACCACTTTGAGCCGTCAAAGTTTGAATAAGATTAGAGCAACTGTTTGCATTTGACATATCAGAGGCAATCTCTGTCTGACGATGAAGTTCAAGTGTTGTGAAGGACGGGTACTCCAGAAACAACACTACCACAGTGTAATAAACCCCAGTAACCCCTCGCTGTATAGAGAAGGGATTTGTTTGAGGGATTAACCCTTTCAAGTGTACAATCTCACATGCAAGATTAGCATTTTCTGACGATGATATTACAAAGTCTACGCGCTGTTGAAAGTTAACGAGTTCTAGAGTTCCACGACTTTATAGAATTACTAACGGGTCTCTTATGTATCCGTGGGTCGCAGTGAGGAGCAGGTGGACGTGGAGCTGGTCCAGAGGGGAGATGTGGTCAAGGTGGTGCCTGGAGGGAAGTTCCCAGTAGACGGGAGGGTGATCGAGGGACACTCCATGGCAGACGAGTCTCTCATCACAGGTGGGTCACAGGGAGTGAAGCAGAGTCATGAGTCTCATCACAGGTGGGTCACAGGGAGTGAAGCAGGGTCATCATGAGTCATCACAGGTGGTAAATGGTAAATGGCTGCTTTTGTGAGTCACAGGGAGTGAAGGGTCATGGAGGGCGTTCAGATTACAGGCAATGAGACTACAAAAATGGGTTAAGTGTGGTTCAGCTACAATGTCATTGAAGTCTCCCTTCAAGTGACGCTTGCACGCCGCATGAACGATGCTTGAGATGGTGAGTGGCTTGGACCTCAGGGGGTGGGTTCTCAGCATTTTTTCCCCTTCTACTTATATATTTTTTTAAGTGAATGATAGTGTGTGTAATGTGCGTTTATGTAATGTGCGTTTATCCTAAATTCTATTTAGAATTATATTATAAGAATGATGACAAAAACATTGTTATGTTTGTAGCCTCGTACACCAGTTACACAATGCTGTCTCGAGGAGGAGGGTGTGTTTTCACATCGCCGACTCCCATTGAAGATCATTTCCATTGATATATAAGAGGATAGATACAGCAATACGGTGGCAGATCGAGCAGACCCGTCTCTCTCAAAGCACCTGAAGCAGCCTCAACTCGACTATTATTCTAACATCCTGACCTGCTCTGCCGCTCTGCGCCGCCAGGCGAGGCCATGCCGGTGACCAAGAAGATCGGTAGCTCGGTGATCGCCGGGTCCATCAACCAGAACGGCTCTCTGCTCATCAGCGCCACCCACGTCGGCATGGATACCACCCTGTCTCAGATCGTCAAGCTGGTGGAGGAGGCGCAAACATCAAAGGTCAGTGACGACCGGTCGTTGCGGTCACAGTGTTGATTATGTACAATATGCATCATTCTGTTCTCTGGAAGAGTGGTAATATTTTGAATGAGTTAAGTGTTTTACAACTGAGAGCCACCGTGGAATATCATTCACTGGAGTATGTAGCCAGGATCCTTTAGAAAGTTACTTTCCACTAAAGCAAGTTAAGCAACCACTTTACCTCCAGGCCGTGAAAGGAGGAGGGGAGAGAAAGCGGAGGAAAGGTGGGATAGAGGAGTGTGGGGGGATGGGAGAGAGTGGATGAGGGGGGGGGGGGGAGAGTGTGGGGGGATGGGAGAGAGTGGAAGAGTGGATGAGGGGGAGCGAGAGTGGAGGAGAGGGTGGGGAAAAGCCACCACAGATGTCTAAGGGTAGCTTAGGACTTGGAGAAGCATGGGGACAAGTAGGAGAGAGAACAGTGTGAAAGAGAAGTTAAGACCAGTGTGAAAGAGAAGTTAGACCAGCGTGAAGAGAAGTTAGACCAGCGTGAAAGAGCAGAGTGAAAGAGAAGTTAGACCAGCGTGAAAGAGCAGCGTGAAAGAGAAGTTAAGACCAGCGTGAAAGAGAACAGCGTGACAGAGCAGGATGAAAGAGCAGCATGACTGAAGTGCAAAATGGCTGAATAGCAGGCTTTTTTTATTAATAGTTGTGTAGGAAATGGTCAGAGGTGTGTGGATAAATATGCATGTATGCAGATACTTACATATTTTTCTAGATTTGTTTTTATACACCTTGTAACAAAGGTAGCAGACTGGGGTAGGTGGAAGGTGCAATACGGTTGTACAATTAATCAAACAGTCAAGAGCTAAATCTCCCCGCAGGACAATGGCCAGGAGCATTTATTTAAGCAGAACAACATTTTTTAAAAGAACAAAATCATACTGGCTCCCATTGGAGCACCTAACTACCTTTACTGTAGTCCAGTCCCTAACTAGGCCGGGCCTCTGTCAACTCACGGTTTTAAGATGTCTCCCAACAGCTCTCAACTTCCAAGACACCCTCTGAGGTTCTTTGTCTGTCCTCTTTGAGAGGCATGCTGATTGCTTAATTATTAACAGCTGTGTTTGTGAAGCTGTCAGTCCTCTTCTCCATTGGGAGGAGCCAACAGGCAGGAACATAGAAGCCATCAATCACCATTCCCCTCAGCCCCTTACAACCTAGAACAATAATATTTTCTTTATTTTTATTTTCTTTATTTGTTTATTTCTTTCTGGTTTCTAGAGGTGGGCATTTTATGTTTATTAAAAAAAAATTTGTCTACTTTCTTGGTTTTAATATTATTATTTTATAAAAATAAATATATAAAATACAATTAGTTTAAAACGGAATAAAAAAAAAATATTGAAAAAAAGCAACCACCATACGTTGAGTCACAGCCACGGTTGACAGTGAAAGAGAGGGTGAGCAGAGATGGACTGTCTTGTCTCTTGCATCATAGTACTGTAGCAAACTGGGCTCAGTCATTTGACCTCGCTCTGACCTCTCTGCCTCCAGGCTCCCATCCAGCAGTACGCAGATAAGATCAGCGGCTACTTCGTGCCCTTCATCATGGGCATCTCCCTCCTCACCCTGTTCTCCTGGATCCTCATCGGCTTCGTGGACTTCCCATTGGTCGAGAAGTACTTCCCCGTGAGTACTCCCCTCTCCAGCTTTATGTCCCGCCTTCCACACTCACTCCCATGTCTTATTGGCATCCATTCATGTCCACTTCCTAATTTAAAACAATTGGACAAGGAAGGTTATAAACTTAAAGGTAATTACTAATTACCTTTATTAACTTTTAACTGTAATTTGACTGTTCTGCTTCATGTATGCCCCTTTGTAACTATTTGTTTGTGTTTGAATTATTTCCCTTATCTCATCTGTGATGTATGTACCATCTCTCTCTTTTCTATTTATTTTATTCCAAATGTTTTATGTTATCGCCTTTCCCTGTTACACTTCGAGGGGACCTTTTGTCCTCTCACCAAGCCGTCATTGAAAATAATTATTTGTTCTTAACTGACCTACCTGGTTAAATAGATTAAATAAAATTAAAAGCTTTCATTATCAATGACCTTTTGCCCGTCCAGTTCTTCGTAATCAGAGCAGGTGAAGGTGATACTACTTGATGTGGAGCTAACGCGTCTCTTATCCACCCCCCTCTGCAGGGTTACGACAAGAGCATCTCCAAGACGGAGGCGGTGATTCGCTTCGCGTTCCAGGCCTCCATAACAGTGTTGTGTATCGCCTGCCCCTGCTCCCTGGGCCTGGCCACCCCCACGGCCGTCATGGTGGGCACCGGGGTGGGAGCCCAGAACGGCATCCTCATCAAGGGAGGCGAGCCGCTTGAGATGGCACACAAGGTGAGTGACAAGGAGCGGTCATCTAGATTAGATTAGATTCACGTTATATTTGTCATACAGCACAAGTACAGTACAACGAAAAGAGGTTTGGCATCCAACCAGAGTGCAAATGTAGCAGTAAAGTGCAACAGCAATTAAACTGGGTATAAAATATATAAAATGTAGTTATAGAAATCACCATCTGTCCCATCTCTTTCCTAGGAGAAACATGACAAACATACATTTGACTTTAGTTACAACTCTCTACTACTACTGCTGGCCACACTTCAGGCTCTGCCAAGAGAGGTCTGGAGAAATTCACAGTATAATACGTTACTAAACTCCAACCCACAGTCAGACTAAAAGTAAACAAAGTGCAATGCCAACTAGGGCTCTGTTTGACGGCATGGCAGATCATACCTTTAAATACCGTAATTTTTTCGCACTATAAGCCGCACCTGAATATAAGCCGCAGGAGCTAAATTGAATGATGTGTACATATATAAGCCACAGGTGTTTTAATGTTTAATTACAGTCTTCCCACCAGCATTGGGACACAATACTGTCGGACAAATAACAAGAATTAACTCATTTACAAGTTGTATTAAGTTTAGCAAATAAGGGAACAGATAAATAACATTTCAATGCAGTCAAAAAAGCAATATTTCGATTTTTACATTTTCGGGTTTGGTCACGTCGAGTCACATATAAGCCACACCGTTATATAAGCCGCAGGGTCGAAAAATGGGGAAAAAAGCTGCGGCTTATAGTCCGAAAATTACGGTACCCTAAAACCTAATATCTTCACTCATTAAAGGAGATATAGGCGGTATAAGTTTGTTTGATTGGATGTTGTTGTTTTAGCTCCTGCCCCTTACCGGAACGAACGTCTTATCGGTGTCAAACGTCGATTGACATTGTGATTATCATTTACTGTCGAAATATAATCGTCGTCCGCCTATTGATCCTTTAACCTTTATAACTGTGTTTGACCTAGTCTTATTTTATTTTTTTTATTTTTTTATTATTTTTTAGCATTTTTTACAGCTTTATTTTGGTCACGCAGGACCGACAGAGGAGAGGGCGAACGGGAGGAAGGTGGGGAAGACATGCGACAAATAACGACGGGAGCTGGGATCGAACCCGGGTCGGCCGCGTAGGTGCGCAAGGCACTATGGTATGCGCCACGAGGGCGCCCCATGACCTAGTCTTATTTTTGCCGTTGTGTTTTGTGAATTTGTATTTATATTTCCTCTGTCTATTTTGTAAAGCACTGTGGACCAGACCATACCTGTGATTAAAGCGCTATATACCCCACCCTAACCCTAACCCTAAATCACTTGACTTGACTCCAACCAAAAGTCTATATATAGCCTCATCATGTCTCTCACAGGCATTAAAGCGTTCCGTCTTGAGACGGATATCCGTCAATTTGATTCCGAGTTCCGTCATTTGATTCGGAGTCGTGACGGATTTTAACCTGAGCCAATCAGAGGCGTCAAATATCATGAAAAATGGAATTTTTTTCCTACCGCGGCCGCGCCAAGCATAGTCATTGGCGAGCAATCGGCAGGACGCAGCGACTTGAGAGACCGGATTGCGTTAATAGTTCATCGTCGGAAATGTATAATAATCGCAAGATACATTCAGACAGTGTTGGATGAGATCTAACTAAATGGATTTATGGACACATTTATGCCCGGACCACAACGCTTATCGAAGGGTTAGCGGCGGCGCGGCAGCTCTACCGGTGAGTCTCAGCCTGTTGTTATGATATGAAAATGTAATTGTAGTGCTGATACGGGTTGTCTTTTCCTTTTAGCTAATGCTATTAAATATAAATATACAGTGGAGGTTAAAATAAGAATGACTTTGCCTGAAAAAAAAGTTCAGTCAGGAGATGTTTTGACGGAGATGACTCATCCCCGTGGGAATAGACTTTACTATAAATCATAGGCTGTTATACGCTACATTCTCTTTAAACATATAAATGTTACAGGACACAAGTAATAGATTTAATCACTTTTATTCTTTTAAACTTGGTCTGACCGACCTTCAGCATACATAGACCATGAACAGGCAGTAGATCCAGTAGTAGAAACGCATGTCAGAAAACACGAGTGCTTGATTGATTGATTGATTGATTGATTGAAAATTGTATTAACAGATTGCAGAATGGGTACAATACAGTACAGCTCAATACACACAATTGTTAAGGGGATGCAGACCAGAGAAAGACGTTTGTCTTGTTTACATCAGGGTCCCCCATTTCTCCCCCATGCTCCTATTGTCCTAAATGTTACAGGACAGTTTTAAAATGCTATTGTTTTACTGTATTTGCCCTATACACAATACATAATTTCAACTATACACAATACATAATTTGAACTATACACAATACATCATTTGAACTACTGTATAGACAATACATAATTTGAACTATACAATAATACTGAATTTGAACTATACACAATACATACTTTGAACTATACACAATACTGAATTTGAGCTATAGACAATACATAATTTGAACTATACACTATACTGAAAAGTTACAGTATGTAGATTTGTTTATTTGTATGACAAAGTCAGTCAACCCTTGCAATCAGTTTCATTTAATGAATTGAAAACAGCATTGATATTACGTAAAAGCAAACTGGCTATCGAAAAGATGTTCAAAATGATCTAGTTCCCTTAAAACGCTAACGCTATTAAATAAATATATATATAGTGGAGGTTAAAATAAGAATATGACTTCGCCTGAAAAAAGTTCAGTCAGGAGATTTATTTTTTGCTTTAATCCCTGGACTCTCATGTCTCTCTCTGTGCAGGTCCAGACGGTGGTGTTCGACAAGACGGGGACCATCACGTACGGCGCTCCCAAGGTCATCCAGGTGAAGATTGTGGTGGAGGGTAACAAGATGCCTCGCTCCAGGCTGCTGGCCATCGTAGGGACCGCCGAAAACAACAGTGAACACCCTCTGGGGTCGGCCATCACCAAATACTGCAAACAGGTCAGCCTCTGCCTCAGCTGTTGTGATTGGGTTGTTGTTGTTGTTGGCACTTGCTGTCTCTCTGTGGCTCCATTTACGGTCTTTATTTCACTGTTCCTTTCTAGTAATGAAATATTGAGGCTTGCCTCGGAGCCACAGGTATGGTGTCTGTTATCATGTCAAACAGGCTTATTTAAACAGGGCTCTAATAAGGAAGATCGTTTTCCTTTTAGAATGAGTCAAAACTCTTTATGAACATCATCTTCATTCAATATTACACTTAATAATCCTTCATATTATCTATGGTATATATATAATTCTGGAGCATGTTATGTATATATTTTACATTTGATATCGAATAGTATCGGAATCAAATCACGAGGTCCCTGGTGATTCGCACCTCTAATAGAGGCCATGCACGGAATGTTTGTATAGTTGTCTCTCTTCCAACATGGCCGCTTATAACCCCTGTTAACCACTTTTGAGTAAATAATTAGAAAATCATGATATTACTGTTCCACTGCGACTTGTTTACAAGATCCAGTAATAAGACGCCCAATTATAAAATGTCTGTTGATTTCTATTTCTCATATATCGACAACATAGCAACCGCTGTTTTGCACGGGAAAACCGATTTCGACACAGATGGTGATAATTCAGTGTGAGGCCTCTGTTCACGTGTGTGTCTCCCCCCCCCCCCCCCCCTGTGCACTGCAGGAGCTGGGCACGGAGTCCCTGGGGGCGTGTACAGACTTCCAGGCCGTGCCCGGCTGTGGCATCAGCTGCCAGGTCAGCAACACGGAGGCCCTGCTGCGGCAGGACGACAGCGACAGCGACGACAACAACCAGCGCAACGCCATCCTGGTCCAGATCAGCGACTCCACCGGCTCCCACCCGCTCATCATGGACCCTCAGCCACTCAGTACGTCCTCCTTAAGTCCGCCAGCTGAATACCCTAACACTTCAATTAATATCCCCAGGCTTTTATTTGCAATAGTTTAACTCTAACCGGTCTATATTTGGGACCGGCGTCTATATGGGACGGGCCTTTAATTCCTTTCGCACAAAACTGTTGCTCAGCAAAGATGGAAAATACTATAAAATATTTGTATTTAAACTAGTATGAATAGAATAGAATAAAGTACTTTATTGATCCTGATGGAAATTCAGCACCACAGATTGCTCACTATGAACATTCAGGTAGTGAAAAATCTAAAATAAGCATAAGAGTACACAGTCGGAGATATACATTCTAAAATATACAGTCCAAAAATATACAGTAATATACATAAAAAATTTACAGGAAGATATACAGGGATTTATACTCAGTGAGGCGTTGTACAGTCTGGCTGTTGGTATGAAGTTGGTATACTTGAATGTTACAAGTATAAAAATGAGGCTATCGAATAACATATCAATCACGAGTCATTCATTTGATCTCACTCCGAGAGACCTTGTCTTCAGTTGCCTCTCACTGTCCAGTTCAGCACAGGCACTGAGCTGAGACGGACAAGCAGGCTCCGCTACCTTGGAATCATTTTTACCAGACATTACGACACTGCAATGTTGTTTCCTTCAGTTTGTACTAAGCCTCCTCTCTCCTCCACCACGCTGGCCCTCTGGCCCTTTTATCGTCTTGAATTTCACGTTGTACTTTTTCCTCTGTGCTGCCATGGCGATCAGCAAATGGGGCTGAGAGGGAAACATTTAAAACCTGCTTCACAGGTTACATATATATTACATGGTTCTAACTCAGGTCTTCTGTGTGTTAATAGAATAGAATAGAAATACTTTAATCATCCCGAGGGAGATTTTACACTACAAATCGCTCACAACATTTAGACAGAACAAAGTCATGAATTTACGTGTGTAGCCCTGGTCCAGACGGCCTCCTACAAGGTTCTAACTCTGGTCTTCTGTGTGTTTACGTGTGTAGCCCTGGTCCAGACAGCCTCCTACAAGGTTCTAACTCAGCTCTTCTGTGTGTTTACGTGTGTAGCCCTGGTCCAGACAGCCTCCTACAAGGTTCTAACTCTGGTCTTCTGTGTGTTTACGTGTGTAGCCCTGGTCCAGACAGCCTCCTACAAGGTTCTAACTCTGGTCTTCTGTGTGTTTACGTGTGTAGCCCTGGTCCAGACAGCCTCCTACAAGGTTCTAACTCTGGTCTTCTGTGTGTTTATGTGTGTAGCCCTGGTCCAGACGGCCTCCTACAAGGTTCTAACTCTGGTCTTCTGTGTGTTTACGTGTGTAGCCCTGGTCCAGACAGCCTCCTACAAGGTTCTAACTCTGGTCTTCTGTGTGTTTACGTGTGTAGCCCTGGTCCAGACGGCCTCCTACAAGGTTCTAACTCTGGTCTTCTGTGTGTTTACGTGTGTAGCCCTGGTCCAGACAGCCTCCTACAAGGTTCTAACTCTGGTCTTCTGTGTGTTTACGTGTGTAGCCCTGGTCCAGACGGCCTCCTACAAGGTTCTAACTCTGGTCTTCTGTGTGTTTACGTGTGTAGCCCTGGTCCAGACGGCCTCCTACAAGGTTCTAACTCTGGTCTTCTGTGTGATTACGTGTGTAGCCCTGGTCCAGACAGCCTCCTACAAGGTTCTAACTCTGGTCTTCTGTGTGTTTACGTGTGTAGCCCTGGTCCAGACAGCCTCCTACAAGGTTCTAACTCTGGTCTTCTGTGTGTTTACGTGTGTAGCCCTGGTCCAGACAGCCTCCTACAAGGTTCTAATAGGGAACAGGGAGTGGATGAGGAGGAACGGCCTGCAGATCAGAGACGACGTGGACGAGGCCATGACGGAGCACGAGCGCAGGGGGCGCACCGCCGTCCTGGTGGCTGTGGACAGTGAGTACTATCTTTACTATATCTATACATATCCTACTTTTACTAGTAGTCATACTGTCTTTATTTATTATACTACTACAACTCTGTACATACATCTGATTAGCACTACACTCAGTAGTACTAATTTGTATATTTTGTACCCAGTTTAACCACCTGTACATTGTATATTTCTGTTGCACTTTACTGCTACATTTGCACTCTGGTTGGATGCCAAACGTATTTTCATTGTACTGTACTTGGGCTGTACATTTTAATCTAATTGTATCTAATCTAATACAATCTAATCTAATCATCCCTTTGCTGTAAACAGTAACAGCTGCACACTGTTTACTGACAGCTTGTCAAGTCCTAAGTCTCCATAAATGATGACTGTGCTCTTTCTCCAAACATGTTGTCATAAGTGTTCTCTCTTACGCGCAGGTCTGCTGTGTGCCATGATCGCCATCGCGGACACGGTGAAGCCAGAGGCTGAGCTGGCGGTCCGCACTCTGATCCACATGGGTCTGGAGGTGGTGCTGATGACCGGGGACAACAGCAAGACGGCGCGGGCCATCGCTGCTCAGGTACGGGACTCTCCTGGCACATCAAGCTCAAGTTCTGTTTTATTTGTCACATACAGGTGCAGCTCAATAAATTTGAATATTGTGGAAAAGTTATTTAATTTCAGTAATTCAATTCAAAAAGCGAAACTCCTAGAGTATAGATTCATTACACACAAAGTGAAATATTTCAAGCCTTTATTTGTTTTAATTTTGATGATTATGGCTTACAGTGCATGAAAGCCGAACATTCTGTATCTCAGAAAGTTTTATAAAACCAATCAAAAAGAAAATATGTATATAGAAATGTCGGCCTTCTGAAAAGTATGTTCATGTATGTTCACTCAGTACTTGGTTGGAGCTCCTTTTGCAAATGACTGCATCAATACAGCAAAATAGATAGATTTTCCACGATATTCAAATGTATTGAGCTGCACCTGTATAAGGTACATTACAGTGAAATGCTTGGTTCTGTATGAGCCCCCTGAGATTGTGCTTCATACAGTAAAAAGAATAAAGACCAAACACTATACAAAATATACAATATGCAAAACTAAAGCAAACAGCTGCAAAAATGAGGTAGAGATGTAGTGCAAATCTTTTAGTAATAAATAGATCAAATAGATCAAATATGGTATAGTGTTAGACACTAGTCTTGAATGACCGCATTTTATATAACGCTATATATTTTTTTAATGGATGGAAGAGCCACACATTGACGGGCAAGCCGCGGGTTGGTCACCCCTGATGTAGACGGTACATAATAATGTACAGGGTTAGTACCAGGATTGCTAGGGCAGATGTGATTCAGATGGTTCATATGTTGGTTTACACTACATGGTAGGTAGGACTGGGCGATGTGGCCAAAATATCATATTATCATTTTCCTTAGGTTTGACGGTATAACCGTATTTGACAGTATTTCATTTTCCAGTACAAATTACAATGTTATATAATGTTTTTTTTATGTTATTATTATCTTGTAATCCAATTGGCATGGTGCTATTTCATTAAAAAATCATCTTATTTCTTTATTTATTTTTTTATTAAATAAAACATGCTATATATAATATATTTATATAATAATAATAATAATAATAATAATAATAATAATAATAATAATAATAATCCATTTTATTTGGAAGCGTCTTTCAAAACACTCAAAGGTCACCTTACAGGGCATAGAAACAAAACAAGACAGTCAAAGTTAAAAATAGTGATCTTGGCAAGTCAAAGTTAAAAACTAAACAAACAACAGAGAGTATAAAACAGTAAAGTTAAAAACAAAACAAACAACAGAGTATAAAACAGTGAAGTTATAAACAAAACAAACAACAGAGTATAAAACAGTGAAGTTAAAAACAAAACAAACAACAGAGAGTAAAACAGTGACACACAGGTTACAGTGAATATGCCAGTTTGAACAGGTGGGTTTTTAGTTGGGATTTAAACATATATATATATATTATATACAAAAAAATACAATACCGGTATGTATATATTGTGGATGACTGTATAGTAAAATCCCTTTGCATGGATCCATGACGGTGCCTTTATATTCTTTATACCTCCCAGTCCTACTATATGCGACTGGTAGAGACTTTAAATACTTGACCCACAGAGACGAGAATAGCCCATTCTTATGTCAGTGGCTCAGACTTGAGTGAGATGACCTTCTGTATTTTTGATGGGTCTTACATCGACCTACCTGTCTGAGAACAATGGTTCAATCCCTCATTTTCACCACTAAGGGGCACTAAAGTGTCGGATGTGGTTGTCAAATACCAACTGAGAAGGAGTCATGGTGCTTTCCCTATGGAAGCTGTTCTGTTGATGAAGGGGCCACTTTACGCTCTTTGTTTGATCAGTTAAGGTTCGTTAGGTCTGGGCCATATGGAAGAAAGCAATATCACGATAATCGCAAGGTAATTTTCTCCATCTATATAGATATCACGATACCAGCTCACGTGTGTAGAATCACGGGTTATGTAATAGACATGTAACTTCCTCGAATATTTAATAATTTCTATATATATATATATTCTTTACTTTGTATTTTTTATTAAACATATTTAAAGCAACTTGTAGAGGATATACAATGCAATGTAGGTAGAGCAGTCGTCTGGTTCAATTCCCGCTCCTCCCAGGTAGCATGTCGAAGTGTCCTTGAGCAAGACATTTAAAAAAGGGGGCATAATAATTCAAAATATATCATATATATATATATGTGCTTGTTATCAATTCAAGAGGACAGAATTGCGTATCACGATATGTCACCATCATGACTCAGTTATACGCTATGATCTGATCGAAAGACGACAAATCATCATTATTGAATCGAACCTATCTCAAACCCCGCCCTCTTTTCTCTATCCTCCAATCACGACCGTTGCTTTCCTCTCGACAAACTGTGTTCAATAATCACCCTGTGCCCCTCCCTGTCTCTCTCCGTCTCCCCCGTCTCCAGGTGGGGATCAGGAGGGTGTTTGCTGAGGTGCTGCCGTCCCACAAGGTGGCCAAGGTGGAGCAGCTGCAGCAGTCGGGGAAGAGGGTGGCCATGGTGGGCGACGGGGTCAACGACTCGCCCGCTCTCGCCATGGCCGACGTGGGTATCGCCATAGGAACGGGCACAGACGTGGCCATAGAGGCGGCGGATGTGGTGTTGATCAGGGTGAGGATCCCAGGCTCGTCTCGCTAGGTGTATGTAGTAGTAGTAGTAGTAGTAGTAGTAGTTTATTGTCACGTATAAAGTACAGGTACATTACAGTGTGATGCTTGGTTCATACGCATACAGCTCATTATAGTAATATTCCACAATTATTACAGTTGGTAGTAATAATGGCACACATAAATTTACACCAACATGCGCATTTGTTGATACATGCAGGACTAAGTCTTGAGACAGACAAATGTTAATGCTTAGGTTCTTAGAGAGAAGGACTGTCAAATGGAACAGGGCATCTGCAGGGTATTCAAAAGTCTTAAAGTCTCAATTCTCTTAATTCTCAATTTAGGCCTTAAATGGTATTAAAAGACTTAAATAAAATTTGCACAGGTATTAAACTGCTGGGGGGGGGGGGGCAGCCCGGCTGTCGGGAGATGAAATAATATTAAATATATGAAATGTTTTTGTATTCAAGTTGTTTTTTTGCGGGGCAGCCGGGAGCTTGGTGCATCAGAATTTAAAAGTTCAGCCGCCAGTTCTGTGTCGCTATGTCTTTTTTTGCTAGTATGGTCGTATAAATGTTACTCTAAGTGGTATTACAAAGGTCTTAAAAAGTCTTAAATCCAACTTGTTGAAACCTGCAGATACCCTGTGGAAAATAATATTTATTTCCCCTGCTATATGATCCCATTGTTTGTAAAAAAAAATATTAAAAAAATTAAACCTCACAGTTTCTTAATACATTGAAGCTCGTGTTTGAAACACATAAATGTTCTATAGAAAAAGAGAGATGAATTTGAGAGTGAAAAATGCCTCCTATGTTTAGACCTTAAGAGGCTGGGTTACTCTTTTGTTTATGGTTTAAATAGAGACATTCACTATTTTAATGTGATGGACAATGCCCTATCTAACCCCCCCCCCCCCCCCCCACTCATCCCTGCCTCCTGTGCTGTGTACAGAATGACCTGCTGGACGTGGTGGGCAGCATCGATCTGTCCAAGAAGACCGTCCAGAGGATCAGGATTAACTTCGTCTTCGCTCTCATCTACAACCTTGTCGGCATTCCCATCGCTGCTGGTAAGAGTCGCTAAAACATCTGACCATGAGACATTCTCATCTACAACCTTGTCGGCATTCCCATCGCTGCGGGTAACAGTCGCTAAGACATCTGACCAGGAGACATGCCTCACTGTAGCCAAAGGTGAAAAGTGACACACACCTAGAGCTACGCCTGTACGTCCTGAGTAGAGCTGTGTCTATTAGTTTAGTTTAGTTTACTCAGTTTATTTGATCAGGGACAGTGCATATCAATCAACAGTTATACATTTATAAATGAATACAAATTAAAAACTGTAAATATGCCAACATTAGCAGGGTTGCTAGTTTTCAGTTGTAGTCCCTGGGCTAGATGTTTAAGCCAGACAAGAAACAGAAAAATAGAAGGACATTAAAGCTAATATAAAAACAGTTTAAATTAAAACATATTCTGTACATTCACTCACTAGGCATTCGTGCATCTATAAAAAAAACAGTGTACAGGGACAAATCAAAGCCCATACCTATGCCTGTACATCCTGCACAGAGCTGTCTCTACGCCTGTACGTCCTGCACAGAGCTGTCTCTACGCCTGTACGTCCTGAGTAGAGCTGTCTCTACGCCTGTACATCCTGAGTAGAGCTGTCTCTACGCCTGTACATCCTGAGTAGAGCTGTCTCTACGCCTGTACGTCCTGAGTAGAGCTGTCTCTACGCCTGTACATCCTGAGTAGAGCTGTCTCTACGCCTGTACATCCTGAGTAGAGCTGTCTCTACGCCTGTACGTCCTGAGTAGAGCTGTCTCTACGCCTGTACGTCCTGAGTAGAGCTGTGTCTACGCCTGTACGTCCTGAGTAGAGCTGTCTCTATGCCTGTACGTCCTGAGTAGAGCTGTCTCTACGCCTGTACGTCCTGCACAGAGCTGTCTCTACGCCTGTACGTCCTGAGTAGAGCTGTCTCTACGCCTGTACGTCCTGAGTAGAGCTGTCTCTACGCCTGTACGTCCTGAGTAGAGCTGTCTCTACGCCTGTACATCCTGAGTAGAGCTGTCTCTACGCCTGTACGTCCTGAGTAGAGCTGTCTCTACGCCTGTACGTCCTGAGTAGAGCTGTCTCTACGCCTGTACGTCCTGCACAGAGCTGTCTCTACGCCTGTACGTCCTGAGTAGAGCTGTCTCTACGCCTGTACATCCTGAGTAGAGCTGTCTCTATGCCTGTACGTCCTGAGTAGAGCTGTCTCTACGCCTGTACGTCCTGAGTAGAGCTGTCTCTACGCCTGTACGTCCTGAGTAGAGCTGTCTCTACGCCTGTACGTCCTGAGTAGAGCTGTCTCTATGCCTGTACGTCCTGAGTAGAGCTGTCTCTACGCCTGTACGTCCTGAGTAGAGCTGTCTCTGCGCCTGTACGTCCTGCACAGAGCTGTCTCTACGCCTGTACGTCCTGAGTAGAGCTGTCTCTACGCCTGTACGTCCTGAGTAGAGCTGTCTCTACGCCTGTACGTCCTGAGTAGAGCTGTCTCTATGCCTGTACGTCCTGAGTAGAGCTGTCTCTATGCCTGTACGTCCTGAGTAGAGCTGTCTCTACGCCTGTACGTCCTGAGTAGAGCTGTCTCTACGCCTGTACGTCCTGAGTAGAGCTGTCTCTATGCCTGTACGTCCTGAGTAGAGCTGTCTCTATGCCTGTACGTCCTGAGTAGAGCTGTCTCTACGCCTGTACGTCCTGCACAGAGCTGTCTCTACGCCTGTACGTCCTGAGTAGAGCTGTCTCTACGCCTGTATGTCCTGCACAGAGCTGTCTCTACGCCTGTATGTCCTGCACAGAGCTGTCTCTACGCCTGTATGTCCTGCACAGAGCTGTCTCTACGCCTGTATGTCCTGCACAGAGCTGTCTCTACGCCTGTACGTCCTGCACAGAGCTGTCTCTACGCCTGTACGTCCTGCACAGAGCTGTCTCTACGCCTGTACGTCCTGAGTAGAGCTGTCTCTACGCCTGTACGTCCTGAGTAGAGCTGTCTCTACGTCTGTACGTCCTGACGATTATTTACTGACCTCCTTGACCAAATGAGTTTGAAAGAAAATTCGGTAATAACTTTGAATTGCATAACCGGCTCTTCCCAAATATTAAGGTTGGATGAACTTAATGAGTTATGCAGTGATATAAATGTAGTTATCAGAAAAGTAAACAGACTATAAAGGAAAACATCTTTATGGCTGCGTCCATTGTCATTTCCATGGACAGTAAATAAACAATGTTCCACAGACTGCATGACGTGAAATGATAGCACTTTTAATTAAAAACACAAGATACTCGTGCCCTAAAGATAAGGATAAGCGCTCAATGAAGAAACCCATTCTCAATTTCTCATTGTCATAGAAAGTCTAACATGCCTATAGATAATTAATTATACTATAGAACTACACACTATGAATGTATCACATGGCCCATAACGGCCCCAAACAGCATTGTTAACTTCAACACCCGTGTCCCTTTGACGTGATCTCCAGGTATTGACAATACCGATGCTACATACCCTACACACATGGCCCCTAATGCCTATAATATACATCGTCTCCACTAGTCATTGTTTAGCCATGTGCCTGTCTGGCACACAGTGAGTGTCTCCATTGTCTTTAGAACCTGGCCAGACCTGGCTGGACCCTGACTGAGACAGCCACGTTTCACAACCTGGCCAAAGCCGGCTGGGACTGTTGCAGCATCATGGTTCAGCTTGTGTACCACAGTTGTTGGTGAGGATTTAGAAAGTTTGTCGAGCAACCAGCCATTTTACAAGAAACGCAATGGAGACACAAACCCAGCCATAACATACGAACCCTGGCCATGGGTAGCCCCAGCCAGGCTGAACATAGCTAATGGTGACAAGGCAAAGAAATTGTGTCAGAGAATTTCCACAATAACTAAAATCCGATGGTCTAATTCAGAAGTCTATACTGTTTATTAAAAGCGATGGATGGGATCGGTGCAATTGGCCAATACCAAGTACATGGGTATCGACCGTGAGAAAGTGGTATCGGTCCGTCCCTAACTATGCCACAGCTATCAAGCAATCAGACCGGGTTCATCGCTGTACTTGTCTGCAGGCGTGTTCCTGCCCATCGGCCTGGTGCTGCAGCCGTGGATGGGCTCCGCTGCCATGGCTCTGTCTTCAGTCTCTGTGGTCATGTCTTCGCTTCTGCTCAAATGGTAATGTAATGTTCACACCCATTTACATTTCAGGATGACCGTTTCCTAGCCTTATTTCTCTCTGCATTTTTGAGTGATGAATATGTGTAAGCCTTTCAGGTGCAGGGTTATTATAGTTATATTATATAGTATTTTTTATTTGTTTTTATTTTCATTGTCTTTTTTCATTTTTGTTTTAGTTAAGTTTTCAGCAGGGTTTGCTAGTTTCAGTTTAGTCTTTGAAAATGTTTAGTTTTAGTTTTTTATTTAGTTTCAGTTTCAGTATTTCTTTTGTAATATGGGCACATTTTCCAGAGGTATGATTTTATGAAGTTCAGAATAGGTATTGTTATCAGCTAAAAACACACCGTATACACCTACGAACACAAAATATGACTTTCCTGTGGATTTGATTTCCTTCTTATCTTTGTCCCTCCCTCCCTCCCTCCCTCCCTCCCTCCCTCCCTCCCTCCCTCCCTCCCCCCCCTGTGCAGTTACACCAAGCCCACCGCGGAGCAGCTGGAAGCCCAGCTGGGCGGCGCCCCGAGACGGCAGGGCAGCCTGTCCGACGTCAGCGTCCACATCGGCATGGGCGACATGCGGCGGTCCTCTCCCAAACTCAGCCTGCTGGACCGCATCGTCAACTACAGCCGCGCCTCCATCAACTCCCTGCGCTCCGACAAGCATTCCCTCAACAGCATGGCGCTCAGCGAGCCCGACAAACTCTCTCTGCTGGTGGGGGACGCTCTGTGCGAGGAGGAGTTTGTGTGAGGCTTAGGCTTATAGCAACGCAGGCCAGGAAAGAGTGTCGTACGCTGGGATGATTTCACCTGGGGAAGGCTATAGCCCCGAGCTAGGCTACGCTAAAAGGAGTGGGGTCAATAGGCTTCATCCATCTATTACTGCTGGTGCCCCCCAGGGCGGCGCTGGTGAGGGAAGCCTCGCTGTATATGCTGCTTTTCCACTTCAGCTCCTTCCACTGACTACACACACATCAAAGCATACGGGGGAGAGGATCCCACCCTCCCTCCCTGGCAGAGTGTCCTTTGTGGTGGTCAGCGATGTCCTCGGGGGGGACACCGTCCTATAGAAGAGGAGCCTGGCTGAACGCTCTTTGTCCACGAGCACGGAGGGCCTTCTTTGACGCAGGTGTCTGTCCGCCGCGCCGCAAGCGAGGAACGATTTGTTCCCGCTCGTTTCGCAGAGACAATCTTTTAAACATTCGATCCAAAGACATTTTTTTTTTTTTTTTTTAATAACGGCGCCCCCTGTCAAGAGTGGACATTTTAAGAGTGACATTTTAAGACGCACGTTTTTCCCCATTGAAAGGAAGAACGTGTGATGTATATTATTCTAATTATATTACAAAGAAATATTTATAGTAGCCTTATTTATCACTGTTTTGTTTTTCTTTTGTTTTTGTTGTTCCCGACGTGTACCATAATCGAAGGCCTAAATCAAAAAGATATACGTGCAAGATAATCAATCCAAGAACTTGAACTTGCGACGTAGCTCGTTTTCTCTGCAGAGGAACACACAAAGGAGTGATTTGACCGTGTTAAGTGTTTCCCAAGTGCCAATCTTTTATGCCGGCGTGGCAAAGTCCAAGACATTCCAAAGATAGCACTGTGTGGAGCAGCTCACTTTGACCTGAACGTGCACAGAGTGTGAAACGGTGATAAAGTCATTGATTCACAGGCGGGATGTACTGCTGAAGCCCAAGTGTAGATCAAATGGCCCACCGGAGAAAATGGAAGTCTGTAGATGTGTCACCGTGGGTGAGAGGTCTGCGCACGTGTCTTTGGATCCGCTCGCCCCCTAATTAACGCACGTTGTGTTGTCTGTGAACAAAATCTAATTTTAGGTCGTACGTCGTGGCGGTTCTGTAATCATGAATGTGAATAGTATTCACACACTGTGAATCGAACAGCGGTCGTTGTTACATTGTAGGAAATATAAATGTAATGGTTTGTGCTCGCTCGCCGTGTTAAGTCGCTTTGTGGATGGTGGCGATTTGTATATGTGATGAGGATGGAACAGCCAGACTGAAAAGGACTTGGTGTTTTTTTTGGCAATTGTGAAGGCAGATATGAACGAAGTTACTTCTGGACATATTTCCGTGATCCCACTCTCTTGATTCCTCTCCTTTCCTATTATTGTTTGTGTCATTTTGCACTTAATAGAAGAAATATTCTAGACTAGGGCTGGGGGGTATACCGAACATGAAGGTGTGGATTTTTTACTGTACTGTTGTACATTATATATATATACAAATGTACAACAAAAGTAAGTTATTGACTAAACCATTTTGAATTAAATTGCACCTTGACAATCGTATTCCAAGATGACAACAAAAGAACATGTAATTTGTACTGGAAGACTAAATACCATCAAAACGAAGAATATTATTGTGATGTGATATTTCGGTGGTATCTGCCCAGCCCTACCCTAGACCATGGGGACCTGCAGCAGGGAGCGGTCTGTAGACCTACCCTAGACCCTGGGGACCTGCAGCAGGGAGCAGTCTGTAGACCTACCCTAGACCCTGGGGACCTGCAGCAGGGAGCGGTCTGTAGACCTACCCTAGACCCTGGGGACCTGCAGCAGGGAGCGGTCTGTAGACCTACCCTAGACCCTGGGGACCTGCAGCAGGGAGCGGTCTGTAGACCTACCCTAGACCCTGGGGACCTGCAGCAGGGGCCAGTCTGTAGATGAAGACTTTTAGCGGCCCTGCCCCAAGCAAGATGTTGAAAACAAGCAAACCTTCTGCATTAATATGTTGCCTTATGAATCAGACTGTACACGTTGTAGAATGTTAGTGACGTCATCACGTGTCTTTGTTTTAGGATTGTACACAACTTTTATTCCACTGTGTGACTTCCTGTACTGTATTGTGTGCTTTTTATGTACCATTGTGCTTTTTTCTTAAAAAGAAAACGACATAAAACAAGCCCTGTTTATATCCGTGCACATTGCTATTCTCGTCTGAACTTGTCATATAAATACTTGTCAGTCAAGTTGAACACGGCCATCGTGTTTTGTCTTTTCACTTAACCATGTGGGCCTATGCATCTTCGTGTGCGTCCTACTTCATTGAGTGTGTTATATGCCCATACATTTTGTGTGTGTGCATCGTTTTGTAAGGACACGCTTCAAGCTTTGAAGGATTGGTCAGTGTAGTATTCTTCTTCCAATAGGTCCTCACAATTGATTTCAAACCCCTCCTTCTTTTTTTGATCCTCCAATCGTGACTGTTGTCAGGAGGAAGCAGCGGTTTTCGATTTGAGGAGCGAGAAACGGGGGGTGCGGTGTATGGTGCCTTTTTGAATGAAGAGCTTTTATAATCTCACTCAGCGGTGTTGGATTTAAACCAGGAGGTGGCAACATAGAACAACCAACTCGCTTGGTAGGGCGTAAAGTAGTAAACCATAATGCACAGATACTCACCCCATGATTTCATAAACTTTTATTTCATCCAGTTAGTCTAAACATTACAACATCCCAAAGTACTGCAAAACAATTAAATACCTTATTTATTTATCTTTTCATAATACCCTTTAAAAAAAGAAAAAAATCCATTTAAATGAATGGAAACTGTAAATGACTTATTCCTCTGGAGTAGATTTGTATCACTTTGGCTAGCATGACGGTGTAGTTGATTTGGCAGATCAAAGGGCTGTGGAACATCCGGTAAAGATGTTAGTTTAAGCGGGTTATCAAGGTAGATTTAATGGGTTAGATAAGGTTAGCTGGCTACCTCAGACTCGGGTCCAGTGTTTCACTATTAGAACCTTGTGCTTTTGCCTCACTCCTCTTGGGGAGATGTACAGTACAGTACCACGTACGGCTGTGTGCTTTACAAGTAGAATGACACCTCCGACGCACCGAGATTTGGAAATAGGCAGCGCTTTAAATCGAGTCATACTATGTTGTGCTTTCGTGGACGCATGTACAATCTAATACACGGAGAGTACTGCACCAAAACATAGCGTGGCTGTGCGTAAAAGACAATACACTGTAATTGAAATATTGCTACATTCAATTACACCAATGACACCGGAACAACAAGCCTCACTTCAAACCGACAACTATTAGGGGTAACGGCTCCAACACTGGGGTTCTCTCTCTGGAAACGGCGACAACCTAAAATAAAGCCACTTTATTGTACAACAATATGAGTAAATAGATATATTCTTCATACATTAAACACTTATTTTATTTTGAAAATGAAAATCACAGACTATGATGAGGAAAAAGCCATGTAGTTCAACAAATAGAATGTTCCCAAGATATTCTTTTTTAAATTGATTTGTACTTCAAATAAAAAAAAAACTGCACATAGGACTTAACATGGTAATTAGAATCACTGAAAATACTATTAATGCAATTTTACATAAGTTAGATTTGGCTAATATTAGCTTATGCGTTTTGTGGCTTCGAACCATCTTTTTTCCCCACCTTGGTCTCTGATTTTAAGACTGACCAGTGCATTTGAGGATAAGATCGGTGTAGAATTCAGGTTCTCACAATAAAATACCAAGCACAAAGCTTCCCAGAGTACCAGTGCTGGTCTGGGGTCAGTGACCACGAGCACTTGTCTACATGACCTTTAACGATCTAAACTGACTCTAGATCAGTACTCTCACTTTGAGAGGCTTTGCGAATACGGACCCTGGGGCATACATATGCTAGTCTTCTGGGCAGACGTTCTCAAAGCTCATCCCACACATCCAAGAGTTTGTTTGGCCTCTTCCTCTCAACAAACTAGCGAGAGTGACGTCATTGTTCCGGCACTCTGCGATACTCTGGGACGAGTTTGAATGACGTCACGACAGGAGAAAGCAATGTTTTCTGCATCCAGTGTATTAGGCTACCTTTCAGAAGCATTGCAACTCAACGGGGGGGAGATGCGTTAACAGAAAGCTGAAAGTACAGGCTTCAAGCTTTGCCTGGTAGCTTCCACATTCCTCCAAATCAACGTAGCTTAGCCTCAAATTGGGCTAAACTCGTGTCTGACAGTGAAGTAACTTAGCATAATGGTTTAGCCATCAGCATGTTGGCTCACTGACCATAAAGATATTTGCGAGTCTAATGACTTGGTTGCGTTCAGGAACAGCATTAGTCTTATCTATTGCTGAGGATGAAATTGAAAAGCACTAAAGGAGCAATGCCAGTGTTTTTAACATGTGGATCTGAGGTCGTTCCTGCCTCAATATTTTGGCTTCTTTTTTCATATTACTGAGTTAATTGGAATGGAAACCACTTCTGATCTGGCTTCTGATCCATAACTGTCACCCATGTCTATTGTATCTGAATGAAAAAGCATGAAAATCAACAGACTTGATGAGAAATCCATTCTAACCTATGGTCACTTTTATTTGAAGTATTACGCCAGAAGAGCCTCTTCAGACTACATAAAGCAATAGTCGAATACATTTATCAAGAAAGAATAAGTAATTGCCTCAGTTATTATCTCATAATCAAGAGTGAAAATAACCTGAACCACATGTCAACAACCCCATGTTGTCCTTTAATCAAGTCCCTCCAGGATTCAGAGTTTTTTTTGTGATCAAAACAGATTATTTTACGCCTCGTGCTAGTTTGAGGATTAAAAGAAAACTGCGACTCAAAAAGGCAAAGGTGGGACGATGTAGGCCTACCTGTCGACAAAAAACTCATAAGGCTGTTTATTGCATTTGAATTGTGACAATTTATCAAATAAAGGTCTGTCCTTGTCACTTAGGAAAGACTTCTTGGTGAAAGTGCATTGATTTGCTTAAATTGTAAACCCCTGGAATTGTTGATGCTCGGTAGAAATAGTGATCGCGTTAAAATAGAAATAAAAAGATCCCGGAGCGACTGATTCATCTTAATTCATAGCAACGTGGTTCTAGTGGAGAACAGGCAAGTGAACACCAGTGTGTCTTGTTATAAGAACAAGTATGAATGACAGTCTGCTACCGCTCAGCGGAACTGAAGGTCGGGCTGAACACAAAGACTATTTTGGATCGTAGATGCCTGCGGCTGTGTTGCCATTCTGTCACGTCTGTGAGGAGCGGTTTGTTCATGCATGTTCAGCAAGCAGAATAAATAGTAAGATAAACATCAATTATATTAAGATTTAAGAAGCACCGCTAATGTTGGCCCTACTAAAGGCCGTTAACGAGAGGCGTAGGACGGCCACTGCACTGACTGTTCGGTGTCCCAATTATTAGACCATATGATATCATGGGAATAAAATAAGAATTATTCTTAAGAATATTTATGTAAAGAAATATCTTCCTCATGTACCACCCCGTCTTTTTTAAGTAATACCACTAAAGGTTGTTACCATCACAATGTCACATTTTATAGGGAGAAACCTGGTTATTAATCTCTTTGTTTTCAGATTCATGATCCTTTTGTTTTGCGTCACTTGCACAACACTTCAAACACTTGTATTTACATTTAAAATGTATAAATGTAACTTACTTTTTTTTCTATTTTGTTATTACTATTTTTTCACCTTTTCTATATGTATATATATATACGTATATATTATTCTAGATGTCTTGTCTTTGCCTTGAGTGAGCGAGCACCAAGCCAAATTCCTGTGTTATGAATGTGGCGAATGAAAGTGGTTCTGCTTCTGAAAAGCCTCAGGCTTGGTGGTTAAGTGGTTAAGTGTCACTTATTTGGCAAAATGAGCTTATTGAATACTTGTACGTCGTTCTTTGAAATGGCACTACTAGGAGTTACGAGGTTGCAACTGTTGAGAGAGGTCTGGCAAAATCATTGTTGAGATTTGGCAAATACATAAAAACACAGAGTAGGCGACAAAATCGCTGTTAAATTCTGAATCCCTCTGCAATAACACAGGTGAGGAATGCCATGCCAGGTCGTTCCCACGTGAACACGGCACGATAAGACATAAATGGTTTGGCAGCGACCTATAAAGTCACAGAGTTAAAAAGGAAATACTGCATGGGAATGGAAATACCATCCCAGTATACGCTCACTGTACACCACTCACTACAGCCTTCGTCATCATAATCCTAAGAGAAAATCATATTTTTTTGCGAATTACGTTAAAATAAATCTCGAATCACGGCGACACAAAAGCATCTCATTAAAAAAGAAGAAATATTTGAGGAAAGAAATCCTAGGAGGTCTGTCTGAAGGAGAGGAATGAGGATAAGCAAACTTAACTTTGGCACACGGAATGAAGAGGGCTGGCAGAGAGGCCAGTGTTGAGATGAGTCTGCCACTGTGTGTGTGTGTGTGCGTGTGCGTGTGCGTGTGTGTGTGTGTGTCAGTGCTTGGATGAGGCCTCTGGACGCTCATAGTCCTTTGTTGAAGTAGACTCTCTCCACTCCTGGGTGGTTCGCTCTGATCTTCGCCTGCAGCTCCGGCTCCAGGCGACTCACCGAAATCGAGCTGTGGAGGGTGGGAGAGAGAGAGGAGGGAGATGGTAGAGAGGAAGAGGGAGAGAGAGAGATAGGGAGATGGTAGAGAGAGAGAGGAGGGAGATGGTAGAGAGGAAGAGAGAGAGGGAGATGGAAGAGAGAGAGAGGAAGGAGATGGTAGAGAGGAGGGAAAGAGGAAGAGGGAGAGTGTAAGAGGAGGGAGAGAGGAGGAGATGGAGAGGGAGAGAAAGAGGAGGGAGATCGGTATAGAGGAAGAGTGAGAGAGGGATATGGTAGAGAGGAAGAGGGAGAGAATAAGAAGGGAGAGGGAAATAGGAAGAGAGAGAGGGAGGGGGGAGGAGATGAAGAGGGGAGAGAGAAAGAGAAGAGAGGAGAGGGAGAGAGAAGAGGGAGAGAGTGAAGAGGGAAGGCAGAGAGGAGAGGAAGATGGGTAGAGAGGAATAAGAAACGGAGGGTGCAGGGGGGGTTAGAGCGGAGAGGAGTTAGAAACATCTAGGAAGGTTCCATGGATCATTCCTCACTCAGTCAATCATCATGTAGTAGGAATGTTTCACTCACCTCTTCTGGGGGAACAGAGCGCAGCAGAGCGGAGTAGCAAACACCAGACTGAAAGACAAAACCGCACGACAATGAACCACGTGCAACAATACAGAGTCATACGCTTTTAATTAAGATTTTAAATGGTATCGATGATTCTCCTTCTATTGGTCTTATTCTCTATCAGTCTCTCAGTCTCTCGGTTCAACTGGTGGTACGATATGGCAACTATTAGCATAATGTTTGAGGCAAATCTTCATTGTTTACGACTTGGACACGACGTGTCGTATACAGACCTTTTCTAACTTGACTCAACTTTCTAAATGGACCGCCGTTTATTTCCTGCAGCAGTGTAATAGAATAGCTGACAACTGGATATACCAGTATACATATAATCAGGGTGGGGTCGAGCAGGGGATTTCCCTACCTCTGCTTTTCATGTCTCTGGTCATTCCTTTTTTCTTATCACAGGTGCAGATGTGATTTATCCCCCCTTCTGATCGTCTATAATAAGACTATCATTCATTCTTACATTGAATTAAATACATGGATTTCTCAAGACCATCAGAAGCCTACACCACCAGTGTCTCCCTGCTTGCTAGTTGCCTCCTCTCTCCAAGGAGCTACTGTGTGAGCTGTGTTTTTGGCCACAGTTTGAGTAATTACAGCCCAGCACTTTCAGTTTCACTGGCCTCTGCAGCTGAAGATGTGATCTGACCGGTGTGTGAACGGACCTGAGGATTTGACGCAGCGTGGATCCCGTGAAGAGCGAGATTCAAGTCTAAGCGAATTTCTCTCTCTTGACATACCAAGAGTTTTATAAACACTGTCCAGCGAGAAATGTACATTCCTACAAGGCCTATATGGTGCACAGCACTCTCCATGGTGCTGAAAGCGGCCAGTAACAACTATGAAGACATCATTTCTATCAGTCTACAATTTACACTGTGTTCTGTTCTGCAGTATTTCTGCTGCTGATCCATTTGACCTACTTAGCCCACTGTGATTTTAAGAAATTAGTTCATTAATCTGAAAGCTTATATTTAGATCAAATGCTTTATATATTATGTAAACCATTGCGTTATATTTTGGGAAGCATCCGTTTGAAGGTAAAAGATTGAAAACTAGTTTCTGTTGCAGTGTATGAGATGTGTGAGTTTCATATGGATATAACTATATCATTTTTTATGGCCTACATAAAACAAGATGTAAACGGCCCAAATTCTAACGCACAAATAATTGAAAATCGAATCGTGACCTAAACATTTATGTTATTTATAGCGTGTTTATCGCTATACTATAATTAGTTTTTTTGTTTGTTTTTTTGTTTCATACCCGTCTTCTGGTCATCATAGTTTGAATCTCCTAAAGACATTAATAGCCTCTACATAAGATAAGATATTCATTTATTTATGAAATTCGGGCGTCATACTGTAGCAGCATGGGGGAGGGGGGATGGGAGGTACAGGTACGGGCAGGGTAATAGTAGAAAGACATGAATATAGACAATAACATTTTATCTGAATATAAAAATATGAGAAAAATAAACCGTGTAAACAAAGGTGCAGATGAGGGTCTGTATGCCCTATCGGTTATATTATATACATTACAAGAACTAATGTCTTGTCTATACAGAACTAATGTATGTCTTGTTACATCTACAAACAGCTGATGTTTTCTCTCCCAAGGAGAAAAACAACGTTGTGTGATTATTATATTACATAAAGACGGGACACTTGACAGTAACTTCACCTCAATCTTCAAACTGAAAGGAATGTGGGAATTTTTTTTTACTTGACATTTACAATGGAACTTCAAAAGGCTGGGGTTTTATCGGCGGAGCATCTCTTTGGCCACTCACCAGAATCCCACCAGGCCGACCTGAATGGGTGCACTCATCCATGGGAACTTCTGAAAAGACCAGCAGAGAGAGAAACACAAAAGCAGGAGTGAATTCCGATACTGGAGCCTCATGTCCATTCATTCATCTGATGCAGTCGCTAAAAAGCAGAGTGGCGCGATTGATAATCAGTGCGTTTTAGGTTCCCATCGTGTCGCTTAAACTTTCGCGGTTATTTAGAATCGAGAAGGACGAGGAAGTCGGTGGCGTGGAGGTTGGCTGTTGAAGACGCCCATCAGGTTCCCCCCATAACACCTCGATCGAGCGCTCGCCCTGTAGAGAGACGTTCACCGGCCGTACTCTTAACAAAGCTAAATGTCTCTTTGTGGATGTGCGTGGAATGTAGTGGAAATGTGTGAAGAATGATTATACGGTCTTTAATATTACACAGTAGTTTGATGTATCATATTCATAACCCTGTTTCAAATATTCAAGGTTGGGAATACTCCTTTAATATGTCTTGAGGTCTATACGGATGACAAGGAGCTTCGGGAGAGGAGAGAGGTTGAGACCAGTCAGTGTCCTCAAAGAACCTCCAGTTCATAATAAAGTGGGTTGGGATGTGATCATCGTTTGACCAAGCCCCCGATGATGAGTTTGTTGTGATCCCTATATTATGTAATACCTCAATACTGTTCTGGTCATGTGATCATGTGTTTTGTTATTGTGGAAGTATAAATAACTTTCACTCTGCAGACTGAAGTGTCTCCACAACTTTGTGCATCCAATAAAGCTGCGTTAACAAGATCTCCCAGGTCTCATTCAGTTGGATTAGAATATCCTTCTACAGGAACCAGAGAGGTTAATTATGCGCGTGGTAAAATGGTAAATGGTGCATTTATATAGCACGTTTATCCAACGCGCTTTACAATTTGTTCCTCACATTTCACCAATCCACTCACACACCCGACGGCGGAAGGTGCCGACCCTGCTCATCGGGAGCAATTAGGGGTTAAGTGTCTTGCTCAAGGACACTTCGACACGCTGCTTGGGATGAGTGGGAATCAAACCGGGAACCTCTGGATTACCAGACGACTGCTCTACCTCCGAGCCACTGTCACACCCCCCCCCCCCCCCCCCCAAAATCTTGTGTGGACAGAGGCCTCAGAGGAAAACGTCCACAGATGCAAGAGTTAAATAAAGCGTATGCTTACCTTCAGAAATGCCTTCTTTTCCAAATGGTTCATTAGAAATGGGGGGATAGCTGTAAAAGAATATAAAATAAGAAGAAATGTCAATACAATGCAAAACACATCCATTTTCACACACACACACACACACACACACACACACACACACACACACACAGATATATACACACTACTTATACACTCATCAGCGATATACTCTATCCCTGTATTACCATTTAGAGCTATTTTTGCACACATGACATACTGTGACTATTGTACTATAATGATAGACTATCATAGTCCACTGTAGTGTAATTAGAGATACTTTGTGCCCAGCTGCTATTCTATGCTAGCTGCTGCTGCTGCTGCAAGGTCGAGAGAGCAAAACACCCAGAGAGTTTCACTCTCTGTACTGTAAAGGTATTGGCAATGTGACAATAAAGAATCTGATTGTGATTCTGATATCAGATGGGTTCACTTCATACCAGGCTAAAACAGCTTATCAGTATCCAATAATTTGCCAAACACTCAAATCTGATACCAACAACCATATGTGACATGTCAAAAATCAAAGCAAAGCTACTTGACTTTCTGCATTTGTGGCACATAGACACTTAAATCTTAAATATATCTAATGAAGAATAAAAACATATAATACAATTATAATCTATCAATCAATTTTGTCCAATGACCCCAAACTAATGGTCCAAGTCTGTATAGTTCAGTATAAGTAATGGATGAGATCAGTACTTGGTATCAGATGTGTTTTAGGCAGTGAAAAAGTGATATTGGTGCATTCCTAATATCAAACTATACAGTAGGTAGTGGTATGCTATCGAAATATCAATGCTGGTGGTACAGTATGAGGTTTTATTTACTGCTAAGGCCTGGCTACATTGATCCGTTGTCCCTGTCCGTTTAGGTCTATTTTTTTTATTATTTTACAATAAGAGTGTCCGTTTGATGACAGGCCTGATGATGAGTCCAGATTTGTATCTTTTCAAACTTTTGGAACTGACAGATACTTCATAGTCCGTTAGCTCAGGGGTTCCCAAACTTTTCAGGCCAGGGCCCAGAAAATAAGGCGTCAGAGAGCCGCGGCCCAATGCACATCGTCTGGCTTTTTTTTTTTCTTTTTTTTGCCAGGCGACCGATTTTTTAAGCCAAATATCACTTCAATCCTATTAAGTTAGTTCAAGTTATTCATTTATATGTGCTATTTATGAGAGGGCTAACTTGTTGCAAAATAATAATGATAATAATAATAGCCTCATTAAAATACTATTGTTGCTTCGGTTGTTTTCAGCGTTTTATGTGCATAATCTGTTATTTAGTTTGAAATGTTCGTTGAAATAAGTAGATTTTTCGTTTTTGTTTATTTATTAAGTTAATATAAAACCATATACCGGAGGGGAGCTCCAGTAGCTCACTGCGTACCTCGAACGCTATTTCGGCGTCGGGGACAACCGTGCGCGTCACGGATCTGGGGTAGCGAGTTCGACTCCCGGACAAGCCGTACTTTCTCAGAGTGTCTTTCCCCCCATCTATACCCCCATTCAACCTGTTTCTGTCGGTCATACTTGACCAGGAAAAAGCGATAAACGCGAAAAGAACCAGCTGACTGGTCAAAGTTTAAAAAAAAAAAACATATACCGGTAGTCACATTTTAGAATACAATAGAATAGAATTTTAGAATACAACTAGAAACACTGTCCTGGCCTGCTTCTAAGTTCAGTGGCCTGACAAAAAAATTAATAAAAATAAAATAAAAAATATTTTTTTTTAATTTTTTTTTTAATCATCTCGCGGCCCACCTTTGGGTCGCGACCCCGACTTTGGGAACCACTGCGTTAGCTAAGCTGTTGTTTCCGCAAACGCGCAATTATGCTAGTTAGATTCGAATTAGAAACAAACCAACGGACAGCAATACCCCCCCGTCTGTTTTCCCTCCGTTTTGTGACGGATCAATGTAGCCGCTCCCTCAGGCCTGAGGGCGGGTTACAGCTACCGTAGGGAGCGCAGTGGTGGGCAGGTTTGACTGATCATACACACAAGGTCATTCTCATACCCATTCCTGGAGAGGCCATGAGGATCCGTGAGACCACCACCTGAGAGATGGCCTGCTGGGCGGCTTTCGTTGACTCTCCTAACCGGTTATCGTTCTCATCCGTTATGGGAATGCCGTGTTTCAGTTCCCTGTAGAGAGGGAGAAACGCATATTTACATGGGTACTCTCCAAACATTCACATGTGTAGATCTGGGGGGGGGGGGGAATGCTATTGACATTTTATCAGGCTACTTTACTAGAATGTAGACAAGATAGATAGTATACATAACTAACTAAATTAATAAATGTATTAATTAATCTCGGGTACTGGATACAGAAGAAGCAAGCTAAGCCTCACACTGGTGTACTAGACCAAATAGTGAATTAATTCATAATTTCTGTAACACCTTTCAACATTTCTACTGGGGGTCAGAGGAACATCAATATGGTTGAATTGATGTCAAATGAATTCACTATTGGGAGCAGAGCACTGGGGAGCAAATTATTACCTTTGGTTTAGGTCATTTGGAACGGCTACGTAATTCTTATCCGTCGAAGAAATGGAAAATTAAAATGCACTACACAGAACTCTGTACGTCTTGTCTATATAGACCTCTGTATGTCTTGTCTATATATAACTAATGTATATCTCGTCTATACAGAACTAATGTATGGCTTGTCTATATATAACTGTTACAAAGGATCAGATTAAACCGAATATATATATTTATTGATTGATATATATTGCATAATATTTGTATATCGTTTGATATCCCTTGTATATTCCTTGTACATATACACGGAATATCCCTTTAGCCTAGTACAGACCATAATATTTCATTCTCCTATTGGACAGCGGTCCACAGGCGCCAAGGCCATGCCTCCAAAGTCAGGTTCAAAGTCACCGCCGGGGACATGCCTGGACATGAACGGTATTGCGCAAGGATATGAGACAAGAATAAAGCTGGTACTAGTTTATTCATCTAAGCGTATAAATACGGCGCAGGTGAATACAGAAGCACTTAGTAACTAAAGTTGAAGCCTCACCCACGATACGACGTGCAGTGAAGTATGGCCTGTTTGGCCCTAAATAGAGCATTGAGACCGCGTGCAAATTAATAACTGAAGTGTCAGAGTTTAACGCTGTACCGTCGAGTTCGACCTATTCTATTAAGTCAGTAATAGTCTATTCGTGTATAGTGTATCGTGCGGCTAAAGTTCTACAGTGACCAGCATCACCAACGTTTCCTCGTATCAGCTAGAGTGCTTATCCAGGCTGGGCTGCTTATCATGGCGCTTTCACCCGAGGGGCCCTAGACGAGGACCGTGTGGATTATGTACACTGGATAACCTACCGACGACTGCATAGCTCTTTTCGGCTGGATTATATTTGCTTTTGGTCCTGTAATTAATGGAGCGGAGAATCGCCGACACCCACAAGTGTGTGGGATTTACCCTGTGAGGAGCCACGTCGAGCCCGCCCCTCAGAAGCCTGAAGCCGGCTAGCTTTCTTCCATGTGGAGCTACATGCTACGGAGAACAGCTGTATTCGTCTGTGGATCAAGATCTTATTGCACCGTCTCCTGTACTCGGAGTCTCCTTATCATCGTTGACCCAGACTCTACTACCGACAGATCCTCTACCCTTGCTGGCTTACAACCGGGGGGACCCTTCCAGTATCTCCCGCTATATTACTAGTGTACCATAGATATAATTCCCTAAGATTCAGGTTGTATGATTACCTCCTGCGTAATACGAGAATGGACATTCGTTATTGATTTGCCTACGCACATTCCTTTGCCTTATAAGCGCATTCAAAGTGAAGTAAAGTAAAGTATATTATGTACCTTTTGCTGCTAATAAATACTTAAATACAGCTTTGTGTGGAACCGATTCATTGTGGGGAAGTGTTCATCATTAGATACCTGTGTACTGTATGGCCAGTAGAATTGTACATAAGACGGTAGTGGTTTAATGATACCATACTTATCAATACAGTCAGGGAATTGTACCCCTCAGTTACAATAACTAATGTACACATTGTCTATATACAACTAATGTATATCTTGTCTATACAGAACTAATGTATGTCTTGTCTATATATAACTAATGTATATCTTGTCTATACAGAACTAATGTATATCGTGTCTATATATAACTAATGTGTGGCTTGTCTATACAGAACTAATGTATATCTTGTCTATACAGAACTAATGTATATCTTGTCTATACAGAACTAATGTATATCTTGTCTATACAGAACTCATGTATATCGTGTCTATATAGAACTCATGTATATCTTGTCTATATAGAACTAATGTATATCTTGTCTATACAGAACTCATGTATATCGTGTCTATATAGAACTAATGTATATCTTGTCTATATAGAACTAATGTGTATCTTGTCTATACAGAACTAATGTATATATTGTCTATACAGAACTAATGTATATATTGTCTATACAGAACTCATGTATATCTTGTCTATATAGAACTAATGTATATCTTGTCTATATAGAACTAATGTGTATCTTGTCTATAATAGAACTAATGTATGTCTTGTCTATATATAACTAATGTATGGCTCGTCTATAATAGAACTAATGTATGTCTTGTCTATATAGAACTAATGTATATCTTGTCTATAATAGAACAACTAATGCATGTCTCGTCTATATAGAACTAATGTATGTCTTGTCTATATTTTATTTTTATTTATTGATTTATTTGTATACATAATAGAACGAATGTATAGTTTACTAATGTATATCTTGTCTATACAGAACTAATGTATATCTTGTCTATATAATAATAATAATAATAATAATAACTTTATTTGTATAGCACTTTTCATACAGAGGTTGCAGTTCAAAGTGCTTCACAACAGTAAGAAATACAGGCATGAGCGAGCATAGCAAGGTATGGTAAATCACAGTGTTTCACATTAGGATCTAGCATCCTAATAGGCTGTTTACAGTTTCATTCAGTAATACAAATAATAAAATAGTTTAAAATGATTAAGTTTAAAAATAGTCAAAAAATTATAAAATAGAACGGACATACAACAACAGTAAAAAAATACAGGCATAAGCGAGCATAAAAATTTAAAATGTAAATAGCAAGGTTACAGTAAAAAGTGTGATAAGATTGTTCAATCAGATGAAAATGGCCCAGTTAGGAGAATCAACCTTGGCTAGGCGGTGATGTTCACGATGTACCTAACTGGAATGTTAAACAACTTTGAAAAGATTTAGGTCAAAAGTCATCTTCTCCTCACAACAGAGCATCACTCTAACATCATAAATATGAATTTCATTGGAAGTTTATGAAAGTAGGTAGGGTAAGAATATAGCAAGGTATAGAACTAATGTATGTCTTGACTATAATAGAACTAATGTATATCTAGTCTATACAGAACTAATGTATGTCTCGTCTATAATAGAACTAATGTATGTCTTGTCTATAATAGAACTAATGTATATCTAGTCTATACAGAACTAATGTATGTCTTGTCTATAATAGAACTAATGTATATCTTGTCTATACAGAACTAATGTATGTCTTGTCTATAATAGAACTAATGTATATCTTGTCTATACAGAACTAATGTATGTCTTGTATATAATAGAACTAATGTATATCTTGTCTATATAGAACTAATGTATATCTTGTCTGCCGCACCTTTGCCTCATCAGTGGGATGTTGATACAGTTAGCCGCGGCCACGGCAGCGAATGGAACAAACCGCCCCAACAGTGGAGAGACATGCTAGAAGACAAGAGAAGAAGAGTCTGAATGAAGAGGGAGAAGAAGAAGTCAAACACAATCTATTAACCCTTTCACTGCCACACGACAGCAGGTTAACCCTTTCACTGCCACACAACAGCAGGTTAAATCAGTCTCAATGTTGTTTTTCTAGACCAACAAGAGCACTCGCTCACTTACTACGTCTAGGATTGTGTAGAATATGTACTTTATCTTAAGTAGGATACATCAAAAAGTCCTTCCGAGAGCATATATCACAGCGATTGTGCATTGATAGCCGCCGCACGAGTCTTATCCAGAGATAACATGGCAGTCATAACAAAGAGACTATTGGTGCGTGATTAATTTCATGACCGCGCACACACACACACACACACACACACACACACACACACACACACACACACACACACACACACACACACACACACACACACACACACACACACACACACACACACACACACACACACACACACACACACACACACACACACACACACACACACACACACACACACACACACACACACACACACACACACACACACACACACACACACACACACACACACACACACACACACACGATATATAATATAAATATATTAATGAGAAAAACAATGGGGTTTTGAACACAAACCGATACCTTTGTTAGTGAATTTAGTCCTAGAGCGGTGGCTACTGCGCCTGTGGTGGCGGACACATAGGCCGTGCCGAGCTGACTGCAAACAAAAGAGGCGTCAGTCATACAGGCTGTCCAAACAAAACCAGTCGAATTAAAGGGGTTAATACACCCGGTGTCCGTCGGCCAAAAGGCAGCCTCTTACCTAACTGATAGGGGGGCATCCCCGCTCCTGTTGGTATAATTCACTATTGCGTTGAAGGACTGATTGATCCACTGCCAAAGCACTACTGCCGGGGTCGTCCTGCGAAGAGGAAGGGAAGAGGGGAAACTTATCTCCGGACGGGAGTGAGAGAGAGAGTACTGAAACAATCCATATCCTTTTAGAACTCTTGTAAATGTCACCGTTACAACCCCAAAATGAACCCTCTCTATCCAAAAGGGAACCCTTTCTATCCCGAGTGCGTCTGACTCTTAACCACCGAAACCTGCACGGACTACAACGTATGACGTATGTCGTGCCAGTTAGGGTACCTTGTGTATACTGCACCTTGTGTATACCGTTTACTTTTACTCTTACTCATAGTATATATTCAGATTCAAATTCTTTATTGACTATATTTATTGTAAAGTATAATATAACCGATAGGGCATACAGATCCTCATCTGCTCCTTTGTTTACACTGTTTATTTTTCCTCATATTTTTATATCCAGAGTTAATTATATTGTTTACACTTGTTTATTCTTTCTCATATGTTTATATTCATATCTCATTTTATCTGGTCTTTCTACTATTACCCTGCTTATACCTGTACCTCCCCTCACCCATGCTGCTATGACGCCCAAATGTCCCCAAGGGGATCAATAAAGGAATATCTTATCTTAAAAACAGTGGATCAGTGATTGCTTGCAGATGGTGCGAATCCACACTAATGATGCTATTCTGATCTGTGCTTAAGATTCTTAAGAATAGGGGTCCTCTCACTTGTAGAACGTCATCATGCATCCAGTGATGGTCATGTTCATGGGGACCTGGGCCGACATGCGGCCAATCAGAATCATCTTCTCCCCGGTATCCGGGTGGAACGCAGAGTCGAAAATGTACTTGGCTCTCCACAGCTCATCTTCAGTCAGGCCCGTGGAGACTACACCTTTTCTGAGAAGAGATGAGAGACGTCAAGATTGTGAAGTGAATTCATCTCACGTGGTATTCAAATATTACTGTAATAACAACATTGTTCTTTTTGTGAGCTATTTGTGTGTTATTTCTATAATACCAAGGACGACCAGCATGGCTAGAGGTTGCTTAGCAACACCTATATACCGTACCAAGTTGAATTAACTCTTCAGCAACCTCACATCTCAGTGTTTTATTCACAATATAAAATGAAATCAGATATCTTAAAAACGGTTGTATAAAAGCAATAGAACACCCGCGCTTGTGTGTTATAGACCGTTTCTAACTAGACAACATACACATTCTAAATAGCCCCTTTGTATTTCCTGCTGCCAAGGAAACTATAAAAGAAGGAAGGGTCGCCATATCACTGTGTAGCACGTGAACGCACGTGTGGGAACTTTCAGTTCGGCCGACATTGAGTTGAATGGGATCAGCCATCTCCTCTTTTATGAATGAATGAAAACTTTATTTAACAGATTGCAGAATGGGTACAATACAGCTCAATACACACAATTGTTAAGGGGATGCAGACCAGAGAAAGACGTTTGTCTTGTTTACATCAGGGTCCCCCATTTTCAATTCATAGTGACATTTATGACATACACAACATACATGACATCATGACATTTATGGCATAGGGACATACAGGTATATAGTACTGTTACATTTGTGACATATATGATATGCAAATATACAGTACTGTTACCCATAGATCCTGACAGAGAGTATATACATATGATGGGGAGAAGACTGTACATTAGGAGGGGGTGGGTGGGTGGGAGAGAAATATACATACGGTGGGGAGAGAATATATACATACGGACGGTGGGGAGGAGACTGTCTATTAGGAGGGGGTGGGGGGGTTTGGACATTTACGGTGGCCAGTTTCTAATTGCAGCCTCCCGTAGGTGCTCTTTTAGAGCGGTTTTGAAAGTGGGTAGGGATTCACATTCCTTTACAGCTTTGGTTAGGGCGTTCCACATTGATGTGGCATAATTGCAAAACGTGTTTAGCCCCTTGTTTGAGCCGAATCTGGGTTTAACATGATTTGTTGAGCTTCCTCTGGCGTTGTGGTCGTGGTATTCACTGACCTTTGGGAAGTATTTTGACATGTACATGGGTACCTTAGTCGTATAGTGTATCTTGTAGACCAGGCCCATTGCAAGTTGCTGTACTCTGTCGTCTACTCTAAGCCATCCTAGGTAGTGAAAGTGGGCAGGGGTGAGGTGGGTTCTAGGAGTAAGGTCAAGTAGTAGTCTGACCAGTTTGTTTTGTGATGTTTGTACTTTGTAATCTTGTTTTTAGTGCCTTTGAGGTGCTTTGGTACCATGAGGTGCAAGCATAGTCGTAGTACCCTTGAATGAGTGCTCCTGCCAGAGTCTTCAGGGTATTCTTGTTTACCAGAGAGGAGATCCGGTAGAAGAATCTAGTTCGTTGGTTGACTTTTTTTATTACCTTGGATGCCATTTTGTCACAGGAAAGATTTGCCTCTAGGATGGAACCTAGGTAATTTCATCTTTCCTTGTGACAATATTGTCACCCACTGTAACTGAGAAGCCGTCGGTCTTGCTGAGTTTGTTATTTGATCCGAAGAGAATGGACTCTGTTTTGCCCATGTGTAATGATAGTTTGTTATCAGCGAGCCAGGTGCATATTCTGCCGAGTTCTGAGCTGAGGGTTTTTTCAACCTGTAAGTAACTTGTTCTTGTCAGAGACCAGCAGGGCTGAGTCGTCCGCGAACAAGAACAAGTTGCAGTCACAAGCTGACGACATGTCATTTGCATAAATTAGGAACAGTAGCGGTCCTAGTATGCTTCCTTGTGGAACACCACAGCTCACTCACTCGTTTATGACTCGTTTATGTCGTTTAAACAGGTTATTAAATCGGGTGTCAGAATCATCTGCAATGTGTTGCATTGTTAACTAATGTTTGATATATTGGTTGATGTATATTTCCTCAGATAGCTGGTATATCTTTTACAGGCTTCAATAGAACTAGCACCAAGCAGAGTATTCTGGTATTCTGACGTCGTGACCCTTCCTTCTTTTATAGTTTCCTCGGTTGCTGCCAGGATATAAACGGGTGCCAAAGCTGTTCCCCTAGCAACGGAATAGCAACAGAATACTTCTGAGAAGGTCTATAAAAGATAACATCACGGCTGAGATGATGTACGACACCTGCCCGTGGCTTGTGCCAGCGACCACAGCAGGGATGTAATTTACTACGACAAACTCCCACGCTCTGCCGCTTAATTAACATGTTATGGCTCTGCGACGTTAGTGCCTCGTTTATTGTCTACGGAGCACCTCCTGGCTTCACTACCAGACGACGGCTCGCGTTTGATGGTTCTCTCTTGCAATGTCACTAACTTCGGGGGAAAGTGTTGCTTGTTCTCAAGTATTGACTGTACTCTCCAAGGGCACAGGAATTATTTATGTATTTAACCTTTACGTGACCAGTCTCATTGAGATTAAGAACCTATTTCGCACGAGAAACCGGGCTAAAACAGCAGCGTTTAGAAACAAGAATTAAGGTTACAGTCGCTCCAACATAACAAACAAATGCAGAATAAATACATAGGATACTATCATACAAGACATAGCAGCGGGGGGCGACAGTGGCTCAGGAGGTAGAGTGATCGTCTGGTAATCGAAAAGGTTCCCGGTTTTGATTCCCGCTCCTCCCGGGCAGCATGTTGAAGTGTCCTTGAGCAAAACACTTAACCCCTAATTGCTCCCGATGAGCAGATTGTCAATTTGTCAATTGCTTTGCCATCGGTGTGTGAATGTGTGAGTGAATGGGTGAATGTGAGGAAGAAAATTGTAAAGCGCTTTGATTCAAAGCGCTATATAAATGCACCATTTACCATTCACATAGCAGATATAGAAGGGGGTGCAAAAAACTCTTGTCAAGCAAAATAATACAAATAATATTAATAATATATATATTTTTTTTGCTGGGTGAAGTTTTTGCCCCCCCCCCCTCTGGGTGGCGCTCTAGGCAACCGCCTACGTCGCCTATAGGAAGCTCCGCCCCTGCACAGACAGCTCCCGATTATTACCGATGAATAACATACAAATTCTTAAAATGGCAAGCATTCCCCTTTAAGCACATTAAACGTGAAATGAAGTGAGCTCAATATTATATTAAATGTAGAAAGTAGTCCATTCCAGACACAGCTTGTTTGGTTGTTCTGAATAACCAGAGTAGAGAACAGTTACAACATCAGTACCGACAGACGGTCAGAGATCAGCAAACCTTGAGCCCCTGTCACACCTAGACAATGGCCAGAGAATCGGGTACGTTGCCTTAGGGCTGGGCGATATGGAAAAAAATCATATCGCGATAACGATATGATAATGTTATCATATTTCTCGATATCGATAATTATCGAATTGTTATAAGTATAAAAAAAAAAAATTAACAGATGTATGTTTATTTTGCAGCAATTCTTTGTCGTTGTCGCCATCTTTAGTGTTACATCCCCTCACACTCCAGTTCTCAGGCTGCAGCTGGTTTAAAAGCGAAAGTAAACCGGCTTCTCTGCTGGCTGTGGCTCCAGGGGAGTTGAACAGTTCTGGCTCTGCTAGTTTATTTTCGATCTTTTGGCGCTTTTTTGGTGGACAAACCACCGCACATGTGCACCGTGACTCGTGACTGGAGTCTAGTTCTGCTAGCACACATAGCCTACTGTGTACAGACGGTTTCAAACTGTATTTTAAATTAGAAAGCAAACAAAATAAATGGACAAGAGAAAAATAAATCTCAATTTGTTCAGTATTGTCATTTGGACAAGCAAAGCCATTACTTTAAGTTGCAGGCAAGAAAGACAAGTCTGTCCACTGTCTCTGGTTTTAAAACTGCCCTGTTGCAGGTAAAAAAAAAAAAAAAAAAAACGTTGCCTGGTAAATGGTAAATGGACTGCACATAGCTCTTTTATCCAAAGCGCTTTACAACTTATGCCTCACATTCACCCATTCACTCACACACTCACACACTGACGGCGGAGGTGACCATGCAAGGTGCCGACCTGCTCATCGGGAGCAGTTAGGGGTTAAGTGTCTTGCTCAAGAGCACTTCGACACGCCGTCAGGAGGAGCCGGAATCGAACTGGGAACCTTCCGATTACCAGAAGACTGCTCTACCTCCTGAGCCACTGTCACACCTGGAGTTGCCCATTCACACATGTAGCAAAACAGCAGGCAATTATCTGTGACAGAAGTGTTCTCGCATATGAATTTGACAAATGCCTTGCGTGTCTTGTCCTTGGTCGGGAATGAAATCAGAGAGACTGAAGATAACACATTTTATCCTCCCAATCCGTTTTTATTTAACCATCAGCGGGGGAAAAGGCCAACTGCACGCGGCATCGTTGCGTACACGGAGCACCGTTAGTCTAAGTTAGTCAACGCGCCCACGCTGTGTGAATTCTGCGAACAATGGCCTGCTTGTATTCTCACACAGGCTCAGTCGGTCATTACGCTGACTTATGACGTGGGGGCCAGGGGGGGTAAACTCACATCACAGCCCCTCTGATTAATGTGCAGTTAAGGTCAGGAGAGGTGCAGTGTGAAAGGGGCTTTGCAGACCGATCAAACACCTCATCTCACAAACACCTATCTCACAAACACCTATCTCACAAACAGCGCAGTCGATGTGTGTAGAGGGACGGTCCAAGCGCCCATCATTCATCTCATCCTATTCCTTTTGTATTCTCAGCGCTGTAACCGAGGACTAGAACGTTAACCCTTTCACTACCACACTACAGGCGGTTAACCGTCTGTAATGTGGTAGTAAAAGGTTAACCTTCTGTAGTGTGGCAGTGAAAGGTTAACCGTCTGTAATGTGGTAGTAAAAGGTTAACCTTCTGTAGTGTGGCAGTGAAAGGTTAACCTTCTGTAGTGTGGTAGTGAAAGGTTAACCGTATGTAGTGTGACAGTGAAAGGGTTAACCGTATGTAGTGTGGTAGTGAAAGGTTAACCGTCTGTAGTGTGGCAGTGAAAGGGTTAACCGTATGTAGTGTGGTAGTGAAAGGTAAACCGTATGTAGTGTGGCAGTGAAAGGGTTAACTGTATGTAGTGTGGCAGTGAAAGGTTAACCGTCTGTAGTGTGGCAGTGAAAGGGTTAACCGTCTGTAGTGTGTTAGTGAAAGGTTAACCGTCTGTAGTGTGGTAGTGAAAGGTTAACCGTATGTAGTGTGGCAGTGAAAGGGTTAACAGTCTGTAGTGTGGTAGTGAAAGGTTAACCGTATGTAGTGTGGCAGTGAAAGGGTTAACCGTATGTAGTGTGGTAGTGAAAGGTTAACCGTCTGTAGTGTGGCAGTGAAAGGGTTAACCGTATGTAGTGTGGTAGTGAAAGGTTAACTGTCTGTAGTGTGGCAGTGAAAGGGTTAACCGTCTGTAGTGTGGCAGTGAAAGGTTAACCGTCTGTAGTGTGGTAGTGAAAGGTTAACCATCTGTAGTGTGGTAGTGAAAGGTTAACCGTCTGTAGTGTGGCAGTGAAAGGTTAACTGTCTGTAGTGTGGTAGTGAAAGGTTAACCGTCTGTAGTGTGGTAGTGAAAGGTTAACCGTATGTAGTGTGGCAGTGAAAGGTTAACCGTCTGTAGTGTGGTAGTGAAAGGTTAACCGTCTGTAGTGTGGTAGTGAAAGGGTTAACCTTCTGTAGTGTGGTAGTGAAAGGTTAACCGTCTGTAGTGTGGCAGTGAAAGGTTAACCGTCTGTAGTGTGGTAGTGAAAGGTTAACCGTCTGTAGTGTGGCAGTGAAAGGGTTAACCGTCTGTAGTGTGGCAGTGAAAGGTTAACCGTCTGTAGTGTGGCAGTGAAAGGTTAACCGTCTGTAGTGTGGTAGTGAAAGGTTAACCGTCTGTAGTGTGGCAGTGAAAGGGTTAACCGTCTGTAGTGTGGCAGTGAAAGGTTAACCGTCTGTAGTGTGGTAGTGAAAGGTTAACCGTCTGTAGTGTGGTAGTGAAAGGTTAACCGTCTGTAGTGTGGCAGTGAAAGGGTTAACCGTCTGTAGTGTGGCAGTGAAAGGTTAACCGTCTGTAGTGTGGCAGTGAAAGGTTAACCGTCTGTAGTGTGGCAGTGAAAGGGTTAACCGTCTGAAGTGGCAGTGAAAGGGTTAACCGTCTGTAGTGTGGCAGTGAAAGGTTAACCGTCTGTAGTGTGGTAGTGAAAGGGTTAACCGTCTGTAGTGTGGCAGTGAAAGGTTAACCATCTGTAGTGTGGTAGTGAAAGGTTAACCGTCTGTAGTGTGGTAGTGAAAGGGTTAACTGTCTGTAGTGTGGTAGTGAAAGGTTAACCGTCTGTAGTGTGGCAGTGAAAGGGTTAACCGTCTGTAGTGTGGCAGTGAAAGGTTAACCGTCTGTAGTGTGGCAGTGAAAGGTTAACCGTCTGTAGTGTGGTAGTGAAAGGGTTAACCGTCTGTAGTGTGGTAGTGAAAGGTTAACCGTCTGTAGTGTGGTAGTGAAAGGGTTAACCTTCTGTAGTGTGGCAGTGAAAGGGTTAACATTCTGTAGTGCGGCAGTGAAAGGTTAACCTTCTGTAGTGTGGTAGTGAAAGGTTAACATTCTGTAGTGTGGCAGTGAAAGGTTAACCTTCTGTAGTGTGGTAGTGAAAGGTTAACCTTCTGTAGTGTGGCAGTAAAAGGTTAACCTTCTGTAGTGTCACTAGTGTGGCAGTGAAAGGTTAACTGTCTGTAGTGTGGCAGTGAAAGGTTAACCGTCTGTAGTGTCACTAGTGTGGCAGTGAAAGGTTAACCTTCTGTAGTGTGGCAGTGAAAGGGTTAACCTTCTGTAGTGTGGCAGTGAAAGGGTTAACCTTCTGTAGTGTGGCAGTGAAAGGGTTAACCTTCTGTAGTGCGGCAGTGAAAGGGTTAAACAAAGCTTAAAATGAACAAGCCAACCGATAAAAGCGTCATCTCCGACCGACCTGTAGTCGCTGATGAT
This sequence comes from Notolepis coatsorum, assembly GCF_963971535.1. Classification (NCBI taxonomy): domain Eukaryota; kingdom Metazoa; phylum Chordata; class Actinopteri; order Aulopiformes; family Paralepididae; genus Notolepis; species Notolepis coatsorum. The sequence continues at coordinate 17,146,732 of NC_140180.1, read as the reverse complement.
CTGGCGTGCCCTCTCGAGCTGCTCGTTGGTCAGGAGGATGTTCCTGGGGTCTGTGACGGTGAAGAAGTGCTTGGCTCTGCCCACGAAGGTGCCCTGATCCCACCGTGGCTCCTTGATGTTGATGGAGGTGGATAGCTGCTCCGCTGCCATTATTATCTGGAGGAAAAGGAACAGAAGAGATGGAATGAAAATATCCCGTCTTTAAGCGCTCTACGCGGTCTAATGCATTTAGCATTTAGGTTTTTTTCCAGACTATATATTAGATTACATTTAGATTATTGGATTAGATTATATATTGTAACTATTATTGTAGGGCAAATATAACTGAGAGGGCATACATACCCTCATCTCGCACCTTGTTGACCATTATGCACATGTCCAGAGTTAATTATGTTATGTTAAGCATATTGATTTGTTATATTGTTTACACTGCTTTTTACTACCTGTACCCCCCCCCCCCCCCCCCCATCCCCATGCTGCTATGATGCCTGAATTTCCCCAAGGGGATCAACAAAGGAATATCTTATCTTATCTTACTCGCGGCGCGGTTCCAAGCGGGGATCTTTCCTCGACTGATCTCTCCACCTCATCAGGGCGAGATGTATTAGCCTACTGGTGTGCTAATTTTTTTTTATCAAAGCCAAAGCAGTTATAGGAATCAACGATAAGAGAGGTCAAAGTTCTGAATTGTTATCCTGTATCGAGGATACAACACCTCGACTGTAATTTCGTCCACTCAAACTTCTAAACCAAATAGGCTATTAGCTCAGATTTGCGGAGCAACAAAGCAATTGGTGGACGTTTCTGAGAACAACCGTCCTGTGGCCTTCAGGGGCCATTATGAACCACAAGCAGGAAATTCATACTTCTCCTCTTCCTCTCAGAACCCCGGTCCATTTCTGTTGCAGACGGTCACTTTAGCCCTATGGGGGAAACAAATGCTCCTCTCTGGATTACCATGTTGCTGATTCAGCATAATGTTGCTATGGTGACGAGGCTGACCTGCCACAAGGGTTCTGAAGCGCTAAATTGCAATGCCCTATTATGGGCACACACAAACCAAACCCCCCCAAAAACTGTCACCGTGAAAAGACATCTTTCCAAAAGCCACAAGGCCTTGCGAATGTGGGATTGTGTGTGTGTTTGAGAGAGTGAGATACTGTAGATAGATCATAGAGGATAGATATACTGTAAATAGATAGAAAGAGAGAGGGAGAAAGAGGATATATATAGATAGATACTGTAGTGTAGATAGATAGATAGAAAGATACTGTATAAGATAGATAGATAATGATAGATATATAGATAGAGAAAGATAGATAGATCGATACAGTAGATAGAGAAAGATAGATAGATACTGTAGAGAGAGAAAGATAGATATATAATGTAGATATATAGAGAGAAATATAGATACTGTAGATTAGTAGAGAGAAAGATAGATAGATACTGTAGATAGAGAGAGAATTAATGAGTATTGCTGAATTAATAAACAAACGAATTATATACTAAGATACGGTATATTAATTAACCATATTAATATTTTATTTATGTGTCATTCATTGACTTGTGTAGGCAGCTGAAGGGCTATAGGGTGCAGTGTACGTCTGGGACACAACACACTTGCTTAGCATTAGGATTTTGTTATAACTGATTTTGTCCATTTCAATTATGGACAAGTTGTTGCATATTATTAGGGGTTTTCGATTATTTCAGAATCAATGACAAGATAACATAACATAGAGTCAAGCTGAAGGGCCACTTTCAAAACCAACAACGTCAACTTTATAGGCCTTTCTATCGACTTCATTATTTGAAGTGAAAGAATAAAGTGCAAGGCCACAGGACATGTGACATTATTGTTACACCATGTAACCCAGTCATATCTGGTTTTTAACCATTTTTCTTCCAGGAACCCAGTGGAGGAAGTGGGGGTGCAGGCCCATATCTATATGAAACTGGACAGGCCTGGTGCACACATAGGAATGGGTCTCTCTCTCTCTCCAAGGAAAACAAACCATTCGTGTAGTTTATGCACAGGTCTGTTGGATGATGAAATTCCCCTTGAAACTGCACCAAAGATGGCTGCAGGTTTAACAATAAAACAGAGGTATTCCATCTCCCAACACACACGGGTGTAGAATGAGGAGAGAGCCAGTGTTACTGTCCCTTTAAATCGAATTGAAGTCCATGGGTTTCTCACGAGATAGCTGTTTCATTGCACAAGCACAACAGAACAGCCCCCTTCCCTGCTAAGCCTATTCAAAATATCACTGTATAGTCACAACACAATGATGTGAGTGGTCTGCTTTTGCGCGTGGTGATGATAGGCCTACTGTCTTTATAAAGGCTCTGTGAGACAAGGGCTGTGATCGAACCATATCACATTCACAGTCCAGTTATGGTGTTACATCATTGTATCTGTATAATATTAGAGAATTGAACTTTGAACGACGAAGGTCTTTGATCTTTAAAAAAAAACATCTCGGTGGCTCCTAGTCCGACCTACCCTACTCTGGACCAATCAAAGGCCTGCGAGGCTACACATTAACCTCCAAATGTTTTACTGTGAGGCTCACGTTCAGTTTATGCATGATGCTTGTTAGTTGCACTTGATTTGAAATATATATGAAATGACTGGACGTTCACCGATTAGACGGTCAAAGTATAAAGCTGTATGGAATTGCAATTGTGTCTTTGCAAGTGGTCGAAGGGATATATGCATTAGCCTGTCGGTAATTGTTCAACCCGACGCAGACCAGATAAATCTGGACCAAATCACAAGTGGACAACATGCACCAGCGTCTATGAGCATCTCACTGCAATCCATTCACATGCAAAAGAAACGCAATGATCCCCCTTGAATAGCCGATTATATCTTCCCTCTAATCAGTCCTCAGAATAAACTGAGCAGATGTGTGGCACTGGCAACCCCGGGTTTCTTCATTAAGCGTTTATCCTTATCACTAGGGCACGCACACGTATCTTGTGTTTTATTATAATAAAAGCATCTGTACAGTGTACATCCCCAGCTGTGCGCCTGGCCCCTGCATCAACTAGTCTCAACCTGCCACATCCACAAATAGACTTAATGGGCAGATAAGCCAACGACCCCTGTATAGACAATTCCAGATGCGAGGCTGAAAGCGCACCGGCACTAGATCTGTGGAAACGATGTGATAATCGGATAAAGAGAAGATAATATCACTTACTGCACGAGCTCCGTGTCTGCTCCACGGTTGCAGCGGTCCGTACGAGGTGTCCCTGAATGGCTCGACCAGTCGCGTCAGCAGCAGAGAGCCAACTGTGAACACCCCCCCCCCCCCAGTGGAAGGAATCTCCTCTGGAAATAAAAGTCCTACTTTACAGCACTAATTCACGCTGCAGCAGGTTCTTCTTAACTTGGAGATGTATACAAAACAAAACAATGCTTTATAAAACAGCTAAACATAGTAATAGATTAATGTTGAGTTATAGGTGTGTAGTAGTTCAACTGAAGTCAAGTTATAAAATACAAGTGGCTTTTATTTTCAGTAACGTTACTTCTATGATCACATCCGTTATTACTACTTACCATTTCAGCCGACTTTACTAGCAAGTGGTAAATGATTAGTAATTGATCAATAAAAGTTAGTGGAGTACCCCCCACACACACACACAGAACTAGACCGGTGTATATATAGGCTATGCAATGTGAGCGTCTTGTAAAACAGCACAATTTAAACACAAACATCTTAATATGAATCAATATAGCTATCTATAGTCTATTATGTGGATTTTATTCACCATGGTTTATGTTAGTTAAGGCAAACTCGAGTTCTGGTTCATAATAATAAATCCCCAAACATTTGCAGACCACTAGACAATTAAATTGTACTACATCACATCCAATGCAGAATTCCTAGCAGCCTTGCGATGTAAAAGCAGCTCTAGGAGCTTTTTGGACATCTACCTCCATCTACTGGTGACTTGGCAAACTTCCAGTGAGGTGTGGGGGGGAATTAAAATGTCAGAAACACAAATGAAGAAGCAACTTCAGGTCTTTATTATATATATATATATAGCTGAGGCTGCAAAACATCAAGCTATGTCTTTTTATGTACCAGTATTGCCTATTCAAAGTAAACACATTAATTTCCACGAGACTGCAGAGGGGGAAACAAGGCTACTTACGCTGGAGTGAAATATAAAAAGAATGCAATCGGTCAGTGTCATGTGTTAAAAATCAAATACAAAAGTGCAAATAGAACTAATTCACTTCCGACGTGTACCCCTATAATCTCAGTTCACACAAAATAAATACTTGCGTTTCAGTTACAAAAGAAAAATAAGTCACATTATATTTACTTATTTTACTGCAACCTTTGATTTGAGGCCATGCCAAAGTGAAAGATGCAGCTTCTATATACTGTATATGGCAATATACTCTAGTCATTAACATCCTAACACAAAAGTTACTTACATTTAGGCATTCATCTCAGAATGACTTCGTTCATAGCAGATATATTTTCTCCTGACGAATCCAGCAGGTATTGTGACCGTAATCTTCATGTGGACAATCATTATCAGAGATACAAATATCATGCACAGAGAAAACAAGGATGCAAGGATGGTGGTCTTGTTATTAACTAGATGTGACACTTTCCAATGCATTATGATTATGGCACATATTTTTTGGTCCATGGGGTAATGAACGCTTAATTTCCTCACACCTGTAACCCTTCTCTCATCTTTCTCAAGTTGACTGCAGCACTTCTAGGCAGATTGAAGAGCTTTTTTTAGAGGAAGTAGTCGGGGGTGCGCCGGGTCACGTGAGGCTCTCCTCTGCGAGGGGCGGGGTCAAACTGTAGGCTGAGAGAGGGGAACAAGCGGCAACACTCAGAAACGACTCCGACCGTCAGTTAGTTCATTCATCGCGCTGGATTTATTGTGAATAATATCAATACTCTTGTAGACTTCGTGCTAATTTCACATACAAAAACAAAACTACATACTACACCCACTGTGATGGTTTTACTTACAAGGAGTACTTCAGTGTATCGTCAAGCTCCATGATTGCCGCCTGGTTGCCACAACGATAGCAGTAGTTTGGTGCACTGAAGATTGTCACTACATTACGGTCATGGCACCAGTTGTAACCCTGTGTAAAGAGGCAAAAAGCTAGATTTTTAACATTAGCTAAATATATGAATGAATGGATGAATAGTTTATTTCAAACAATAAAATAATCAAGAAATAACTGTAAAAAGATAATTTGCTGTGAAAAGAAAAAGAAATAATAAAGTAAGATAAAATAATAACAGTCTCTTGTATGAAAAGGAATAGGAATAATCTATTTGCTTATCAGGTCCTACCCCTTATTGCAATAAACCCTTACAAGAATTTTTCAAACATAGTGTTCAATTTTCTTCCAACAAAATCACTTGTCCATCGATCAAGTTAATATATAACCATTACTGTTAATAAGTAATAGTTATTTTACAATCAATAGGCTATTGTCCATCCAGTATCTTTAGAAAGAAAAGGGTATAGGCTGTACCTACTGTATATGAGGTATACACTCTTTTTTCTTAACCAAAACAGGGTTGGTAATGTAACTGCATGCAATTCCCACTAAAGCCCCAATCTGTGAATGTTTTGACCATATCAATGTGGGGTATATTCAGATTAGGGATGCACCGATCCGATATTGGTATCGGCCGCCGATATCAGTAAAATAGCTGGATCGGGTATCGGTAAAAAAAATAAAAATATGATTTTTTTTTCTTAAAAAAAAGAAAAAAAATATGAAATAACAATTCAGTACATTTATATCTATGTGTTCATTTGTTACATTTAGTTTCACTAAGTTAGGAAAGTAATGTTTTAAGTCAAGCCTTGCCTTGCACAAAAGAATGATCCCAGTCTCTTCCACACAGTGACAGTGAGGCATACAGTTTATTAATTGAATGAATGAAGTTTATTTTCGGTCTTTGTTTACAACAAATCAAAAACACTGATCCTTTACAATTCTTAAAAACAAAATATATTTTAATATAAAAAAAAAACGTGGATTAAAATGTTTATTTCTAAAAAAAATTGGAGAAAAAAATTTGGACAATGGGTATCGGATCGGTATCGGTATTGGCCGATACCCAAACCCAGGTATCGGTATCGGCACTGAAAAAGTCGGATCGGTGCATCCCTAATTCAGATACATAAATTCTTAAGGAACACGCCAACATTTTCGGAAATTAGCTTACTGTCTTCTCCAGAGAGAGACAAGAAGATAGATACCAGTTTCCTCTCTGTACGTTCAGTAGAAAGCTATCTGGCTGCACGTTAGCCTAGCTTAGCACAATGAATGGCCTAGGCATTGTCCAACTAACACCTCTCCCGAAGGCTAACCGGTCATGTCCGCTTCCATTCATTGTGCTAAGCTAGGCTAACATGCAGCCAGATAGCTTTCTACTGAACGCACAGAGAGGAAACTGGTATCTATCTTCTTGTCTCTCTCTGGAGAAGACGGTAAGCTAATTTCCCAAAATGTTGGCGTGTTCCTTTAAATACATAGAGATTGATCTGTAGATGGAAAATACGCTATTTGTAACTTCCTTAACCTGTTGTGAATCGAAATACAGCAAATATGATTAAAAACTCATATTTACCTGTTGACTAGTGTTAAATCCTTGTATCAATGACTCAGTAAATCAACTAGAGAATAAAAACATGTCTCCATTCTTATTTTTGGTGGAGGGGCTATCAATTTGTTTGCGTTTGGATCACTTATTAGGCCTTTCAGGCAAACTATTACTATTAATGTCCTATGGTAAGTGGGTCAAAAGTACCTCCATGACCAGCTGGTGGGCTCTTGAGACCAGAGTGAGGCCATTTGCATGATTAAAGGTCTCGGAGATGTCCTGCCCGAAGGTGTAGCCCGCGCCGCGGGGAGAGATGCCCCAGCCACCGCGGTCGTCCGGGTCGGACCACAAAAGGTCACACATTGGACCCTACAAGACAGAGAGAATCACCACGTTGAGTGAGGTCAACTCCACCGAACCACTTTACCTAATGACATACTCAAAATGATTAAGACACTTATCGTTGGACTGCGATAGAAGCTCACGTCCGAGAGGAAAGGTCTAACAAAAAGGTAAGAGTGAAAAGACACAGCGATGCAAAGACATTCTCTTTTTTTTTTTTTATTGATCTTTTTCCCCCTCCATTTTCCTCCGATTTTCTCCCATCCCAATGTTAGTCGTATGCCAATTCCCAGTCCCTTCCTGGTCGCTGCGCACTTACCCCCCACAGTCAGATCATCTGGGAGAGTGGAGGCTACCACGTGCTTCCTCCGACACACGTCCAGCCAATCACCGCTTCTTTTCACCTGGCAGCGCGGATTCTCATCGAGAGGGCGTAGCGTGTGGGAGGACCACACTATCCCCCTCAAGTCCTATCCGCGCTTAGCAGGCGCCCCGACCGAACTGTAGGAGTCGCTGTTTACAACGACCCGGACCCACCCCGCCAGCTTCTCCCACCCTCTAATACAGCCAATTGTATTAGTGCAGACGGCCAGCCAAGCTGGTGACAACCCCGGAGCTGTGAGCTGGATTCGAACAGGCGAATCCAGCTCACAGCTCCGGGGTTGGTGACGAACGCAATCTCCGCTCGGCCACCTAACCGCCGCAAAGACATTCTTCTAATGATCGCACTTGCATATTAGGATGTCCTTGTCGAGGCTTAAAACATAAAAGATATATAAACTGTAAATGTTTGCAATGTTTTTATCTTGATCAACAATACATAACATTCCCTCAAATCAACATAATTCTGGATTATCGAGAGGAAATATTTCGGATGTCACGTCGACGTGGAACAATGGGTCGTATCTACCTCATGAGGGACCTCCTGCAAGCGATCCAGCGCTTTGATGTGTTCCAGCGTGTCTATCGAAGGGGACAATCCTCCGTGGAGGCAGAAGATCTGAAAGAACAAGACGCAGGGCAGTGTGTAACACCTGTGTTAATAACATGTGTGTGTGCATGCTATATATGTCCCAAAATCTAGAGGTCCTAATTGGGTCCTCCTGCTTGAAGCTAGACAGATACCTAGAAGGTTATGTGTGCTGACCTGGGACTACAATGTAGTTTACAACCAATACTAACTGTACAAAGAAGTATCTTCCAGGCTTACGATAACCTTTTGATTCATGATGACATAAGATAGAATACGTTTTAAAATCTTATAAAACAACATTTAGGAGGGCTTATAACAGCAATATAGGAGCTTGTACTTGTAGAACGGCTCCTTAGTACCTTGGTGGTAAATGCATTTTCACGCCCTGCCGTTATAAACAAGAGTAACTTCTCTCTAGCTTCAAACAGTGTCCTATGGCAGCTACTCTGTTTTCCTCTGAGGATATTTATCTTTTTTTATTCACTTCTCTGAGTTTCAGATTTCTCTCCCAAAACGACAAAGTGCACCTTCAATTAGATTAGATTCAAAGGTATTGTCATTGTACAGCACAGGTACAGTACAACAAAAACTAGTTGGCATCTAACCAGAGGTAACAGGGAAGTGCATTAACAATATACGGTGTGTTTAAATGTAAACAAGTAATTAAGTGGAATATATATATATATAATGAAACTACTGAGTGATATGCTAATCTGATGTATGTATAGTATTATTATGTACAGTGATACAAATATAAATACACTATGGTAGTAAGCCATACTGACCAGGGGTATAACTAATACAGAGTAGGTATGGGATATATACAAATATAGATACAGTGTGTATATAAACAGGAATATATATATATGGTATATATATACAATGTTATATGGATAGACTATAGGTTGAAGTAGGTAGTTATGATTACAGTGTAAGACAGTTGTAGGCAGTATATAGGTATAAAGAGTGTTCAGAGTTCAAGGGGATAGTTCAGATTTTATAAAAAAAAAAAAAAAAAATATTACCCTAGCCATATTCCCTATACTTACCGATGATGTTGTCAATCGATAAGAGTCCTTTCTCAGCACAATCAATGGTGTTCATTATTCTAGCTCCGCCTAAATTGCCACAAACTAATGCAAAGTCAATGGGGTCAAGCTCCTGTCTCTACAAGCTGAGTGAAGACAACTGAAATCTACTCCACACAGTGCACACACAGTCGATTTCAGTTGTCTTCAGTCAGCTTGTGTCACCGGTCTTGACATGCCCTGAGTGGGAGTCGAACCCGGGTTGGCCACACCGCGGGCGCGATTACAGACCGCTATACCAAGAGGTGAATTCACTTCTTGGTAATGTGTCTGGATGCCTTTTAAGGGGGAGTGAGTTTACTTGCAGTACCGCTACGTGCCACAGTCACTTCACAACACTTGAAGTCCATCGTGACTGTGGATATACTTGCGGTACCTCCGTTACACTCACCCCCCTAAACTCACTCACCCAGGGCCCCACATTGGGCGCCACGTGTCACCGGTCTTATTTTGACATGCCCTGAGTGGGAGTCGAACCCGGGTCGGCCACACCGCGGGCGCGATTACAGACCACTATACCAAGAGGTGAATTCACTTCTTGGTAATGTGTCTGTATGCCTTTTTAAAGGATAACTCCACTTTTTTTTTAAATTAGCTTATTTAACATCTTCCCTGGAGTTAGACAAGAAGATGCATACCTTTTTTGTCTCTGTGCGTGCATTTTAGCTTTGGGAATAGACGCTCCGTTAGCATAGCTTAGCTTCATCACTGGAAGTGGGGGAGGACAGTAGCCTTACAGTGCCTTACAGTGTATTGCAAGGTCTGACATTGACCAAACTTGATATGCATGACCTTGGTGGGCTCTAGGTCAACTCCTGAAAAGGGGGTCAATGTCAGACCTTGCAATCAAAAGTTAGGGGCGCACTGAAATTATGGCAAGGGTTATTAGCCCCCTAACTTTTGATTGCAAAGTCTGACATTGACCCCCTTTTCAGGAGTTGACCTAGAGCCCACCAAGGTCATGCATATCAAGTTTGGTCAATGTCAGACCTTGCAATACACTGTAAGGCACTGTAAGGCTACTGTCCTCCCCCACTTCCAGTGATGAAGCTAAGCTATGCTAACGGAGCGTCTATTCCCAAAGCTAAAATGCACGCACAGAGACAAAAAAGGTATGCATCTTCTTGTCTAACTCCAGGGAAGATGTTAAATAAGCTAATTTAAAAAAAAAAGTGGAGTTATCCTTTAAGGGGGAGTGAGTTTACTTGCAGTACCGCTACGTGCCACAGTCACTTCACAACACTTGAAGCCCATCGTGACTGTGGATATACTCGCGGTACCTCCGTTACACTTGTTTAGAGAGGGGCTCGACCCCACTGACTCGGCATTGGCTTGTGGCTAACTAGCCTGAGCTGGTATGAGAAACAGCATGTATTGTGCCGAGAGGGGACTCTGCCGATCAACATGATTGGTAAGTAGGAAAAAGGATAGGGTTCCAAAACTCTGACCTATCCCTTCAAGTCAGATACAGTATCTCCCATTCCGGTGCATCATCTCACCTGGTTGTCGACCAGTGCAGTGAGGGGCAGATAGTCAAAGAGGTCTGTGAAGTACTTCCACACGTTCGCATTTCCATATTTCCTTAAGCACTCGTCGTAGAAACCGTATACTTGAGTGATCTGCCTGCTCTCATGGTTACCTCTCAAAATGGTGATTCGTTCCCGGTACCGTACCTGAAAAAGCGATAATGTATTCATGACAACAAAAACAAAAACATGCACATATTTCTGTGTGTCCACGATACCCCGCTGAACACTACGCACCACTGTGGAATCATGTAATAGACTTCCAAGTTCCAGATAGCATTTTTTTTTTATATATTTTTTTTTATATAAATAAATGTTATAGCACTTTAAAAAAGGGACACGCCAACATTATGGGAAATACGCTTACTGTCTTCTCCAGAGTCTGACAAGATAGATAGATACCAATTTCCTCTCTGTGCGTTCTGTAGAAAGCTTTCCGGCTACCAGCTAGCCTATTATACAGAGAGAGGTGTTTTTGGCCAACAACTAAGCTAGTGGTCTGTATCCGCTTCCATTCATTTGTGCTAAGCTAGGCTAGCTTGCAGCCAGATCACTTTCTACTGAACGCACAGAGGAATTTGCTATCCACTTGAGAGAAAACGGTGTTTTTTCAATGTATATTTGGTTTATAAACTGATATAAAGAGACGCTTTAAGAGGGTAATACCATTATCATCACGGGATGATATAGACGGTGGTGAACCAGCGGTTTCACAGGCACAGGCCGCGTTAGCAGAGCAGAATGTTTTGAATTCCGAGGACACAAAGATAACGGAGCAGCACAGGAGACACAGAGGCAGAGCGCAATGGCGGTTTTGACAGTAATGAAATGTTTTGAAATGTGTGAAAGGTTATTAGCCGTTGTCATGACAGCGCATGACAACCAGAAGAGGGGCGGGCTATCGTTGCTATGACGAAGATCCTATAAAGCTGACAGTGTTTCCGGGTGTAAGCCAGACCAAGAGCGGCTAAGGGCAGACTACAATCTGACTAGGACTGAGAGACTCTCTCCTCTCATCACGGAGAGGGGGGGGGGGGGGGGGGGGAGGAGGAATGACACATCATCATTAGCTTCGGCTAACGGGAGAAGGGTTCTGGCTACGACCAGGCCTGACCACCATTGGACTGAAAAGCAGAAGGACGATAGACTGAACACACCGAAAAGTCATTAGAATAGATTTTACAAGGACAATACGAATTGGTTCCCATCTGATTATGAGGTCTCTGTTTATGTAAATAAACACTGCTTCTCCTTGTAAGGTATTACGCTGTGTCAAAGTGTCGAATTCTTACGAAGGTGGAGAATTATTATGGTTTGCGGATCGCACTAATGGGGAGAGATAAGGATTGTATCAGCCAGTATATGAGACGTCAGGACCATTAAAAGTACACAACGCAGAGGAGTAGATGGAGAGAGGATAACACAAGAAGACGTGATACTGGCCGAATGATCAGAATCTAACACACTATCTTCTTGTCTGACCCTGGAGAAGACGGTGAGCACATTTCACATTGATTGATTGATTGAACATTTTATTAACAGATTGCAGAATGGGTAGAATACAGTACAGCTCAATACACACAATTGTTAAGGGGATGCAGACCAGAGAAAGACTTTCGTCTTGTTTACATCAGGGTCCCCCCATTTAATCATAACATACATAACATACGGATAGACAGTACTGTTACATCTAGACATTTATGACATACCAGATCTACAAATATACAGTACTGATTATGAGTACAAAAGAGAGTATATACATTTGAGGGGGAAGAAACTATACATTGGAGGAGGTTGGGTGGGTGGGCTGGGGGGGGGGGGGGGGGGGGTGCTATATAATACATAATACATAATGTCGGCGTGTTCCTTTAACAGGTGTTTCAGGTGTCATCGTTTTTACCTTCAGAGATACCAGGAGAGAGACCGTTTCTACAGAATAATAGCCCCGGTCCACATAGTCTCCCATGAAGAGGTAGTTGGTGTCCGGAGACTTCCCCCCGATCTTGAACAGCTCCATCAGGTCGTGGAACTGACCGTGGACATCGCCACAGACCGTGACGGGACATCGCACCTCCTGCACGTTGGACTCCTTCGTCAGGATCTCCTTGGCCTGAGGAGAAAGACAGGAAGACACAAGGTGCGGATGGCAGGCGATTAAAGAAAGAGATATTTTTATATTCAGAGTTATATTGTTTACACTGTTTATCTTTTCTCTTATTTTTATATTCAGATCCAATTGTATTGCTTATAATATATTATCAGTCTTTCTACTATTACCCTGCCCATACCTGTACCCCCCCCCCCCTCCCCCATGCTGCTATGATGCCTGAATTTCCCCAATTGGATCAATAAAGGAAGATCTTATTTTATCTTAACACTATCCCGCCCAACAACGTATATATCCGTGTTTCGAATCCATGCTTAAAGGACAGAGGACGGATATATCCGTGACAAGGTTGTTTTGGCTTTTATTCAATTTTTTTTTTTTTTTTATCCACTTTTTCTCCCATTTTCTATTTTTCTCCCATCCCAATTTCGTATCATTTAACTCAACCCTCCCCTGTCACGAACGCTGTTTCTTGCCTCCCACAAGCCGGCTGCAATGTGGACTAAGTCATACATAGCACAAGTCCCCTCCGGTACTTGAGGTAACAGCAGTCGCATCTTTTCACCTGCGCAGCTCGATCTCTCAGTGGCGAGGAGTAACGCGTGGGAGGCTCACGCTGCCCCCGACACTTCCTGATTCTACTGCGCAGGCGCACCAACCGACCTGTAGGAGTCGCTGTCCACAACGCCCGATCCCCACCCATCAGTTTCCCACCCCCTAATACGGCCAATGTGTATTAGTACGGACGACCAGCTAAACTGAAAGCAATGTGGAGCGCTGGGCTCGAACAGGCGATCCCAGCGTCTCAGCATTCGTGGCGAGCGCCTTGCCCACTACGCCACGTAGCCGCCCCGGCTTTTATTCCATTTTAATAACCTATTCAAGGATGCCGAGTGGCACTGCAGATGTACCCTACTCTTTGAATTCGAGAAAGTGCATTACCGGCCAGATCCTCTTAGGGGCGCTATCTCGATAATGCAGTGTTCCCTGTGGCAGAAGCTGTCTTTTTTTTTCTGGATCTCTAATGTCGTTTTCTACTAACCTGAAGCGATCGCTATTGCCTGTTGCACGGAATACGTTTTGGATCGCGGATTTCACTATGCAGTAAGGGGATATATCATCAGCCAATGGACATATCGATCTACCAGATGGCGATCGATAACTGGGGAATGCTCGGGGGATCCAACCGGCTCATGGTAAGATCTTTTTCACGTAAATTACATGCTGATCAGAGCTTGTTATGATACTCAACCAGGCGATCAGCGTATGTGGCTACTGAGATGAACACGGTTATTGGTAATCAATAATCAGAAACGACGTCCCCCGCCCCCCCCCCCATTTCATGCATACATGCTTGAGGATCGTACCGATCATATGCAGTTTGAGTTTTAACTGTAGCTTCTGTATAACGGAAATGCCATTGGATATAACGTTAGTAGCTATTAGCCCTTTATCCAGCCTTCCAGGAAATATACTAGACCAAATCCCGTATAACGCTTATATTCACGGCGCTATAAAATGAGAACATATTGATGAACGTATTTTTTTTTTCTTTAAGCCATTTTGAAGGGACGGTTTATGGTCTCAATTGACAATGAGAATGGACAGATAGCAATACTATAAAGTATAGATTTAGCTCTACAAACAGCCCCACGGACTGTGCAAGTCTGTTTACATATGCTGGTCGTCTAGAGTGATATTAGACGCATCCCAGTGGCCGCCAATGTGTTAAGAGAAGGTAGGGGTGGGTGGGGTTAACAAAAAAAAGATAGAGAATCGTGATTCTATGTTCCAAGATCAAAAATCTTTCTTTCAGTTTTTTGTGATATGGTTAGAACTTTGTCGTGACTTTAGAACTATAAATTGTTCGCTTGCTAAATCCTACAGATTGTCAAGATTAGCCAAGCAGAAAGACTCAGACAATGTAAAAAACAACAACAACAACAACAACAACAACAACAACAACAACAACAACAACAACAACAACAACAACAACATAATACACATGACGTAATAAATAAAAAAGAGGAAGCAATTCAGACGTTCTTGTGTGCCGTGAACTTTTTGTTTTATTGGCTCATCTGAGGTGTCCGTGTCCTGCCATCACCTGCACCCAGGGGGCGGGACATCGCTGCATGGGGCATCAACCTGTGGAATTAGTCTACCAAGAAAATGATCCGTTTGTGCCCTACCCTCCTACCATATTTACAACACAAAGAAGCATTTTCTTTTGTAGATTAACAACGTTAGTAAACATGGCTTCTAAAAAGGCAATTTCCTGGATTTGTACTAATATTCTAGAGGTAATTTCTGCCACCCTCAAAATTACATATATTTAATGTATACATCAAATGTGTAAAGTCATGATGGTGTGGACGTGACTAGATTACGTTCTCCCCTCAATATTCTGGCTGGGGTAGCATAGCATACACTGACTGAATTGATGTTGAATGACGGGATCAAAGCAAAGCCATGGAC
The DNA here is from genome assembly GCF_963971535.1 of Notolepis coatsorum. Classification (NCBI taxonomy): domain Eukaryota; kingdom Metazoa; phylum Chordata; class Actinopteri; order Aulopiformes; family Paralepididae; genus Notolepis; species Notolepis coatsorum. Next base: position 17,131,601 of record NC_140180.1, on the reverse strand, counting down.
CCTCATCATAGAGGCATATTGCTTCAAGTTCAAGTTATGTTTTATTTGTCACATAACTAAGGTACATGTACATTGCAGTTTTGATTGATTGATTGAAAATTGTATTAACAGATTGCAGAATTGGTACAGTACAGTACGGCTCAATACACACAATTGTTAAGGGGATGCATGCAGACCAGAGAAAGACTTTCGTCTTGTTTACATCAGGGTCCCCCATTTTCAATTAATCATAAAGTGAAATGCTTGGTTCTGTATGAGCCCCCTGAGATTGTGCTTCATATACAGTCAAAAGTCAAAAGAATAAAGGCTAACACTATACAAAATATACAATGTACAAACTAAAGTACAAGCTAAAGTACAAAGTGAAGTACAAAATGCAAACAATAAAGTACAAATGCAAGATTTTCAAAATGCTAAAATTAGGAAATTGAGGTAGGGGGATGTAGGGATGTGGTAGACTGGTAGTCAATACATTCGGTTATTGTTCAACCTTAACTGATGGATAATAATAACCATCCTGGATGCAGCGTTATAGTTTAATCCCAACCTCACCTTTTCACAGAGGACCTTGACTTGGTTTTCTGACAGCTGCTTGCATTCGTTGAGCTGCTCGATCCATCCATCCAACTCCTTGGTGAATGACTTGTCGTCCATGCCTAGGGGTAGGGGGTGGTTCAATGCCCGTGAACAGCGCTTGTTATGAGCTGAACGTCGTGCTTACCGACTCACTCACTCACTCACTCACGGTGCGCTCCCGAAAAATCAATGCGTCAACAACACTGCTGCGCCCGGACAGCGGATTTGCGTCCCTGCAAAATGTGTCCCAACGCGAGTGTCCGCCTTTTACATGATATGGAGGATAATCATCATTTGTTTCTCGATCTTGAATTGGCAGGTGAACACGGTGAATTGTTGTTAGTGTGTGGAGGACCCAGCCCCACGGTGTTTACGTGACTGACTGCCTGGTGCGTCTGGGTTCACTCGAAAAGTGTCACAGGGTAATAATGTGAGGCCCCGCGTGTAGTGCCTCTCTGGATCAAGTTCGAGTTTCAAGTTCTGTTTTATTTGTCACATATAATGTACATTACTACAGTGAACTGCTTGGTTCTGTATGACCCTCCTGAGATTGTGCTTCATACAGTAAAAAGTCAAAAGAATAAAGGCCAAACACTAATACAATTACAAAATATTCAATATACAAACTAAAGTACAACCTAAAGTACAAAATGCAAACAATAAAGTGCAAATGCAGGATTTTTTTTAATGCAAAAATGTAAGAATGAGGTAGGGATGTCGTGCAAATCTTTTTGTAATAAATACAAATAGTGTGTACTGTATAGTGTCCACCACGGCAATGTCGGCGAGGACACTCCAGAGGCACCGTTTGGCTACCCAAAGACTAGAGATCTGTTATAAAAGGACAACACGGTATGATTTCTTGTACACACAGTTATTTTTATCAATTGTATTTGGCGTGCTACCATTAGCCGTTTTAATTTGCCCTTGCCGGTAAGCGACGCGCTGTCTTAAATGGAGCGCACCTTTTTTCTCTATCCGGTAGTGATATGTCGCCATCTGCTGTCTGAAGAGAGAAAGTGTATTACTACTGCACACACACACACACACACGCATGCACACACACACGCACACAAACACACGCAGTCACGCACACACACTTACACGCGCACACAAAAGCGAGCAAGCGCACCCGTACACGACCATAAACTCCAACAACCTAGGCAGTAAAGGGGTGCAGGATTTGGTGGGTGGGTGGTGATGTGACAAAACCGAGGAAAACAAAAATAAACCACGTGAACTTTGGAAATTACTCAACAATCAACTAGGCTGCAGTAAAAAACTCAAAACCAGGTTCTCAAACATAAACATAAAGACGGACAACACGCTCATCACAGACAAGCTGGATGTAGCCAATTACTTAAACACTTTCTTCACAAACATAGCCACAACACTGGTAAACAAACTACCCTCCCACTCAGGGCAGTATGGGGTAGAACACATAGTAGCATACTACAAGAACCTAGGCGTCCACAAAGACGACTTCAAACTGGAAATAGTAACTACAGATGAGGTACTCAAAAAACTGAGCGCCCTCCAACCAAACAAGGCCACTGGCCATGACAACATCCCCTCCAAATTCCTCAGAGACTCAGCAGCAGCCATCACCCCAGTCATCACACACATAATAAACCTCTCCATAAAACAGGGACACGTCCCCAAGGACTTCAAAATTGCGAGAGTAACACCCCTGCACAAAAAGGGCAGCAAATTAGACCCGGGTAACTACCGCCCTGTTTCTATCCTTACATCCATCTCGAAAGTCATGGAAAAAATAGTATACGAACAGATCGAAAAGTACCTCGCGGAAAAAAATCTAATCTACGAATTCCAATCTGGCTTCAGAACATCCCACTCCACTGACACATGCCTTCTCTACTTGAACGACCACATCAAACAAGAGGTGGACGCGGGCAAATACTGCGGCATGGTCATGCTGGACCTACAAAAGGCCTTCGACACTGTCAATCACACCATTCTGATTGACAAGCTAAAAGCAATTGGTTTTGATAGTTTATCAGTGAGCTGGATACAATCCTACCTGGAGGGGAGGGAACAGATGGTGGAAGTAAACGGTACACTATCCCCCCCCCTCACAGTGAGCTGTGGTGTTCCACAAGGAAGCATACTAGGACCGCTACTATTCCTAATTTATGCAAATGACATGTCGTCAGCTTGTGACTGCAACTTGTTCCTGTTTGCGGACGACTCAGCCCTGCTGGTCTCTGACAAGAACAAGTTACAGGTTGAAAAAGCCCTCAGCTCGGAACTAGGCAAAATCTGCATATGGCTCGCCGACAACAAACTATCATTACACATGGGCAAAACAGAGTCCATTCTCTTCGGTTCAAATAACAAACTCAGCAAGACCGACGGCTTCTCGGTTACAGTGGGTGACAATATTATCACAAGGAAAGATGAAATTACCTACCTGGGTTCCATCCTAGAGGCTAATCTTTCCTGTGACAAAATGGCATCCAATGTAATAAAAAAAGTCAACCAACGAACGCGATTCTTGTACCGGATCTCCTCTCTGGTAAACAAGAATACCCTGAAGACTCTAGCAGGAGCACTCATTCAAGGGTACTACGACTATGCTTGCACCTCATGGTACCAAAGCACCTCAAAGGCACTAAAAAACAAATTACAAACATCTCAAAACAAGCTAGTCAGACTACTACTTGACCTGACTCCTAGAACCCACCTCACCCCTGCCCACTTTGACAACCTAGGATGGCTTAGAGTAGACGACAGAGTACAGCAACTTGCAATGGGCCTGGTCTACAAGATACACTACGCGACCAAGGTACCCATGTACATGTCAAAATACTTCCCAAAGGTCAGTGAATACCACGATCACAACACCAGAGGGAGCTCCACAAATCATGTAAAACCCAGATTCGGATCAAACAAGGGACTAAACACGTTTCGCAATTATGCCACATCAATGTGGAACGCCCTGCCTAAAGCTGTAAAGGAATGTGAATCACTACCCACCTTCAAAAACACTCTCAAAAAACACCTACGTGAGACTGCAATTCGAAACTGGCCCCTACAAATGTCCTAACCTAGTTGTACAGTAAATGACCAAGTAAGGCTTTGTCAATATTCAAATGTACAGTGTAAAATGTGTGTGTGTCCCCTTCCCAACCCCCCCCCCCCCCCCCCCCCCCACCTCCAATGTACAGCCCTCACCCAACCCACCCAACCCCACCCCACCCAACCAACCTCCTCCAATGTACAGTTTCTATGCCAAATGTATATACACTCCTTTTCTGGACACTTTGTATCACAAACAGTACTGTATTTGCAAATCTGATATGTCATAAATGTATAGATGTAGCAGTACTGTCTATCTGTATGTCATGTATGTCATATATGTTATGATGAATTGAAAATGGGGGACCCTGATGTAAACAAGTCGAAAGTCTTTCTCTGATCTGCATCCCCTTAACAATTGTATGTATTGAGCTGTACTGTACTGTACCCATTCTGCAATCTGTTAATAAACTTTTCAATCAATCAATCAATGTTAGGGTTGGGTATTTTGTTTAGTTTGTACTGGGTTTGTTGGTTTTTCTTTATTGTTTTCTTTTCTGTACAGTAGGTGGCGGTATGCACCTTTCTGTGGTTGCGACCCGCCATTAACTCCAAGGAAGAAGAAGAAGAAGAAGAAGAACCTAGAAGCACCATAGACTACAATACCCACAACAGCGCGCTTCACTCAAATACACATGCGCACTTGAGTCGTACCCTAGACAGTTGAGAGGAGAAAATGGCAGCATACAGAGTAGGGCAGCAGGTAAGACATTCAATGATTTTGGTCATGTAATCCACTAAATTGGCTCGCAGACAGTTGCATATTTGTAACATAACAGCTGGTTGTTTTATTTTCCAGTTTTCTTTTCATACAATGCCGAGACTTAAAATGCTCTTAGATTATCCACGAGGCCTTCAATGACAGCGGTACACAGAGTTCTAGCTCGCTGGTCATGTAGCTCTCTAGCAGCTAACCTTGCGCAGAGTTTGGAAAGTCATCCAGTGCACGTTTAACTAAAGGTGTCGAGAGTCGAGACTAAACGTTCTAGTGCTTTTGGATTGAAATCCTATAATATAACGTTATATATTTTCTGCTTCCTCTAGGTCCGCCAGTTCAGCTCGTCTGTGATCAACCGATCACTGATCAGAGTAAGCCTTACAATTTCAAGAAATCTTCAATCTGTCTTGCTTAAATTACACTGCGCCACTTTGGTTAAATTGGCATTAACCCATTTGCCCCTCCGTTAGCCTCCCATCCAGATCTATGGTTTGGAGGGTCGCTATGCCACTGCCCTCTTCTCAGCTGCCAGCAAGCAGAAAAACCTCGACCAGGTGGAGAAGGAACTGGTAAAGGTGTCTGTAAGTAAAATAAAAAATAAATGACGAGCACTATTTTGCACTTGCATTCGTTGTAATGAAGGGTACTAATCTGCTCAAAGTTGCTTAATTAATTCAGAGCAAATGGATGATCACAATGTTGTATTAGAAACCACGGACCACTAGCCAATATTATTATTATTGTCAATAATCCAATGTATAGTGTTGTTTGTACAGTTGTACAGTGTCCCCCACCCACCCCTCCTACCCAACCCCCCCCCCCACTCCTACCCAACCCCCCCCCCCCCACCCAACCACCTCCAATGTACAGTCCCCCCCCACCCCCACCTACCCAATCCAATGTACAGTTTCTACGTCTAATGTATATACTCTTTTCTTTCTGGACTCTTTTTGTATAACAAACAGTACTGTAATTGCAAATCTGTTATGTCATAAATGTATAGATGTAGCAGTACTGTCTATCGGTATGTCATGTATGTCACATATGTTACGATGAATTGAAAATGGGGGACCCTGATGTAAACAAGACGAAAGTCTTTCTCTGGTCTGCATCCCCTTAACAATTGTATGTATTGAGCTGTACTGTACTGTACCCATTCTGCAATCTGTTAATAAAGTTTTCAATCAATCAAAGCCTAGCTTAATAACTCCGGGAGAGTTGTTTTTGGACAACAGCTAGGCCAGTGGTCCCTATCCGCTTCCATTCATTTGTGCTAAGCTAGGCTAGTTTGTAGTCGGATAGCTTTCTACTGAACGCACAGAGGAAATTGGTATCTGTCTTCTTGTCTGACTCTGTTAGCACATTTCCCGTAATGTCGGTGTGTTCCCGTGTTAAAGCCTCACTCACTCCTAGGACAGTGATTTAATGTGCTTTGTTCCCTTAGGGTCTGATCAAGGAGCCCGTGCTGAAAAGCATCGTAATGAACCCCCACGTGAAGCGCAGCATCAAACTGAAGATGTTCAGCGAAGCTCTTACGAAGGCGAACGTCCTTCCCATCACTCAGAACTTCATCAGTGAGTTAACATGTTGGTCAGGAGGGCCAAGTGGCTGCTATGGATCCCTGTCTCACCCCAGAAACTGACTTGGACGGAAGCGACACGGACGGGGAAATGCACGCTGAAGGGCACTAACACGTTGTCCACACCAGATGCGCCTGCTGCAGAGCTCTGCACGGTTGTAGGGATAATAGTAATTTGCATCGAGACTCTGTAGAAATACACTGGGTGATTTAACTCGCAGCATCTCCAGAATACATTCCCAAAAAAAACCTGTGTTTGCTCTAAGCGCCAACACTTATTAACCACTGCACAAATGAAGTTCCGAAAGGAAAATAAAGTAATTTGAAGTTGAACACAATAACACATGCTTCTCACGTCTGCTTAGTCCGCTCTCGCTTCCTATCCGTTTCAAGGGGCCAGCAAATTGGGATGCAAAATATGACCTTGATATGACCTTAACCCTTTCACTGCCACACTACCGCAGGTTAACCCTTTCACTGCGACAATACACAGAAGGTTAACCCGTTCACTGCCACACAACAGCAGGTTAACACTTTCACTGCCACACTACAGTAGGTTAACCCTTTACTATCATAGTGTGGCAGTGAAATGGTTAACAGCTCCAACTTTGCACTAGTAGCACTGGAGTTACCTACTGAATATTTTAGTAGCACCAGCACAGAATTTAGTAGCGCCGCCACCACTTAAATTCAGCATTCAGTACCATGTATTGATGGTTTTCTATTTCATTACCCCGCCCTTATGTAGATTAGATTAAAATGTATTGTCATTATACAGTACAACGAAAATAACTTTTGGATCCAACCAGAGTGCAAATGTAACTGTAAAGTGCTATAGTAATATACAATGTACAGGTAGGACCTACTTACTCCTGAAAGCCTAAAATCGGTATAAAGTGTCATTGTCATATCTAAAAAGATAAAGCCTCTATACTATATATTCTCTGCATTTATTGCACTTTTATACTTTTCGAAAATTCATCTTACAGACTTTGACTTGTGGACTTTTTTTTAAAATGTTAAATTAAATGTTTGACCGAAAGTCCAATTATTCTTCTGCTTGTCCACAAGCCTTCATATGTGGAGATGTCTGCCTTTTTCTCAATCGCCTACTGTCTCAATTGTCCTGATTGTTATCATTTTGGGGCTACTGTCGCAGAGAGAGAGAGGCAGCTGGCTGACCACTCCGGATAGTAGTAGTAGTTTATTCAGTCATCACACAATACAATATACATAATCATTTAACAATCTTTGATTCAGGCAGTGAAATGCCCGATAGGCATTTCTACAGAGAGCAAAATATCAGGGGGCATATTTCCAAGTTGTGAGCTGGCTGACTACTCCGGATAGGCATTTCTACAGAGTAAAATATCGGGGGGCATATTTCCTAGTTGTGCTGGTGCTACTAGTTAAAATGTTTAATAGCATTATCTCGAAGAATGGTCAAACTCTAAAGCCCTGCTTAGAAATATCCAAACATACAATAATATAAAACATCCCTTGTTAAGACCTCATATACCGGTGTATATATATTAGTGCTGTCAATCGATTAAAATATTTAACTCAATTAATCGCATGATTGTCCATAGTTAACTCGTGATTAATCGCAAATTAATAGCATATTTTAAATTTTGTTTTACCTTAAACAGACAAGTTTTAATACATACAATCAACATGCGAGTCAACAAATGCTTGCTTTATGCAGCCATTTAACACAAAAGGATGACCCTCATGCATTGCAAATTTGCATCAAATTCAAAACGGAGTGATGCACAAAATAACTTAAAAGAAAATAATAATTTAAAACGATGAATAAAGTGTGCATGAAATAATAGGGGAAAGAAAACGTTAGGAACTTGTTACATTCACCCACACAAGGGCTGAGTAATCACACACCCCCCTCTCTCTCACACATACACTTTCCCAGCTCTCTTTCTCTCTTGCCCCTTCCTCATCTCGCTCGTTAATAGAATCTGGCGATAACGCGTTAATACTGCGTTAACTTTGACAGCCTTAATATATATATTTAAAATGCACAATATATCCCCCAGGTTATCCCATACAGTTGTGGCAGCTCATCATATTGTCACAGTTTCACAACAATTGGTTATTTTAGTTTAAGGTAATTTGCTTACCGGTATATACCTGATAAGTGTAAATAAGTTTCTGCTCTGATTTTAAGCTTGTGTGATATTTAAGGATGGAATCTGTGCTGTCAAACAGCGACCTCTAGGGAAAAGAGCCCTGCTTGGTATTGCACTTTATTTACATGTTTTGTTTTAGTTTGAAGTGTGGGTTGAGTCGGGATAGGGGAGGGGTTGCAGCTCTGCCGAGAGATGTCTGGAGAAATTCACAGTATAATAAATTGACAAACTCTAACCCACACATCAGACCAGACCAAAACAAAACATGTAAACAAAGTGCAATACCAAGTGGGGCTCTTTTGCCTAGAGGTTGCTGTTTGAAGGAATCACACCTTTTTAATGCATGGTGATTTATAAACTCTGGAAGATTGTGATGGGACGACCGCTGCTGAAAAACTATAGTATAGAACTGTTTTTTCTAATAGTTAGAATTCTATACCAGCAATGGTGCACAGTCGACAAACAATCATCCAGAGTTTTCCAATGAAATGGAAAAGTTACTACTTGAAACCAATTAAACTTGTTTGTTTGTTTGTCTCCCCCCTACGCACACACAGGGGTTTTGTCTGATAATGGGCGTCTGCCTTATACCGGTGCTGTCATCACTGCCTTTGGCAAGATGATGAGCGCCCATCGAGGAGAGGTCACCTGCTCAGTCACCACTGCTCTGGTGAGATGTGTTCAACTGGAGGGTGGGCTTATTGAAATCTGTATTATATATAATTGTATTACACAGCCACAAATGTGTGTGAGGGGGCATTTGAATCGCTTGTGCCTGATTTGTGGGCGTTTGTCTTTGACTGGGATAAGTCGCACATTGCTTATCAAATTGGACTTGAGCTTGGTGGATGGGTTGGCCGTCAGCCAAGCACCTGCACCATTTAATACTTTTCAAAGATCCACGGCACAGATCCAAGGTCAATGTTTTGGCTTATTGCTGTATATTGTACCAACCCAAGGACCAAGATGGTGACCGATTGTACTGGCATGGTGACTGAACGGCAGGCTTGTAGACGGATCAATTAAACCGATCCTATTACCTACAAGTCGTCCATTGGCATGTTATTCGCTGTGCACTTAACCCTTTCACTACCACACTACAGAAGGTTAACCTTTCACTACCACACTACAGATGGTTAATTGCCTGGCTGACTGTAGTGTGGTAGTGAAAGGTTAACCTTCTGTAGTGTGGTTGTGAAAGGGTTAACCCCTTGTCGTGTGGTAGTGAAAGGGTTAAGGTTTACATTCAACCATCCCGTTTTGTATTTGGATCTTTTTCAGCCTTTGGATGAAGTCAACCTCACTGACCTGACCGTTGCCCTTAATGGTTTCCTTAAGAAGGGAGAAACCATTAAGCTGGAGATCAAGGTAAGAACGGGGACAACTTTGGATACAGTGACTTCTTGGGGGTGTTATTTATAAATAAATGAAATGATAAAAAGATTATTTATAGAATGTGCAAGGAAAACAAGACTCCTCAAAAGGGCTCCCCAGAAGAAAAAATGCCAACTGAAAGCTAATGTTAGCCATCAATAGATAACAGTTTATGTTGTTCTGTAGTTTTGCATTAAATATAATTTCTTCCTGGTTCTGAGCGTTCTTCTTCTCTTGTCTCCGCAGTCCGACCCCTCCATCCTGGGTGGCATGATCGTCAGTATCGGGGACGAGTATGTGGACATGTCCACTAAGACCAAGATTCGGAAGCTGACCAAGCTCATCAGAGATTCCTAAGTTCTGTGGACTTTCAACATGAATGACTGGGAGTGGGGGGCGGGTTTGGGGGGTGCTAAAAAATGTACATTGCTACCTGTTTTTAGCACTGCAATTGCTATAAAAGCAGCGTCTCTATTGTAAAATTCATATTAATGTATTAAAAAAACGTACATCATAATCGTTGTGGCTTTGTCATTCACATGTTCACTTATAAAGACAAATGCTGAAAATATGGAAATGGAGTTGTATTCACAATTTGCCCAAAGGAAGCTGTTGAAGTTTATTACTTATTTGATTAATTTACTATTAATTAAACCATGATTTTGTTCATAAATCATTCAGAGTTTTTTTTCAAGTTTGAATATAATATGAATGTGCAATTATATTGGGATGGAACTAATGGCATGGTTTTACCAGCTCATGTAAATGATAAAAGACTGAGGGAAAATTTTCAGGAAAAGTTTCCTGCCAAAGCGACGAGCAGCATTCGCAGAATTACCGGCCACAGCCAAAATGGATAAACGTCACCACAATCTTTCCACAACGTTGTCTAGCGTTCATCTTTTAAACTCGGGCTTGTTTTGTGTGTAATTCATTCAAACAAAGCAACTGCGTTTCCTTACCGTCCCTTGCGCATGCGCTTTGAATGCTTCTGTTTTATTAATTTTTTTTCCCAGACGAAAATGGCTGCCTTTCTCATCTAAAACCTCTGCTAAAAAGAACAAATAAGCATGAAATAACGGCCGCAAATCGCAATCCGCCTTCAAGACGACATCCATGGACGCCAGGGCGTAGATTGCATGCCTCAATATAAAGATGATGTGGCTGACAAAGAGGGAAAATGTATCTGATTCTAATTTAACCATTTCCATTCCATGATCCGCCTACAAAAAAGGTACGAGCTATTCGTTTTAGCTTAAAAACATTTGTAGATTCGACATGTTTAGTTTTTTTGCTCGTTTAGATTTCGTTGCATAACGTATTCAACTCACTCTACTCTATAGTTTGTTTTGTAATGTATTATGTACTACAAAGCTACGATGCTTAAGTCTATAGCTAGCTCGCCAAAAGTAGGTTGTTCAGAAAAATGTTACCCTTTCGTTTGCTCTGTATGTGCGCGTGCGTGCATGCTTGTGTTTGTGTGTAAAGAAAGAACCTATTTATGGACAGTTTCTATTTCTCTCTTCTGAATCCTTAACAGAAAATGATGCACCAGGTGACCAGCAACAGTAGTGACTATTGCATGAGTGGATTGGCTGAAGACTGCCAGCACTCTACCAGCCACTTTGACTTATGCAGCTCACAATCCACCAAATTCTACCCCTCAGCCCCGAACCCCAGTTTGCAGCTTTCCCTCCCCGGCTTACCCCCTTTGCCCCAGGGCATGCATAAACCCATGGCATGTCAAATGCAAGAGAGCCAGAATGACTTCCAGACCCAGACGGTGAGGATCAGAGGTACTGAGGTCTCGGGGCCCGACGCCTCCAAGAAGAAGAAGGGCAGCACAAAATCAGGCCGAAGAGGGAGACCGTCGGGGACCACGAAGTTGGCCGGTTACCGTACGAGCACTGGACGTCCGCTTGGCACCACGAAAGCAGCTGGGTTCAAAACCAGCCCCGGAAGGCCTCTTGGCACCACCAAAGCGGCAGGCTATAAGGTCAGTCCAGGCAGGCCCCCTGGCAGCATCAAAAGTCTGGCTCGGCTTAAGAAGCTAGAGTTCAGCAGCTGCGACGGCACCAAGAAACTAGACTTCAGCAACTGCAGCATCCCCAAGAAACTGGACTATACTGGCTGTGATGTTGCAGCCTTCCCTTATGCCATGATGCAGAAAAGAGACCTGTGTGATCCCAGTGGAAAAGTGGAGGAGGCCAACGAGTAGCTCTGCAGCAGGGGTTCTACAGCAGTAGTTCTACAGCAGCGGTTCTACAGCAGTGGGTCTACAGCAGTGGTTCTACAGCAGTGGTACTCACACCCTCCAGCTCGCAAGTCACATGTGGCTCTTTGATGACTATGTTGAGGCTCTTTAGTAGTCTCCAATTTCGATTTTTTTGAAAACGTTTTTAAACGGGTGTTTCAAAAAGATTTTGCCCATGACATTTTCCAGTAGGTGATAACTCATTCAAACCTAATTTTCCATTACTTTACAATCACTGACCTATCAAACTCTTGACGCCCCCCTCTCTGAATTAACTACCAACCGTGATCTCGGGTTTCACGCTCTACATCAGTGCGCACTCATCTCATCCTGTCAGTGGGATGCTAACGTGAAGCTAAAATTATAAAAACACAAGAGCAGGCTACGGGACATTCACTGATGAGTTGCATTTGTCTGCTTTGTGAAAACACCCCATGTCCAGTAACGAGGCCTACCGATGAGGCTAAATAACTGAAAAAGGTCAAACAGAACTGAACCGCCCTTCCGGATCACTGTTTCCATGTAGCACAGGGTCCCGATTACAAAAGTATTGAGTTGCAGGAGTGTCACAAATTCCACTGAATGGGGTAAAGTCCTGTGTTTTATCTCTGTTGCAACTGTTTACAGACTAATTTACTTTTCTACAGTAAACCTGAAGTTCTTTCTTTCTCCCTCCCTCCCCCTCTTCTTCTGTTATGTGTTTCTCTTTATCTCTCTGTGAATCTCTATCGCCTCTCTGTTACTCATGTTCTCCCACCTGGAGAACTGTGTGCGTCTCTCTCTCTCTCCCCCCCCTGTCTCTTCCACCATCAGACTGTCTAGCATACAACATTATTCTATTTCTACGGTTATTGACTTTACTACATACATGGACTTTGCGCTGATAGACTGACAGTAACCCTAGGCTACTACAGGGACACTTGAGGCATTTGAATTGCCGGGGGGAAACCCAGTAACTATACACTGCTTGTGATTTTTGCCATATGTATCAATAGTTAAGGTTGCCATGGTAACAGTAACACATCTCAGTAGCCTACTGACACAGCACGTAGTACATGATCATGCTTTTTCATCGCTTGTAAATCGCCTATTTGGTAGCCTGGTGTTGGTTCGGTTGAGGAACAGGGTGTTTTTGTAACGAGTTGGCCAAGTCTGAGTACCACTGCTCTACTTCTTTCTGCCCACTTGCTTGGAGCACATTTGTGTGCATGACATGTGCAAGAGGATGTTCTGTAGAACGTTCCTCACAAGATGTGGGAAGAATGACCGTTTCCTCATTTAAAATCGGCTATGAATGACTTTTCATTGTACAGTGTTAACATTGTCATAATCTTCTATTAAAAAAAACAGACATCACTCCTTATTTAGAAAGTATGTTATCCTGTTTGACAGAGATGCATGGGAATACAATACAATCAATATAGGAATGAAAGTACATATTCATCTCACTGGAGAATTAATCGTTTATCTTTTTATCATGAATTTGAGTTACATTATACTGTAAAATGTAACATTACTAGTATTCATTGTCTGGTTCATTTCCTACATTCATACAAAATGCATTTTTTGTATAAACATGAAACATTCAGCTTTTTCCTGAGTGTATGTGGAAGTGATGTTGTCCTTTTTGTGTTGTCAACTGTGACATGTATGTATTTCCTTTTTTTCTACTGTTATACATGTTTTTATTTGCTTCAATTGAAAAACTCAACACATAAAAATCCCTTGAAGACTTATTTCTACACTTTGTGAATATGGTTTTGACTATGTATTGTAATCGCCTCTCTTATTTGTCCTTTCAAACTCTCAATAAGAAAATCCAGATCGAAATATATGTTGTTATGCCGTTCATTAGAAAAAAGAAAAAAACAACAGAAACTGCTTTGTGGACTATGTATTAAAAGCTGATATACTGTATGTGTAACCAAAATAAAGGAAGAATTGGTAATATTTTGATTCTTCAGTCACCCAAATTCAAAGGATGTACTTCTTCCAGCCAACACAAGAGGTCTCACGTCCCCAGACAAGTCACCTTCCTGTAATCGGTAGCCCTATTTACCCTTTGTTCAGTCTGTCTATTATGATACATTGAATACATGCATTTATGTTGTGGTAATGGGATTGAATAATCAGCTGATTGTAATGCCCGTTACTCCGAAAACAGGAGGGGGACAGACACACAATCCAACCATATACATACAAGTGAACACCACTGATTCACACAGGGGGCGAACAGCCCATACTTCTCGCATACCTAACGTTACCTAGTAATGGCTTAGATTTGACTACTACTGCCAGCCCGTCAACCAGAAAGGTAAATAGGAAAGCTTGTCAAGTCAAAACAAACGTTTACCTAAACTTGCCTTCACAGAATTATAATAATGAACGAATGGCCAGAGAGAGAGGTAAGTTCTTCTCCTGTCAAGTCGTAGTGCTGCTTGATGGGCTTTGTGTCCCAGGCTCGCGACGAGGACCTGCGCTGGGCCACTGGAGGAGCGCGTGCCCATTGTGTGCTCCTTCGTGCTTTGAGACGACATTTTATATGCGAGCGTCTTCCAAGCGACACATATCGGTTTACTTTATTGTGCATGATCACGATAACGTGGCCGATGATGGGCACCATTTGGTTGTTTTTTTGCGAAGCCAACTGGTGAATTCGTCCCAATCATGGTATTTTTTATTGCCACTGACTTTCTTCTTTATTTTACTTTAGCGCCTAGCGGCCTATTTCCTCATGATGTCAAGAGAGCCAATATGGCGCATGGACTTCGTTTGACCACCAGATAGGCCGTATGCGCGCATTACTGTCAATGTTGTGAATTTTCCATGTGTAGGTCTCTAGCTTTCACTTATTAGTCAAAACACGCGGACTATGACAACGGGACTAACATGGGGTGTCTGTTAGAAGACCCGATTTGTTGAATATTATATATCATACAATTCACCCACCGGGGTATGTACTAGAATTAAATACTTATTTTGGTGTAAAAATATATATATATAGTTATAGTGCATGGCATGTTTCCCCCACTTTCTACATATACCTGGATTTGTGTCTAAATTAAAAAGCAGTGCGTGAATGTGTGTGTTTGTGAGAGAGGAGGGCTCGCGCCACGGCCCTCTGCAGGGGGGGGGGGGGGGGGTAGGAGAGGAGGGCTCGAGCCACTGTGAATGTGTGTTGGTTGGAGAGGATTGATTGATTGAAAACTTTATTAACAGATTGCAGAATGGGTACGGTACAGTACAGCTCAATACACACAATTGTTAAGGGGATGCAGACCAGAGAAAGACTTTCGTCGTGTTTACATCAGGGTCCCCCATTTTCAATTCATCATAATATATGACATACACGACATACAGATAGATTAGGCAGTACTGCTACATCTATACATGTATACCAGATTTACAAATACAGTACTGTTTGTGATACAAAAATAGTCTAAAAAAGAGAGTATACATTTGACGTAGAAACTGTACATTGGAGGAGGTTGGGTGGGGGGGGGGGGGGGGGTAAGGAGGGCTCGAGCCACTGTGAATGTGTGTTGGTTGGAGAGGAGGGCTCGAGCCACTGTGAATGTGTGTTGGGAGAGGAGGGCTCGAGCCACTGTGTATGTGTGTTGGTTGGAGAGGAGGGCTCGAGACACTGTGAATGTGTGTTGTGGAGAGGAGGGCTTGAGCCACTGTGTATGTGTGTTGGTTGGAGAGGAGGGCTCGAGCCACTGTGAATGTGTGTTGGGGAGAGGAGGGCTTGAGCCACTGTGTATGTGTGTTGGTTGGAGAGGAGGGCTCGAGACACTGTGAATGTGTGTTGGGAGAGGAGGGCTCGAGCCACTGTGAATGTGTGTTGGGAGAGGAGGGCTTGAGACACTGTGTATGTGTGTTGGGAGAGGAGGGCTCGAGCCACTGTGTATGTGTGTTGGGAGAGGAGGGCTCGAGCCACTGTGTATGTGTGTTGGTTGGAGAGGAGGGCTCGAGCCACTGTGTATGTGTGTTGGTTGGAGAGGAGGGCTCGAGCCACTGTGTATGTGTGTTGGTTGGAGAGGAGGGCTCGAGACACTGTGTATGTGTGTTGGTTGGAGAGGAGGGCTCGAGACACTGACTGTGTATGTGTGTTGGTTGGAGAGGAGGGCTTGAGCCACTGTGTATGTGTGTTGGTTGGAGAGGAGGGCTCGAGCCACTGTGTATGTGTGTTGGTTGGAGAGGAGGGCTCGAGACACTGTGTATGTGTGTTGGTTGGAGAGGAGGGCTCGAGACACTGTGTATGTGTGTTGGTTGGAGAGGAGGGCTCGAGACACTGTGTATGTGTGTTGGTTGGAGAGGAGGGCTCGAGACACTGTGTATGTGTGTTGGTTGGGAGAGGAGGGCTCGAGCCACTGTGAATTGAATGTGTGTTGGGGAGGGAGGAGGGCTCGAGCCACGAGACCCTCTTCTTGGGACCAAGTAAGGTTTTGTCGATATTCCAATGTACAGTTTTGCTTGTACAGTTGTACAGTTTCCCCCCCACCCAACCCCCCCCCCAACCACCTCCAATGTACAGTCCCCCACCTACCCACCCCCCCAACCTCCTCCAATGTACAGTTTCTACGTCAAATGTATATACTCTCTTTTTTAGACTATTTTTGTATCACAAACAGTACTGTATTTGTAAATCTGGTATGTCATAAATGTATAGATGTAGCAGTACTGTCTATCTGTATGTCATGTATGTCATATGATGAATTGAAAATGGGGGACCCTGATGTAAACAAGACGAAAGTCTTTCTCTGGTCTGCTGCATCCCCTTAACACTTTGGATGCCACGGGTGAACATGGTCAAAACATGGTTGAATGCCAGCACCCACTTCAATGATAGCGTTGTGAACGCATAAACTCTATCTTAAATTATGGCTATGTGTCTAATCTGGCCGTCATTATCAATGACTTGTTTGCAGTCAACATTGTCGAAACGGATTGTTTTTTTAATCGGTTCATTTCCGTTTTATACCATTTGAAAAACCCTCGTTTTCTTGAAAGTTTCAGGAAAATATAAAGATTCTGTGATAAACAGCCTTTACTGGAATATTCTGGAATACACAAAAAACGTTGTAATTTTTCTGCCTATTTATGAATCGTTTTCAAATAAACACTAGATTATCGATAGTATATATGTGTACTTATGCACACTAGAGAAGCGAGCTGAAAAATCTATTCTCTCATTTTCTGATCAGCACACACACACACACACACACACACATATGGGACACGCTGATATCTCTGTGAAAACCGATCAGATTATCCTAAGACTGGTCAAATAGATTCCTTACCTCAGATCAGATGTTCTCCAAAAAGATTATTCCAATTCCTGATCGCCATTCCAAATATCGATCGCGTTTATTGATTCAGCGCTGGGTACTGGAAATACAGATTCCACGCTGTTCTGAGTGTCGGCGAAGACTTGGATCTCTTCGGATGGCTTGCCGAAAAAGTAAAATGAGGAAACTGGATTCCCCCCCCCCCCCCCCCCATCAGTCTAATCCAATTGATTGATTGATTGATTGAAAACTTTATTAACAGATTGCAGAATGGGTACAATACAGTACAGCTCAATACACACAATTGTTAAGGGGATGCAGACCAGAGAAAGACTTTCGTCTTGTTTACACCAGGGTCCCCCATTTTCAATTCATCAGGACATATATGACATACATGACATACAGATAGTCAGTACTGCTACATCTATACATTTATGACATACCAGATTTTCAAATACAGTACTGTTTGTGATACAGAAGGAGTCAAGAAAAGGGAGTATATACATTTGACGTAGAAACTGTACATTGGAGGAGAGGTTGGGTGGGGGGGTTGGGTACACTGGGATATTGACAACCATACTGGGTAATTTACATTGGAGGTGGTTGGGGGGGGGGGGGGGGGCACACTGTATAAACAAGCAAAACTGTACATTGAGGGGGGGGGGAGACTCTGTACAAACAAACAAAATTGTACATTGGACTATTGACAAAACCATACTAGGTAAATGACTGTACATTGGAGGGGGTTGGGTTCGGATATTTACAGGGGCCAGTGTTGAATTGCAGTCTCCCGTAGGTGTCTCTTGAGAGAGGTTTTGAAAGTGGGTAGTGATCCACATTCCTTTACAGCTTTGGGTAGGGCGTTCCACATTGATGTGGCATAATTGCGAAACGTGTTTAGTCCCTTATTTGAGCCGAATCTGGGTTTAACATGATTTGTGGAGCTCCCTCTGGTGTTGTGATCGTGGTATTCACTGACCTTTGGGAAGTATTTTGCCATGTACATGGGTACCTTGGTCGTGTAGTGTATCTTGTAGACCAGGCCCATTGCAAGTTGCTGTACTCTGTCATCTACTCTAAGCCATCCTAGGTTGTCAAAGTGGGCAGGGGTGAGGTGGGTTCTAGGAGTAAGGTCAAGCAGTAGTCTGACCAGTTTGTTTTGAGATGTTTGTAATTTTGTTTTTAGCGCCTTTGAGGTGCTTTGGTACCATGAGGTGCAAGCATAGTCGTAGTACCCCTGAATGAGTGCTCCTGCCAGAGTCTTCAGGGTATTCTTGTTTACCAGAGAGGAGATCCGGTACAAGAATCGAGTTCGTTGGTTGACTTTTTTTATTACATTGGATGCCATTTTGTCACAGGAGAGATTAGCCTCTAGGATGGAACCCAGGTAGGTAATTTCATCTTTCCTTGTGACAATATTGTCACCCACTGTAACTGAGAAGCCGTCGGTCTTGCTGAGTTTGTTATTTGAACCGAAGAGAATGGACTCTGTTTTGCCCATGTGTAATGATAGTTTGTTATCAGCGAGCCATATGCAGATTCTGCCTAGTTCCGAGCTGAGGGTTTTTTCAACCTGTAACTTGTTCTTGTCAGAGACCAGCAGGGCTGAGTCGTCCGCAAACAGGAACAAGTTGCAGTCACAAGCTGACGACATGTCATTTGCATAAATTAGGAACAGTAGCGGTCCTAGTATGCTTCCTTGTGGAACACCACAGCTCACTGTGAGAGGGGGGGATAGGGTACCGTTTACCTCCACCATCTGTTCCCTCCCCTCAAGGTAGGATTGCATCCAGCTCACTGATAGACTATCAAAACCAATTGCTTTTAGCTTGTCAATCAGAATGGAGTGATTGACCGTGTCAAAGGCCTTTTGTAGGTCCAGCATGACCATGCCGCAGTATTTGCCTGCGTCCACCTCTTGTTTGATGTGGTCATTCAAATAGAGAAGGCATGGGGTGCAGTACAACAGGGAGAGATGATAGGGGGCGGTATTTTCCCAATGGAGCTCAGAGAGAGGTTGCAGCACTAACGTGAGACTAGATTGATGAAATATGAATTCAAATCGCTAATAAAAACAAAAACGACAAACAAGCGCTATATGTCGTCTCTGGCATTCAAAGGTCGGCATGAACTAACATATAGCGTGTTACCTGTGCGTGTTACCTGTACCTATAGCGTGTTACCGTGTTACTACCATGTTACCTGTTACCTGTTTATTGCACAATGTTGTTTTTATTGGATTCTATTATATGTTGTACCACTGTATTGCACATCGTTGCGGGCAAGACCACCCGCATTTCATTGTATACTTGTATGCCGTGACAAATAAAACTCTTGACTTGACTTGTCATTGGCACTCAAAGTGTTAACAATTGTGTGTATTGATTGAGCTGTACTGTGTATTCTGCAATCTGTTAATAACGTTTTCAATCAATCAACCAAACCACTGTGAATGTGTGTTTCTAGAGAGAGAGAGGAGGGCTGGAGCCTCGGCCCTCTCTCTGCAGGGGGGTTGGGTAGCTGCTGTGCCGATTGGTTGCTCGCCGCTCACCAACACACAGGCAGTCTGCGGGCTGCTCGGGTTAACACAACCAGGGGGCACTTCGATAGAGCAGGCACACACACACACAAAAACACGTAGTAAATAAGATACCGAGATTGATAGGGGACAAATTGTTGGCACACTTTGAAGGATATGGTGTGTGACAAAGTATTATGGCGAGATTTCAATTTTCTATTTTGTCTTTTCTTGGGGGGGTGACAGTTTTTTTGTGTGTGTTGGAGGGCCGCCGCTGTGATGAGGCGGTGAGGTGCAGAGAATGAGAGCCGCTCTGCCTCGGCCTAGCAGCGCCGCTGCAGCTGGGATCCTCCAGCAGTGCCGCTTTCAACAAATCAAGAAAAACACACGCTGCTGTGTGGCCACTTCTTCTAAAACACCCGCTGTCGGTGTCATCGGGACCGACCTCCGAATGGTAAGTTTCTCTCGCCTTTGTAGTTTCCCCAACTTGTTCGCGATCAGCACCCTTTTGTAAGTTAATGGTAGCTTCCTATGTCTGGTAGCCTATTTGTGTGAGCAGCTCTTGTTTCTGAGATGGCACGGTGTCACCACCTCTGCTACTGCTGCTGCTTGTGTTGTGCGTTGTTATTATTATTATTGTTGCATTGGCTCATATTTAGACCTGCTATCATAACCAGACAAAGCGGGTTATATGTTCATACTTTGTGTGAATCGATACGTGGACGACGCAGGTCAGTGTCCTGTGTTTTTGTCTTCTTCTGCCTACCGACGGCCTTTTAGAATGGAGGCCAGCAATGTCGGTGTATTATAGTGTATGTGCGTGTGCGTGCATTGCTGCCCTCCATTCTAAAAGGCCGTGTGTGTGTGTGTGCGCGCGCGGTGCACGGTATTATGTTTCCTTTGTAGCCCTCTGTCGCACTGCATTTGTGGTTGTCGCTCTATGTTTAGCGATTGTGACAGGTTGTATCCGTCAGCCCATTGTTTTGTTATATTGTAGTGTGTACAGTGCACGGCCCCCAAAGTTAACCTTGCATGCACTTACTGATCACATCTATAGTCAAAACAAAAGCCTGCTACGTGCAACATTTGTTATGCAGGCCTAACTTGTACCCTTTCTGATTTGACAGGAAAGAGCCATGACAACATGAATAAATCTTCCAGACGGGCTGTTCGGGGAGGCTCAGTGTTTGGCTCGGGCCAGCCAGAGCTGAGGCCCCCCAATGGCCGCCTTACCACCACTTCCTATGGAAAACAATGCAGCACTGCGAAGCGGGGCTCGGACCAACCGCCAGCCGCCCAACTTCCACCCGCCGCCCTCAAACAGGCACCTGCCCAGGGGTACAGTCCGCCGAGGAGGATCCAGAACCTCAACGCGCTGGTGAACAGGGCCAACTCGGCTCGGCGCCAGAGGGACAACCGCGCCAGGAAGCACTTGCACTCTCCGAGCCTGATCAGCGACGACGATGAGTTTGAGACCCCTTTGGTCGAACTGCCCCCCTCTCCGGGCAACGACGAGATGGAGCCCTTCAAGGGCCTGAACAAGAACGGCTTCTCCCCTCACAGTCCTGACAGCTTGGAGCGCTGCTCCCCTATCCCCAATGGCTACTTGCATTTTGAATCCACCCTGTTTGACGGTGGGGACATGAAGGAGGAGGACGATAAGGAGGAACGTGTACCTTTTCACCACTCCTCGAAGTCGAGTCGCGAGCGGACTGTGACCGCTTCCTCCGGCTCGGGGGCGAACAATCGCAGCCGCACATACAAACCCGCCGTCTTTAACTTGATGGCCAAGACTGACATAAAGGAGGAGGACGATGAGGAGGAACTTGTACCTTTTCACCACTCCCCGAAGTCGAGTCGCGAGCGGACTGTGACCGCTTCCTCCGCCTCGGGGGCGGACAATCGCAGCCGCACATACAAACCCGGCGTCTTTAACTTGATGGCTAAGACTATATCTGAACTCAACCCCACGCTGAGCCCCAGCGCGCTGCCCGAAATAAGCATGGGAGACGGGTGGAGTATGGACGAGGACTCGGACAGTGACAGCGAACTCGCCTCTACTCCTGACCACGGTCTCATCTCACCTACTGGCAGCAACTCCAATGTGAGTACGGATTGGGTTCCTCAACTGCGCAGCCTCCTGTACAAACAAACTTAACACAATGTTATCAAACGCTATCTGGTACTCTGAAGGCGCTGGGTTGGCCCAGGCGTTACTCAGTGGGATTGACCTTTTGACCCCGGTACCCTGTCCTAGAATTGTGAAGGAGGATATATTATTTTGGAAAACGTGTAAATATTCTGCGCATTGTCTCCTGCACGTTTGTGTAAACTATGGATGAGTCAGTCGCAGTCAACCAGCAACTGCTACCGGGTCTGACCCTTTTAGCTCAACTGGTTAGTGCAGCCGCCTGTGGATCCTACGGTCTTGGGTTCAAATCCACTCGGTTACATTTTGTATTAATGTATTTGTGTTTTCCGGTGCAGTCCAACAGCCCAAAGAAGAAGCCTCTCCCGGCGGTGAGTTATTTGGAAGGGGACTTGGTGTGGGCCAAGTTCAACAGACGCCCGTGGTGGCCGTGCCAGATCGCCTCTGAGCCACAGCAGGGGTCGCACACCAAGATGAAAGGTGAGCTTTGATTTTTAAAGGAACACGCCGACATCGTGGGATATGCTTGCTGGCTGTCTTCTCCATAGTAGAGACAAGAAGATTGATACGAATTTCCTCTCGGTAGAAAGATATCCGGCTGCAAGCTAGCCTAGCTTGGCACAAATGAATGGATACGGACCGCTAGCCTGGCTTAAACACTGGCAGAGGTGTTTTGGGGTCATCAGCGAGGCTAGCTGGTCCGTATTCCGCTTCCGTTCCTTTGTGTTAAGCTAGGCTAGCTTGTAACCGGATGGGCATGGTAATAGTAGACATAAATATAGGCAATACAATTATAGTACAGTAGAAAAGTAAAAATAAGCAGTTTAAACAATATAATTAACTCTGAATATGAGCAAATAGGCAGTGTAATCTTAGGTGCAGGTGGGGGGGTCTTTATGCCCTATCGGTTATATTATACAATACAATAAATATGGTCAATAACAATATTGTCATTATTTGTTGTCGTTTTTAGCACCCAGTCGCAGACCGTGCCGCATGTACTTCCTGGAGACGATCGGGGAGGTAGCGGAACACTCCTGGGTTCCGGGGAAAGTCATCCTCCCCTTTGCGGCGGGCGACCAGTTTGACAGCCTGCCGGTCCTCCGGCGAAGAGGGAAGCAACGGGAGAAGACCTACAAATATACGGTGACTAACTTCACGCGGAAATGTCTCAAACGCCTTTAGATTAGATTCAAATGTATTGTCATCATACAGCAAAAGTACAGGGGGCGACAGTGGCTCGGAAGGTAGAGCAGTCGTCTGGCAATCACAATGTCGATGTGTCCTTGAGCAAGACACTTAACCCCTAATTGCTCCCGATGAGCAGGTTGGCACCTTGCATGGTTGCCTCCGCAGTCGTTGTGTGAATGTGTGAGTGAATGGGTAAAAATGTGAGGAACAAATTTTAAAGCGCTTTGGATAAAGCGCTATATAAAAAAATTAAATGCAGCCATTTACAGTACAACGAAAATAGGTTTGGCATCCAACCAGAGTGCAAATGTAATAGTAAAGTGCAATTGTAAATTAATATACAATGTACAGGTGATTAAACTGGGTATAAGATATACAAATGAGTACTAAGTATATTGAGTATAGTGCTAACCAGATGTATATGTACAGGATTGTAGTGTAATATGTACAGTGATACAGGTGTAAAGACAGTACGGTAGTAGTCATACTGGCCAGCAGTGTAACTAGTAAGAGTAGGTACTAGTACTATCATACAGAGCTATGGGTTATATGCAGTATAAGTAAGTATATAGAGGTGTTATATGCAGGTATATTCAGACAAGTATGGATATATATGGTAAATGGCTGCTTTTTTATATAGCGCTTTTATCCAAATCGCTTTACAATTTGTTACTCACATTTGACCAATATAAGAATATAAATGTAAATATGCGTTGTAGATGGATACTTTATTAATCCCCTTGGGGAAATTCAGGTATCCAGCACTGTTGTACATTACAGAGTATATGGGCAGACTATATAGTATGATGTGGGTAGTTAAGATTATTATGATTACAGTGTAGGGCAGTTGTAGAAAGTGTAATTCACATTACAAACAAACGCCGCCTCTGAACCATATCTATTCTGTTCTCTGCAGATACCCAAGAGTCTGTTGACCGCGTGGAAGGTCAGTGTGGCGGAAGCAGAGTACCTGCTCCCGATTCGGCAGCGGAACGCCGATGGCATCCCTGGCACGTGTCTCAACGGAGAAGAACGGCCGCCGAACCTTGCTGAAAAAGAGCGGCTCCCCACTCACCCGCACGCTGAAAAGGTGCGGCCGCCCAGCCTGCTGCCTGCTGAGAAAGCCCAGAATGCTTCCTCTTTCTCTGTGGACCTCAGCAGGCCCTCGTCTCTCAGCCCCGCCCCTAGACCCCCGTCACTCAGCCCCGCCCCTAGACCCCCCTCACTCAGCCCCGCCTCCAGACCCCCCTCACTCAGCCCCGCTCCGAGACCCCCGTCGCTCAGCCCCGCTCCTAACGGAACGGAGCACCACCCCGTCACGAACGCCGCCGTAGAGCAAGACGGTAAAAAGAAACCTTGTAAGAAGAAGAAGAAGAAATGCTTGTCTGACATCTTTGGCCACATAGTCGGTGGATCCAAGGTGCCGTCGACGATCGGGGACGTGGTCAATCGGCTTCACTCGGCAGCTGAGCGAGACGATCCCAAGGACTCCCCGTACTCGGACCTGGACTCTGTCCCGATGCTCCATCGTCCTAAACGGACGGAGGTGACGCCCACGAAGGGCTCTGAGAGATTAGTCTGCGAAGAGCAGGATTCTAAAAGGGTGAAAGGCGAGTGCTCTGAGAAAAAGAGCTCCCCTAAGACCGTGGCTCCTGCCTTTTCCTCTAGCATTTTGTCAAATAAATCACTATGTAAAGACGGCAAAAGGACAAGCGTTACGACGTCTAAACAGGGTACGGGCGGCGCTAATGAGCCGCTAGGTGGTTCTCTTGACCAGCACTCTCTGCACCTCCCGGCCAGCAGTCGTCTGATGACGAGGGCCCTGAAAGCGGAGGAAGAGACGGAACTCAAGGACGCGCCGGCCTCCAGCCAAAACTCGTCGTCCGGCGCAGATGAGATTTCCCAGTCGCCTAGCAAGGTGCTATCCCCCGCAAGCCACAGTTCGCCAAAAAGGCGCGCTAGAAAGCCGGATAAAAAGAAAATTCGCAACGGCTCGTTGATAAAGTCGACCTCTTCGCCTCCGGATTCCGTCGCGCGGCCCGTCAAGATCAAGACGGAGAACATCGTCTCGGACATCTCTTCCTGCTCCTCTCCGTCCCGGACCCTCTCCCCCATGGACGCCTTCCAGGACATCAAGGAGCTGACGTTCAAATCCCTGGTGAAAGAGGAGCGCGGCGACTCGGAGACATTTCGCCCCGACTCCAATTACAAGTTCAGTACCTTCCTGATGCTCCTGAAAGACGTGCACGACACCAGGGAGAAGGAGGGCAAGCCCCTAATCCTACCCCACCCGCCCGCCCTGATCAAAGAGGAGCCCATGGTCATCCCTACCCAGGAGGCGCTGAGGGGTTCCGCCGAAGGCAACTGGACACCGGCGGTCAAAATGGAGAACGGTCGGCTGGGGAACCCCCCGGCATCCAGAGGCGGCGCGGCGGCCAAACCCAGGAACAGGACTAAAGCGATCATGAAAAACGACACGTACAAATGTGAAGGCATGCCCGTTCTCACTCGAGACGCGGGCTCATCGGACAAGCAGCGTAGAAAACAGCGTCTGCCTGCCAAGTTGAAAGTCCACATACCCGGCCTGTCCGCCGAACTGGCCGATCTGGCCTACGGGAGGGAGTTTGTTAGTGGCCACGCTGATCTAGCCGAGCCTGTGTTCTGCCCCCCCCTCGTCTCGGTCTCTCCCCCGGCCAGCTACCTCGATAAAAACTCTGATTCCAAAGTGGCTCCAAAGAAGCGGTGGCAGGTGGTGGACGCGTCCCCGGGGAAGGCGGCGGCAACGACGACGACGACGGCCGAGACCGGGGGTGTCGTCGGTAAGGCGCCTGCCGAGGTGAACGGGGTCTACGGAGACGCCCCCCCGGCGGGCGCGCCGGATGTTACCGGGTCCGGTGATCTAAACCTGGACGGAGAGAATTCGGAGACTAACGACAACCTCGGTGAGGTTCAAATTCTCACTGTGCCAGCTCTCTGCACAGTGATATAGCCTACTGATTTTACAAGTTAAAAAAATATACTAACCAATAACCATCATACTTGTCTTTTACTATCATGTCTTTGCTACCAAGTAATCTACCTTGTAGGGGTGTAACGATGCATCGATTCTTTTTTTTGTGTGTATTGTTTTTATTGACCTATAGTCTATTCATGCTGAGTGAATCAGTTCCCCCAGCCACATTTGTGTATTCAAAACTTTTTGGGGAATTAACTGATGGAAAATTAATCGAATCGAATCGTGGTCAAATTAAGAGATTTCATGATTCATTGAATCGTTGTGAGGTCGAATCGTTACACCGTCCCCTACTACCTTGCCTATATCACTACCTAGTACCTACTATGCTAATGTGTCTTTACTACTATGCACTGAAGACTGGAGCACCCAAGTCTCAACACTTTGACAAACATTGTTACTTAGCTGAAAGAGTTGTACCCTTCCTGCTGACTTGTTGTACAGAACTTGTAACTTGCTTTGGATAAAAGCGTTGGGTAAATGTAAACGTATATTTGGGGCGTTTGTTTCCCACAGCACATTCGGAAAACAAGCGGCTGCGGAAACCAAGTAAGCGGCTCTTGGAGTCGTCCGCGGAGTACGAACAAATATTCCCCCCAAAGAAGAAATTAAAGAAGAACACGGAGCCCTCCAAGATGGTAGAGTATCTGTCTTTTCACCTAGACAATGACATATCACACAAGAAAACAGTCAAATACCATTTAAAATAGTATTAAAACAGCTTTTGACAAGGGATATTTGAACAGATGTAGAAACTGTTGACATGTATGAAAGTAGTTTTTTTTTATGCTTTTCAAATGTGATTTGTAAAAGTGAGTTTTAATTATGAGGTCAAATACTCTGTATTGGGACTAATGCATTACAATTTAGTTAGATGTTAAATTAGTCGTGTATGAACAAATGTGTGAGCATATAGTGTGTACAGTACTAAGTATTCTTAGCTATCAAGTAGTTGATTATTGTATATTGGAGCTTGTATTGCGTGTGTGTACTAGTCCAAGTCTCTAGTCCTCTAGTCCTGTTGTAATGTTATATGTTAAGTATTATGTTGCACGTCACAATGTAAAACATTTTCTGGACCCCAGCGAGAATAGCTACTGCAATTGGGGGATCCTAATAAACTAAACTAAACCATATCGGGAACCACAACGTATGACCTGTTCTAGGGAGAATCCTAATGAATTCCATTTGCCCCATCTGTCCCACAGTGCACCGGTACAGGCGGCGATACGCAGCAGGAGGCGACAACAACGGGGCCCTCTCGTCTCGCCGCCGCACCGGAGGTCGTGACCTCAGCCGCAGCCTCCGCTTCTGTGGAACCAGCAGCCCTGGAATGCAGCCTGTCCCGGGACGGGCTCCCCCCTGTAGCACGCTCGTCAAGCCCCGTCCCCACGGAAACCGCAGAGGGGACGGATCTACCTCTCGACTCTGGTAAAGAGATACTGTGTGCAGTGCTTTTTCAAAGCGGGGCCCTTGGGAAGATTGAAGTAGGACTCTCTCACTATTCTCTGGAAGTGTCATATGAAACCAAAGCCCTCTCAGGTCTGCTGGGCAAAATGTAAATGTTAAGAAAACAACACGGTAGGCTAGTAGTTTAACCGTTTCAGTGCCACGGACGACATATCTCGTTTTATCAGCCCCCCCCTCGTTGAGTGCCCACGATGACAATTATCGTTTTTTTTTTATCCACTTTTTCTCCCATTTTCTATATTTTCTCCCATCCCAATTTCGTATCGTCCAATTCAACCCTCCCCTGTCACGGACGCTGTTTCTTGCCTCCCACAAGCCGGCTGCAATGTGGACTAAGTCATACATAGCACAAGTCCCCTCCGGTACTTGAGGTAACAGCAGTCGCATATTTTCACCTGCGCAGCTCGATCTCCAATGTGTATTAGTATGAACGACCAGCTAAACTGAAAGCAATGTGGAGCGCTGGGCTCGAACAGGCGAGCCCAGCGTCTCCGCATTCGTGGTGAGCGCCTTGCCCACTACGCCACGTAGCCGCCGACAAATATCGTTTTATTGTTTTATTAGCGATCTGATTTCATATTTCATCAACCGAGTCTCCCGTTGGTACAGCAGCTCCTCCAGGAGCTCAGGATGGAAAAAAGCGCCCCCTATCGTCTATCCCTGTGTAACTGCAGGTCAGTCGCTTAGACTGACCTGGGATCTGTAGATATGTAGAGGCGGAGCCAGCTGGTTCCTTGTGCTGGCAAGAAGTCTGATCAACATGGAAGTCATCGCTGGACGGGAATCAGCCTGGAATATATATTCACAGCAGCCAATACTCAATCAATAAGCGTGATCGATATTTGGAATGGCGATCAGGAATTGGAATGATCTTTTTGGAGAACATCTGATCTGAGGTAAGGAATCTATTTTACCAGTCTTGGGATAATCAGATTTGTATTCGCGGAGATCTCAGCGTTTGCCCTATGTGTGATGTGTCTGTGTGTGCGCGATCGCTGATGAGGAAATAAGAGAATCGATTTTTCAGCTTGCGTCTCTAGCGTGCATACGTACACATATACTATCGATAATCTAGCGTTTATTTGAAAACGATTCATAAATAGGCCGAAAAATTACAACGTTTTTGTGTATTCTAGAATATTCCAGTAAATGTCTTTTATCATGGAATCTTTATATTTTCCTTGAAAACGAGGGCTTTTCAAAATGCTATAAAACGAAAATGAACCGATAAAAAAACAATCCGCTTCGACAATGTTGACTGGAAAACGAGTCATTAATAAGCGACGGGCAGATTAGACACATAGCCATAATTTAAAACATAGATTAGGCGTTTTTAACGCTAACATTGAAGTGGATGGTGGGCATTCAACGGGGTAAATCAATGTTAAGCAAGGGCTCTGAAAGTGTTAATGATCTTAAAGCAGGATAAATAATATGCCCTGGAAAAAACTAAAACGCTTCTCAAGTGTATGTGTGTGCGCATGCATGCTTTTGTTTTGGTGCATGTGTGCTACATTATCAAGTATTTATTTAGTATTAAATTACATCATCAATCATACACCTTGGTAGGAAAATGACAGGTGATTGCAATCTAATAGCAGGTGGTCATCATTAAATGACAACCATGGCCACTGAGCTCCATTGATGGTATTTGCGCCATATTGGTGAGAAATGCATCATGAGAATACTAATATTCTATCTTGTGTTATGATGATGGAATAAAGTGATTGTAGGGGTCACTTTATGC
Organism: Notolepis coatsorum; assembly: GCF_963971535.1. NCBI lineage: Eukaryota > Metazoa > Chordata > Actinopteri > Aulopiformes > Paralepididae > Notolepis > Notolepis coatsorum. The sequence goes on along the minus strand of NC_140180.1, from coordinate 17,102,478 downwards.
ATTACGTATTTATTATGACAAAAAAAGTTTTGTTTTGACTTGTGTTAGTCCTCATTGGATGTGTCACACAAGAGGGCATTCATAATAATAGCTTATATAGCGCCTTTCAAGAAGCCCAAGGACGCTTTACAAGGCAAAAAATAAAGACACGCAAGGAATAGACTAAATAAATAGTAATAACAATAAATGACAGGGAGACGAGTCAGACGACTAGAGGCCATGGGCCTTCCTGATCAGGTGGGTTTTCAGGGATGTCTTGAAGGAGTCCAAGGATGTGGCAGAGTGGATCTCAGCCGGGAGAGGGTTCCAAAGGGTGGGGGTGGCAGGGGGGCCGCCATGCTGAATGCTCTGTCCCCAAAAGTTTGTAGGCGACAGTTTTCTTTGTTGAGGTGTAACTGTTTTGTGGATGGATGAGAGATCAGCCGTGGTCACCTTAGGTTTGCTCCTTCCTCCCCAGCGCCAGTATCATCCCAAGAGAGGAAGAGGCAGAGGAAGCCGGCACACAAAGTCCTGGAATGCACCATAGAAGAAGTGTCTCTCGGTCCTCCAAAGAAGAAGGTGTGTTGGAAATGGTTTCGACCAACAAAAGCCAATGTGATTTTATTTTATTTCTTTGTCTTTTTTTGGGTCGGTTTACCGTTTATTACATTATTTTCTACTCTTTGTTCTCTCCTTGTTCTTCCAGGAGATAAAAAGACAGAGTGAAATTACCTCGGAGGTCAAGTCGCTAGTCACAGACTCTCAGGTAAGTACAGTGGCTCAGGTTCCCGGTTTGATTCCCACTTTTCCCAGGCAGCTTGTCGAAGTGTCCTTGAGCAAGACACTTAACCCCTAACTGCTCCCGATGAGCATGTTGGCACCTTGCATGGTTGCCTCTGCCGGCGGTGTGTGAGTGAATGGGTAAAATGTGAGGAACAAATTGTAAAGCACTTTGGATAAATGCGCTATGTAAATGCACCATTTTCACAAAATCAAAACATACTGTCTGTTTTGACAATAAGATCCATTCAGAGTTGTTAATAAGCCATTCTAAATGTATCGTATTGTGCCGAATATAAGACAGGGTTTTTTTTCTAGAGGAAAAAAGTGAAAAGGGGTGTCGTCTCATTTTCGGCGTCTAGACTTTTAAACGTCATTATATTTATATATTCACAACAGATCGTGCCAAACGAGTGTTCCCCAAGCGAGCCACCATCTTTCTCTCTGTGCGTTAACCCTTTCACTACCACACTACCAAAATTAACCATTTAATGGTTAACCCTTTCACTGTGACAATACAGAAGGTTAAACTGCCACATGACAAAGGGTTAACCCTTTCACAACCACACTACATAATGTTAACCCTTTCACTGCCACACTACAGACTGTTAACTGTCTGTAGTGGGGTAGTGAAAGGTTAACCTTTTGTAGTGTTGTAGTGAAAGGGTTAAGTGACTCCACATCCGAGAGATGCAAGAGTGTAGGGTAGAGCTGCCGCGGTATTGATGTTTTCCTTACCGCACAAATTTGCGAAATATTTCCAACCGCTGCGGTTATTACCGCACACACACACAAAAAAAGTTTGAATGCATTTTTTTTTGTAGTCTACTCTTTATAGCATATAGCCTGCCTCTAGTCTAAATGTCTATCTTTAGAGGATGACTTTGCAGCATGAATATTGTTTGGGATTCGGCAAGCACGCATTCGTTAAAAGTGAAACACGGATTCGAAGTATCCCCTCTGTGTCGCGACCCTTTCTTCTTCTTCTTATTATTATAACGTTACTACTTATGATTACAAAGGCATTCGTTTTGTGGCATTACGTTATATAGTTACACGTTCGTATTTACCGGACCATAGCAAGGCAAGCGTTACTCAATTCATATCTCAGTTCCTTTCTTTGCTCAGAGCGTGCAGAGTTGTACCCATTCTGCGGTCTGTTAATAAAGTTTTCAATCAGACAAGTGTATAGAACGAAGGGCTTTTATTATAACATTTCGTTGCAGTAAAATCATTATGCCTCGTTCCCTGAGGAGCGACGGTACGTCGGTAATCCACTCCGGTCTCCGGTGGGAGCTAACGTATATTAGCCGTGTTGTGACTGAGCTCTGATCAATGGCTGAGATTCAGGAAGTAAAAGCACTGCAAGACGATCCATCGTGTGACGCGTCTCTCTTCTGACCAATCAGTGGTCTGCAATGTTTCACATGACTTTTCTGGTACCCAATAGGGTCGCTTGGAACCTCGATAGAGGAGTAGGGTATATCTGCAGAGCCGCAAGCCCAACGAGAGAAGGGTGCTTTATTATTATAAAAAAAAAACAGCTGTGACGCGGTATTCAGCCTACTCTTGCGGTGGGCGTGATGTAACAGCGATACCGCGGTAATGCGGTAATTGCGGCAGCTCTAGTGTAGGGTCCATTTCCACCGTATACTGAGCCTAGTCAGAGAGAGAGACTGAAGAGCGGTGCTGAGCACTTTCTGTCTCTCAAACACACACACACACACACACACACACACACACACACACACACACACACACACACACACACAGCGCCTGCAGTGACAGGTGCTGCAGAGGAGGAGTTACGATGCCAATTTTAAGATCACGGTGATCAACAATGCAGAGTCATCAAACAACTGACGAGTAGCCAAGAAAGATTAGATTCACTTTATTGATGTTAGAAGATGCTTTTACCAAAAGATGATAACAAATAACAGCCTACCTAGTACCTACATTGAATAGAACAATATGTTTCATTGTGATTATTTTCAAATAAAATTATTTTTTTATATTTGGTCTTCAAACTATTTTTTTTTTTCAAACAAAGAAAGGGTTGTCATATATTCGGACCAATACGGTAATTAAAGGTGCTCTAAGTGGTATCTTTTTGTTCAAATAAGTGTTAAATAGCTCTACATTCTGACAGCCATCACTGATCTAGAGTGTTTGATCAGTAACATGGGTCTCCCGGTCCCTCCACTCTGCAGTAAACGGAACATACATTTCTGGTATCCCGTTCCCACTTTATCCAATCAGGAGAGCGATCCCTAGATATTTTTACTTATCTCAAGAAATCTTGCCAATCCAAATTTGCTGGCGGATTGTTTTACTTGTTTCAAACACAGATTTGCTTAAAACTAGTTTGTATTTCAAAATTTTGTCAGACCATTTTTAAACCTTTTATTTCGTTTGGCAGGTTGTATCTGTGGACCAGGAGCCGCCGGTGCCGAGCACGTCTGCTGCCCAGCGCCCGGAGAGCAGCGCCGTCCCGGGGGTCTTCACCCCGACACGGTCCCCCAGCCCGCCGGGGCTGAAGACGCCCAAGCAGGAGGAAGAGGCGGAGGGCTGCAGCCTTGGGCACGGGCCGGGCCTAGCCAACGGAACGCTAACCCCCAAGCCTGAGGTCAGTGTGTTTTGTGTTCAGCTCATAATGCTTAAAGGGGAACTCCAACATTTTGGGAAATTAGCTTATTTAACATCTTCCCTGGAGTTAGACAAGAAGATACATACCTTTTTTGTCTCTGTGCGTGCATTTTAGCTTTGGGAATAGACGCTCCGTTAGCATAGCTTAGCTTCATCACTGGAAGTGGGGGAGGGTTTAAGTTTAAGTTTATTTGGATCCCCATTAGCCACAGCAGTGCTGGGGCTATTCTTCCTGGGGTCCATAACACATAAAATACAGTTACAGACGTATACACTCACAACATTTACATGTCATACAGACAATTAAAACAACAATAAAAACCCTTATACACTCATAACATTTACATGACATACAGACCATTAAAACAACAATAAAAACCCTTATACACTCAACATTTACATGTCATACAGACAATTAAAACAACAGTAAAAACCCTAATCAAATTCATAATACAATATAAAAATACAAAATTATACAATATTTTAATAATATATCCCTATCAGACACATGCCTTTTCATCTATATATACCTATCTCTTTATCAGACACATACATTTTAATTTACGTACACACTATCTATTAGGGAATGTCAATTTCTTTGGTTGAAAATGTTGTTTTACCACGATTTTGAAACGGCATTTACTATTCTCCTGCTTAACATGTCTGGGAAGAGAGTTCCATTCCTGCATACCATGGAACATGGTAGTTGGTAGTTTGTAGACAGTTCGCTTAGGGTTAGAGCCTTACAGTGCCTTACAGTGTATTGCAAGGTCTGACATTGACCAAACTTGATATGCATGACCTTGGTGGGCTCTAGGTCAACTCCTGAAAAGGGGGTCAATGTCAGACCTTGCAATCAAAAGTTAGGGGCGCACTGAAATTATGGCAAGGGTTATTAGCCCCCTAACTTTTGATTGCAAAGTCTGACATTGACCCCCTTTTCAGGAGTTGACCTAGAGCCCACCAAGGTCATGCATATCAAGTTTGATCAATGTCAGACCTTGCAATACACTGTAAGGCACTGTAAGGCTCTAACCCTCCCCCACTTCCAGTGATGAAGCTAAGCTATGCTAACGGAGCGTCTATTCCCAAAGCTAAAATGCACGCACAGAGACAAAAAAGGTATGTATCTTCTTGTCTAACTCCAGGGAAGATGTTAAATAAGCTAATTTCCCAAAATGTTGGAGTTCCCCTTTAAAGGAAACGCCCCGACATCACGGGAAATGCACTTACCGTGTTCTCCAGAGTCGGGACAAGAAGATGGATACCGATTTCCTCTCTGCGTATTCGGTAGGTTTGGGTACCGTTCACATTTGAACCGATAATGGTACCAGTACCAGTTCCTGGAATTCAGTATCGGTACCGAACGGTACTTTTTTTTTTCGATACTTCACTCTCTCTGTAATAACACACATATGAATTTCAGTTGTAAGAAAATAAGTCCAAACTTCGCAACTTCAACATTGTTATTTATTTAGAACATTTTGTTATTTATTGTTGTAACACACGCCACACAAAATAAATCGCATTATCATGTATTATGTTTTATATATTATGGCCATCCTCAGTAACTATCAAACTCCTCTGACCTCTGATCTGGTCTTTCCAAAGACCCAAGAGACGGGACAGTAATATATATAATTTTTTTGGAAAAGACTCCCTCTTGTCTAGCATATTACACTCTTATACTAAACATGTAAAGCTACCAACATTTGGTACCGATTGATCTAGCGTGAAGAGTTCGGTACCTAACCCTAGCGTTCGGTAGAAAGCTATCCGTCTGCAAGCTAGCCTAGCTTAGCACAAATGAATGGAAGCGGATGCGTAGCGGCTAGCCTAGCCGTTGGCCAACTAACACTTTTTTAAACTGAACGCACAGAGGGAAAATTGGTGTCTTATCTTGTCAGACTCTGGAGCAAACGTTAAAGGACCACGCCAACATTATGGGAAATGTGCTTACCGTCTGGTATTCCTTACCCCTCTAGGCGTTCTCCCCTGGTCTGAATGATAGCTTCTCCTCTCAGGTGGAAGTTAAAGGGAAAATTGGAGCCTCAGCCTTGAAGGAGAACGTCTGTCAGGTGAATCAATTTCGCCATCCTGAGTTCTTTTGTTCCCTTCTTCTTTTTACAACATATCTTCTGTTGACACACCTTTAATATCTATGATGTCTGTCTCGCATGGTGTCCCCTCAGGTGTGTGAGAGGACCGGGGAGCTGTTGTTGTGCGAGGGCCAATGCTACGGGGCCTTTCACCCGCAGTGTATTGGCCTGTCGGCAGCTCCTAGGGGGAAATTCCACTGTGGTGAATGCAAAACCGGTGCGTACTCCTTATGTTTTTCTGGGAAGGGATGGGAGGCAGTATGTTGGTTTGGGAAGGGAAGGGATGGGAAGCAATATGTTGGTTTGGGAAGGGGTGGGAAGCAGTCATTTGTGGACTTTTTTATTTTTATTTTTTAAAGCACCTCGCACTGTGTATATATTTATTTTGTATTGGTGGCAACAGAGGGAATCGAACCCCTAACCTGAGCATTGTTGGTGATAGAGCTGGGCGATGTCGCCAAAATATCATATCGCCGTATATTTCTTTGTTTTGATGGTATTTAGCTTTAGCCAGTACACATTTTGATTTATTATTATGTAATATATTATGTATGATCTTTTTTTATTATCTTATCTTTATTAATTGTCATGGTCCTATTTCATTCATTCAATTGTCTTATTTTCTTTAACCTTTTTTTATACTGCTGCAAGGATTTTTTTTTCAATATGTACTGTGTATATTGTGGGCGAGCAACAGTGTAGTTACAATCCATACCTTTGCATGGATCCATGACGGAACATCTTTATGTTTGGTGGTATACCTCCCAGCCCTAGTTAGTGCCATGCTCTCCGCACTGAGCTACAGGGCCTTGTCTTCTTTTTCTGCCTTTCTATTTTTTTTTCTCCCATCCCCCAATTTAGTCGTTATGCCAATTCCCTCCTGGTCGTTGCGCTGCCCTACTGTTAGTCTGGGGAGGGTGTAGAACTACCACACGCCTCCTCTGATACACGTGGAGTCACCAGCCGCTTCTTTTCACCTGCCAGCTATAAGTTTCACTGGGATAGTGTAATGCGCGCGGAGGCTCCCCCAGATCCCCTCCCTGCTGAACAGGTGTCCCGACCGACCAGTAGGGAGTCGCTGTTGCAACGGCCAGGAATTGACCCCGCAAATTTAACCTGGGTCTCTGTGGTGGTAGTACGCGAGTGCTTAGACCACTACACTACCCGGCCGTGCCACAACGAATGTCTTTTGTGCGTTTCAGGTGTTCACACGTGCTTCGTGTGTAAGAAGTCTGGCAATGGCGTGAAGCGCTGCATGATCCCCATGTGTGGGAAGTTCTACCACACTGACTGCATCGAGAAACACTCGGCCACTCAACCCCAGCACAAAGGCTTCCGCTGCTCCCTGCACGTCTGTCTGTCCTGCCACATCGCCAACCCCCTCAGCCTCGGCAGCTCCAAAGGTAGGTCCTAGGGCGGTCCTAGCCGGTGATAAGGTCAAAGGTTCTCTAGGGCAGTCCTCAAGGGCAGACATTCTTAGTCGACTAATGCTTTGCCCCCGCTAGCCAGGGTTAGCCGTGCTGTGGCCTGTCTGGCACACAGTGAGCATTTCCGTTGTCTTTCGAACCTGGCCCAACCCGGTAAAGTGATGTACTCATCATTAGTAGCAACACTTGGAAAACTGACTACCCATGTCCACTGTACAGACCCGGTATTCGTTTGCAAAATCCGGGGGTTGCGTAGCAGTGTGAACAGGTGAAAATGGAGATTGTGAAAATCATGACGCTGACCCACTCTGGCTTCCAAAACAACACCATGTGCAGCACATGGATAGAAAATGTTGTTGCGTCTTCTGACATGACAATGGAGCCAAGTAAACACTAATTGCCCACAACGATGGGACTTGTAATCGACTAAACTCAATTCACCACACAGCACAAACGCCCACTAGCCGTGGGCCTTACAGTAATATGCTCATGGTCAATCATCCTTATGGATCATCAATACTACTCAGAGAAAGGCAATAAAATGGCGTGCATACCATTTTGTTAATTTGTCTGAAACAGCCCACAAAACAGCCATGGAGCCATCGGTCTCGTTCTGCTTTATAACGTTATTCAAGGGGTCTTTCATGGGCAGTATTGTATGTCTCTTGATAATCAATTACCTGCCAACCTTTTGATAATCCATGACCAGCCAGTACGTTGATAATTGCCAGTCTGTTTATTCTTCTGACTTTGGCCTGCAAAGGTCTGAGTCGTCTGAAAAGCTCAACAAATATGACATTTACATTTCTCCAGTATTCCCCCATGTTGCTACATAACACAGTTTACAGTAGGCTACTTCATGTGTGCTCAATTAATCTTCCACATTGACAGTTTAATACATAGGCACGTACTGTTGGAACTTAGTACTACACACTGAGGCACGCGCTGTTGGAACTTAGTACTACACACTGAGGCATGCGCTGTTGGAACTTAGTACTACACACTGAGGCACGCGCAATTGCCCAGTGTAGAGGAAGGTCTTGTGTTTTCAGGAGAGCTGGTATAGACTGAAATCATTTACTCCGCTCTAAATCAAAGACATAACGTAGAGAATGGGTTGTCTCATGTTTTCACTTTATTCAAAACCTTTACACATTCATCCTATAAAATGAATACATAATGTAACATATAATGTTAATATTATATATATATATATATATATATATATATATATATATATATATATATATATATATATATATATATATATATATATATATATATGAATTAAAAACAACCAATTAACCGGTTAATTTAAAAGTCAAGTAATTTATTTATAGAGCACATTTAAAAGCTCGAGAGCCAACCAAAGTGCTGTACAGTACAGTCAAAGCATAAAATCAATGTCCTATAAAATACACAAATACAAAAAGGCACAACAGGACAGGACAGTACATTCAAAAAAATAGGACAAGCGGAAAGGGGAGCACAACGTACAGTATAGCACACCAGGGACAGAGGAGCACAAGAAGAGATACAAGAGGGAGGATAAAATTGCATGAGAGTGTGTGGGTTAGGGTGTGGGAGAATCAGGATGAATCGAAGGCTAGGGAATAAAAGTGGGTTTTTAAACGGGCCTTAAATGTCTCCAGCGTAGGGGCAGATCGAATCTCCAGGGGAAGCTGGTTCCATAGTTTGGGGGCTACGGCCTTGAAGGAGCGAACGCCTCTCTTTTTTAGTCTGGTGCGGGGGGGGACCAGCCGAGCCTGGTTGGAGGATCTTAGTGACCTGGGTGCTGCGTAGGGGGTGATGAGCTCGGTGATGTATAGGGGTGCTGCACCCGATAGTGCCTTGAAGGTGAGGAGGAGGATTTTGAAATCTATTCTAAGTGGGACTGGGAGCCAGTGTAGGGAGGCTAGGACTGGTTAACCGGCTACCTGCATATCCTTGCACATTCCTATTTACAAGAATTTTTTTTATTTAACCTTTATTTGACCAGGTAGTCACTTCTGTAATGTAAGAAATGTAATGGAGATATTGTGTTGTCCCCCTCACAGGTCGCCTGGCCCGCTGCGTGCGCTGCCCCGTGGCCTATCACGCCAACGACAACTGCATGGCGGCGGGCAGCCTGGTGCTGGCCAACAACAGCTTCCTCTGCCCCAACCACTTCACCCCCCGCAAGGGCTGCAAGAACCACGAGCACATCAACGTCAGCTGGTGCTTCGTCTGCTCCGAAGGTCAGAGTCCGCTCGTGTATATATATACATTTTTAAAACAACACGATTGTTCAGCCAAGTTTGATATTTACGTTCTATATTTAAAGGAACTGGCTGCACGTTAGCCTAGCTTAGCACAATGAATGGAAGCGACATGACTGGTTAGCCGAGGCATTGTCCAACTAACAACCTCTCCCGAAGGCTAACCGGTCATGTCCGCTTCCGTTCATTGTGCTAAGCTAGGCTAACATGCAGCCAGATAGCTTTCTACTGAACGCACAGAGAGGAAACTGGTATCTATCTTCTTGTCTCTCTCTCTGGACAAGACGGTAAGTTTAATTTCCCATGTTCTTCTAAGCAAAAAAAGTTTTGAAGGCTTTTGAAAAGCCGTGTTGGGGTTGTGAGCGGCGGTCACCTCACTCGCCCCCCTCTCTCTCTCTCGGTCGAGCAGGAGGCAGCCTGCTGTGCTGTGAAGCCTGTCCCGCTGCCTTCCACCAGGAGTGTCTCAACATGGAGATGCCTCAGGGCAGCTGGTTCTGCAACGACTGCAAGGCTGGAAAGAAGCCCAGGATCAAGGACATCCTGTGGGTCAAATGGGGTCGCTACAGGTAAGCGGAGGACAACAGCCGCGTGGAGTCCCCTCCCCCCCAGCTGTTGGCCGTATTTGCGTTCTCGCGCGGGTCAAGGCTGTGGACGTGCACCTTTTGATACCCTTGAGCTTGAGTTTCCCTACTTCCACCAATACACCAGTTAACAGAATATTCCTTCTATCGGTCGTCCTTATATCAGAAGCTGTGCAAGAGACTGAGCAATACTAGGTCACGTCTAATGCTTGGGAAGGACTATGATCAAGATCATGTTACGGACTAGAGCCAGTCTATGGGGGGTGTAGTCTGGGGGTCCAAGCTCTAGAGAAGGATCTAAGGACATTTTATTTACAAATCCATATGGTGTAAAACTCCCTGTACATCTGTGCAATCTCCTATCACTCACCACCAGATGTATATGAGGGTTAGAAAAAAAAAAATCCAGGGCTTTTTTTGCCCCCTTAATTGATTTTCGGGGGCTTTTTTGTATTTCGGGGGCACAGAATTTTTATGATGAAAATTAACAAAGATTATAAAACATTGTCAACACTTTTTTTACAGTCTTCGTCCCTATGTTTGATAACGTAATGTTAATGTCTCCATATATAGGGCTCTACGCTAACCCATGTGCTCCTAAATCAAATTTAAATAAATAAAATCTAAATAAAAATGTAGGGGCACACAAAGAAATTTAGGAGCACAGTGAAAATTGTTCAAGTAATACAGAGTTTATTAACAAACTATTTATTACATGCATATTATACTGTGCGTGTGCATACTAAGGGCTAAACATCTGTGCAAATAGCACATACCACCAAAATCACAAATTGGCCCATGCCTACTAGACGCAAAGGATATCGGTTGTCAAGCTGCTTTTGTATGTTGTAGTCTTGTCACGATACCAACATTTTTACTTTGATACAGATAGGAAAGGCAATGGAATATATTATTAGATGACAGAACATGGACAATTCTTTATACAATTATTTAATTCATTATAATTGAAACGCTATTGATTAATAGTTAATACAATTATTCTGTTACAGCTACAACTGAGCTATAATTTATACGTATAGCTACTGTCCATCAATGTCTTCCTTTTGAATGAAATAGGTTCAGGAGAGAGAGATGTAGAGAGGGAGAGGGAGAGAGAGCGAGACACACACACAGATATTCTCAGACCCCCTTTCCTCTGAGCGTTCCCAGTGATGGCTTACTATGTGCGTGTGTGTGTATGTGCAAACGGGAACGGGACACATCTGTGCAATAGCACACACCACCAAAGTCACTGGCTGGCCCACAGTGTGCGTGTATGTGCGTGTGCTAACTTCGCTAACGTTATCCGCCTCAGTAACATTAGCTGCCTCACCGGATTCCTCTTTCTCCTCGTCTCTCTTTTGCTCAAAATAAAAATTAATGGGCTTCATGGCTGGCTGCATTTTTTGCGTTGTCTGATTCTGAATGTATAACTTGCCTATGCCGGTACCGTGACTTTCTTTTCCAGCGCGTACTGTGTTCTCATTTCCTTTCACTCGCATGAAACCAGCCGCGTCACCGCAGGAAACTCTGCTGTGATTGGACGTTTATGTGCCTTGTGGAATGTGGGACTTTCTGAACTATTAACAGCGGAGCGTTTGTAATCTTCACTCGCACACTGCAAGTAAATGATTTTTCCGGTTAGCACACACATATTATTAGGGGCAAATACGAGTGAGATGCTCGCACTGTAGAGCATATATATAATTATATATATAATTAGTAAACTGTTAATCTGTATCTGCTGTCCCTTGTCCGTTTTTAACATGCTCTATTTATAAGAGCGTCTTGATCAGATCCTAACTTCCGGTTCAGGAACCGTTAAGAAGATGTTTGCGGGCGGTCAGGTGGCGTAGCGGAGATTGTGCTCGTCACCAATGCAAGAGGCTGCGGTCTCGACTCCCGGAGAGTCAGCATTGCCTTGGCTCGGGCTCATCGCTATACTAACTCGTTTGGCTGAGTTAGGGGGAGGGAAGCCGTGGGTGGGTCCTGGGCGTTGTGGACAGCGACCCCTACAGTTCGGTCGGGGCGCCTGCACAGCGAGGGTAGGATCTGGAGGGAGGTAGTGTGACCTTCCACACGTTACACTCTCCCGGTGAGAATCTGCGCTGCCAGGCTGGCTGCCGGCTGGCTGCACATGTGTCGGAGGAAAGCATGTGACAGTCTCCGGCCTCCCGGACCAACAGTAGGGGGGGGTGCGCAACAAACCAGGAAGGGGGTTGGGACTTGGCATAACGACTAACAGTGGGATGGGAGAAAAATCGGAAAAAAGGAGGGGGGAAAAGATTAAAAAAAAAATATGTTTGCATTTCGAAAAAAGAAAAAAAATTATTACTTTGTTAATTAATACCCTAGTTACAGTACAGCAACCAAATTAAACTGTATCAAGTCAACTGACAATGTGAATAGTATGAAAAAAATAAAGGATTTTTAAAATAAATTTTTTCTCCTGCGAAAATAAGCTGTGACCTGTTTTGACCTGCACCTCAAAGAATCGGAATCGAGAATAGTTTAGAACAGGAATCGAAGGGGCGGTCAGGTGGCGTAACGGAGATTGCGTTCGTCACCAAACCCCGGAGCGGCTAGATTCGCCTGTTCGAATCCAGCTCACAGCTCCGGGGTTGTCACCAGCTTGGCTGGCCGTTCACACTAATACAATTGGCAGTATTAGAGGGTGGGAGAAGCTGGCGGGGTGGGTCCGGGTCGTTGTAAACAGTGACTCCTACAGTACGGTCGGGGCGCCTGCTAAGCGCGGATAGGACTTGAGTGGGATAGTGTGATCCTTCCACACGCTACGCCCTCTCAATGAGAATCCGCGCTGCCAGGTGAAAAGAAGCGGTTGATTGGCTGGACGTGTGTCGGAGGAAGCACGTGGTAGCCTCCACTCTCCCAGACCGACTGTGGGGGGTAAGTGCGCAGCGACCAGGAAGGGGATTGGGAATTGGCATAACGACTAACATTGGGATGGGAGAAAATCGGAGGAAAATGGAGGGGGAAAAAGATCAAGAAAAAAAAAGAACAGGAATCGAAATGGAGAACCGGAATAGTTCAAATCCAAACGATGCCCAACCCTATATGTGTGTTGGGATATGCCCAGTGTTGACCTGTGTACGCCTGATGTCTGTGTAGGTGGTGGCCTGCTGAAGTCCGTCTGGCCAGAGACGTCCCCAATACCATCTTGAGGATGAAACACGAGGTGGGAGAGTTCCCCGTGCAGTTCTTTGGCTCCAAAGACTTTGTGTGGACGTACCAAGCCAGGGTCTTCCCTTACATGGAGGGAGACACTCAGAACATCGAGAAGATGGGCAAGGGCGCCGACGCCGTCTACAAGAAAGGTAGGCACAAGCACTCCACGGGAAAATAAACTGTTGATCGTCTACATAAGGGGCGACAGGGCTCGGGAGGTAGAGCAGTCGTCTGGTAATCCGGAGGTTCCCGGTTCCATTCCCGCTCCTCCCGGGCAGCTTGTCGAAGTGTCCTTGAGCGAGACACTTAACCCCTAATTGCTCCCGATGAGCAGGTTGGTACCTTGCATGGTTGCCTCCGCCCATCGGTGTGTGAATGGGGTAAAATATGAGGAACAAATTGTAAAGCGATTTGGATAAAAGCCTTTGGGCCTAGTCAGCCTTCATCGGAGCATGCTGACTAGGCCGAGGAGTCGGCATGTTTTGTTTGATGGCCAAAATAAATTATTAAATTAGTTGGCGAGTGCAACCGTACATCTTTGGACGTTTTCCCGCGGTCTGCGGGAACGGCTTGCTTTTAATTATTTTGGCGCCCGTGTTAATGGGTCAGAGCAGCCGCACGCCGTCTTAGAGATTCGACACTGAGCCCTTTCCTAGCGAGGCAAAAAATAAAAATCCATTCAATCAAATTTATTTGTAAGGCCCGACAACACGCGTTAATGGTCCCATGGGCCGGACATGTCCTCTTTAAACAAGTCAAGAAGAAACATCACAATAAATCAAGAACAAAACAAAAACACCATAAAGTCCAAAGAATTTTAAATAAATGCAGCACTCCCAGACACGCGAAGGTAAGGAAAAACTCACTAAAACCTAACAATAGGAAAAAATGCACCACAGGAAATGTGGAGGGGAGAAACCTTAGAAGGGCCGTTCAAGGGGGGGGGATCTCCCTTCTTAGATGTCGGTGATAGTAGTGTTGCAATAAAACAGGCGAAACAGTTGGTAAGCATGCACTCATAAGTGTAATGAAACACCGATAAGTGCATGCGATAGCAACTAAACATTAGTGACTCTGTCGTCGTTGGGTGTGGACGTGGTTCAGCCAGACAGCCGTTCTATTGGCCTCTGTGTGGACTCTGGCCATATTGTCCTGTAACGGTCCTACCGTCTGTCCTCCTATAGCGCTGTCCGAAGCAGCCGCTCGCTTCATAGAGCTGCAGGCGGAGAAGGAGATGCGGCGGCTTCAGGAGGACCGGAAGAACGACAAGAAACCTCCTCCGTATCGACACATCAAGGTAGTATGACTCACACACACACACACACGCACACACTCACAGACACACACAGTCACACACACACACAGTCACACACTCACAGACAGACACACAGTCACACACACAGTCACACACACACACACACACGCAAGCGATGCAACAATACAGTTGGCCCACGGTTCAATACGTACCTCGGTTTTTGGGTCGCGGTTTCGGTTTAGTTTCAATAATGCTACTATTTATTTATTCCCAAATAAGGTTTTTATTTAGCTTATTAGGGAGGGGGAAACATTTCCATTCAGACATATTCCTGGTGTATTGTATAATGCATAAATAAATTTAAAAAATAAATTTATTTTATCCACCTTTTCTCCCCATTTTCAATTTTTTTTCTCCCATCCCAATTTCGTATTTCCAATTCTACCCTCCCCTGTCTTGAACGTTGCTAGACTATGCCTCCCACTGGTCGGTTGTAGTGAGGACAGAAGCCTTGCATCACGTGTCCCCTCCGGTACACGAGGAGGCAGCCTGTCGCATCTTTTCACCGCAGCAGCTCGAACTCTCAGTGGCGAGGAGTAACGCATTGGAGGCTCACGCTGCCCCTGCTACTTCCTGTTTCCGCCGTACCGGCGTCACCAAACCGACCTGTAGGAGTCGCTGTCCACAACGTCCAATCCCCACCCACCGGCTTTCCCGCCCTCTAACACTGCCAATTGTGTTAGTATGACGGCCGGCCAAGCCGGTAGCAACGCAGAGAGCTGGGCTCGATACCAGCATCAGTCCTGCGTTAGTGGCGAGCGCCTGTGGCCACTCAGCCGCCTTAAATGAATTTTCTTTATATTTTTTATATTTACCGTATGTCACTATTTATTTCCAGGTGAACCGGCCGATAGGTAAGGTGCAGATCATCACGGCCGACATGTCGGAGATCCCGCGCTGTAACTGCAAGGCGTCGGACGAGAGCCCGTGCGGCGTGGACTCCGAGTGCATCAACCGCATGCTGATGTACGAGTGCCACCCCCAGGTGTGCGTGGCGGGCGAGCGCTGTCAGAACCAGGCCTTCACCAAGCGCCAGTACACCACCGTGGAGATCTTCAGGACGCTGTCCCGTGGCTGGGGCCTGCGCGGCATCGCCGACATCAAGAAGGTATGCCGGGGGGGGGGGGGGGGGGGGGGCGTGGCGTGAGGACATTACAGGCAATAGACATGTAGGAACTGTTGACATGAACTTTTTTTTTTTATGCTTTTCAAATGTGATTTGTAAAAGTGAGATTCAATTATGAGGTCAAATACTCTGTATTGGGACTATGCATTACTACAACATCATTATGTATCAACATCAATTTAGTTAGATGTTAAATTAGGCTTGTATGAACAAATGTGTGGGCATATAGTTGTGTACAGTTTTCTTAGCTATTTCAGATGGTTGATTATTGTATATTGGATTATTGTATATTGGAGCTTGTCTTGTGTGTGTGTACTAGTCCTAGTCCGGATTACTTGTAATGTTATATATTATGATGTAAGTATTATGTTGCACGGTCACAATGTACGTTTTTTTGTGGACCCCAGGAAGAATAGCTACTGCAATGCTGTAGCTAATTGGGGATCCTAATAAACTAAACTAAACGTGGAATAACAGGGTCAGGGTATGTGCAGGATATTAAACGGTCTTAAAAAGTATTAAATTCAGAATTCTCAATTCAAGGCCTTATAAGGTATTAAAATTCTTTAATTTCACTTGCACAGGTATTACATTTTCGGGGGGGGGGGCAGCCCGGCTGTCGGAAGATGAAATAACATTAAATATATGAAATGTTTTTGTATTCAAGTTGTTTTTTTGCGGGGCTACCGGGAGCTTGGTGCATCTGGCGAGAGCTTGTATGGAACGTGCAAGAATTTAAATTGCTGCACAAGTGCAGCCGCCAGTTCAGTGTCGCAATGTGTTTATTTATTTGTTCTAGTATGGTTGTGAAATTGGTTTAAAATCTTTCTGTAAGTGGTATTAAAAAAAGTCTTACATTTAACTTGTTGAAACCTGCACATACCCTGGATAAGTCTTTCATTGGCGAGTTTTTATTTAACTTAAGTTCATTATCCTGTATGTGTAACTTAAAATTTCAACAATAAAACATTTATATATATATATATATATATATTTTTATATATATATATAAATGAGTAATAATTAAACGCTCTCCTTCAGGGGGCCTTTGTGAACGAGTATGTGGGAGAGGTGATCGATGAGGAGGAGTGTCGAGCCAGGATCAGACATGCTCAGGACAATGACATCTGTAACTTCTACATGCTCACTCTGGACAAGGTCAGTCTGCCTGGCCTGCTCGCCACCAAACAATAAGTCCTTATCATGGCTAAGTGACGCTTGGTGTTTAATACGAACTAGGAGTGTAATGACACTAACGATTCTTTATGCGTCAAAATGTGATCACCTACTACAGAGCTGTGATTATAGATTGGCAAGATTGATTATAGAATGTCCAAAAAAATACTTGCATACTTTTATTTTATATAAGTTAGTATATATATATTAGTTCGTATATTAGTATATATATATGAACTAAAAGTATGTAAGTAGGTTTTTCCACTTGCCATTGATATGTTTTTCCTTCCAGGTTGTTAGTTTATAAGTCAGCTGTGCTTCGCCGCAGTTGATAACGAGTAAAAGCTTTCACAGCTGTGCTCTTTAATGTTGCTATGGTTACAGGTTGGGTAGCGGTGATTAAACAGTGATTAAACTGAACTACGTGTGCATTAAATGGTTTTAAAGCATACCTGCTGGCCAATCAGAAAAGAAGAAAAACGAGAGACCATGGAAAAGAGAATGAGGGAAGGAGAGTCGTTGATACAGTATTGTGTCAATTCTGTATTGAGATTATTGCGCTCCTAATGCAAAGCACATGTTTTAATGCGTACTTGTACTGACTTGGTCTTCTTCATCCTGGGTGAGACATAAGACTGCACTTTACTAATGTGTGTGTGATTCATATATCAGGACCGGATCATTGATGCCGGGCCCAAGGGGAACCAGGCCCGCTTCATGAACCACTGCTGCCAACCCAACTGTGAGACCCAGAAGTGGACCGTGAACGGGGACACCAGAGTGGGACTGTTCGCCCTGCAGGATATCCCGCAAGGTCTGACAGGAATATAACTCGCTTAGAGTCAGAATCCCTAAGGTCTGACAGGAATATAACTCACTCAGTCAGAATCCTGAAAGGTCTGACAGGAATATAACTCACTTGGAGTCAGAATCCTGAAAGGTCTGACAGGAATATAACTCACTCAGTCAGAATCCTGAAAGGTCTGACAGGAATATAACTCACTTAGAGTCAGAATCCCGAAAGGTCTGACAGGAATATAACTCACTCAGTCAGAATCCCGAAAGGTCTGACAGGAATATAACTCACTCAGTCAGAATCCTGAAAGGTCTGACAGGAATATAACTCACTTGGAGTCAGAATCCTGAAAGGTCTGACAGGAATATAACTCACTTGGAGTCAGAATCCTGAAAGGTCTGACAGGAATATAACTCACTTGGAGTCAGAATCCTGAAAGGTCTGACAGGAATATAACTCACTTGGAGTCAGAATCCTGAAAGGTCTGACAGGAATATAACTCACTTGGAGTCAGAATCCTGAAAGGTCTGACAGGAATATAACTCACTCAGCCCTTTCACACCGGCAGGGCTCCGGTTCAAGCTCCGGCTCCGTTCTGGAGCCTCTGAACCTTGGTGCTTTCTGGTGAACCAGCCCACGTTTACACCTATTTAAGCAGAACCAACGTTCCACCGTCCTCCATCATCAACGGGGGGGGGGGGGGGGGGGGGGGTTGATGGGCCTTACTCAGGGGGAAGCAAACGCAACAGTGGCAAAATGTGCCGTGTGCAAAACAGCTTCAAAGGTTCGTCATTGCATCTGCACCATGCTGATCCACTCAATAGGTAGCGCTGAAACGATTTGCGACTGATCTCAAAATGAGATTAGATTCAAATGTATTGTCATTATACAGCACAAGTACAACACCATCCAACCAGAGTGGATAAATAAATGCATAAAAAAATATTAAAGATGTCAAGAGCCATTCGTGCAGTCGTTCAGTATTGACATTACTAAATGAGATGTCATGCTAATATGTCATGTTCTACAGTAGGACTTACTACTATAATACCTAATAAAACAAGTCATTAGAATAATAGAAGCCTACTTTGCTGGAACGATTGATTTACCACGTATACAGTATGTGTGTGCAGCTGCCTCACTAAGCCTTTCTCCATGCATTTATTTATTTCTGGAGCATTTATTTATCCACTCTGGTTGGATGTTGTATTGTACTTGTGCTGTATAATAACAATACATTTGAATCTAATCTCATTTTTAGATCAGTCGCAAATCACTTCCTGTTGAATGGATCGATTGAGTGCAATGCCGAACCTCTGCTGTTCGCCGTTTTCGCTTGTCTTCACAGCCTAGAATATGACACCCCCACTGATGATGTCACGGTTCGCTAAGAAAAAAACAAAACATTTTCGGTTCCAGCTGAGAACTGACTTTTCAGGTTCTGAACCAATTATTCGCGGTCTGCACATGCCGGCCGGTTCAAGAAGCCCTGCCGGTGTGAAAGGGCTATCGGAATAGAATCCCGAAAGGTCTGACAATAACTATTTGCCAGTGTAGGGAGACAACAGAATGTTCATGTCTTACAGTCTTCAAGTGCTCCTCAGAAACCTATTTGCCATATTGAGTCAGCAGCACCTGAACGGCCCCTGGAGGTCATGACTACGAGTGGGAAAAGTGGGGAAATAACGATGGTTAGTTTACGAGTTGTAACGTTTCATCATGCCGGGGAGAATGGCAGAGAGCAACATTTTGTATAAAAGTAAAAACTACAACCTTGTAAGGCCGAGTACGACGTGGATCTAATGCGTTGTGTTCCGACAGGCGGGGAGTTGACCTTCAACTACAACCTGGAGTGTCTTGGCAACGGGAAGACAGTCTGCAAGTGTGGAGCGTCCAACTGTAGCGGCTTCCTGGGCGTCAGACCAAAGGTAAATACATAGACTAGACAGCGATGTCGAGCCTGGTCAATGTAGTGAATAAATAAATAAAGAGACCCTGTCTATTCGTTCTAGTTCTAGGGGTAAAAGCTTTTTTAGATGTAATTAGTTTCAAGTTTTGTTTTATTTGTCACATATAATACATTACATACATTACAGTGAAATGCTTGGTTCTGTATGAGACTTCTGAGATTGTGCTTCATACAGTAAAAGAATAAAGGCCAAACACTATACAAAATATGCAAACAATGAAGTACAAAATGCAGGGATGGGATGTAGTGCAAATCTTTTAGTAATACATCGATACAAATATGGTGTAGTGTTTAAAGTGTCTAAAGTGCATGTTAAAGGGTGAGTGTTTAATTCATTTTATTCATTCATTCATTCACTCGTTCACTTGCTCACGCACACTTAGCCGCTCTGCCCCCTAGTGGTGTCCCACAAGCATTGGGTTGACATCAACATCAATCACACTTCCGCACAGCGTCGACACGGGTTACCCAGACCACGGTATGAACGCTCCTGGCAGGAAAACATTAGGCTGAACCCATTTTACTGACTTTCCGCGCCGTGTTTATAGGGCAGCACGTTTGTCCAAAGCCCAGGGTATTGAGTCTTGACATTAGTGACATTCTGAGCCATGTTTATACTGTAGAGGTAGATCAGCCTCCCGCTCACCTAGGACATGTGTATTAGATAAGTATTTAGTTACTTATCATCGTGGACTTTGATTGCGCGCCAAGTATTTTAAGTTACTGACATGCTTGTTTATACAGTGGCTACGTTAAGTAAGTATTTAAGTTACTGACATGAGTCGTGTTTTGCTATTGGCTTTGGTGATTTATATTAGTGTTTGGAGGAGAGAGACGGGCGTGGCACTTATTTCAGTAATTAAATTTAAAAAGTGAAAATCATATATTATATAGATTCATTACACAGAGTGAAATATTTCAAGCCTTTGTCTTTCAATTTTGCTGATTTAGAATTTGATTTTAATAAAAAAAAAAAGATATATATATATATTACAGAAATGTCGGCCTACTGAAAGGTATATGCACTCAATACTTGGTCGCGTCTCTTTTTGCATGAATCACTGCGGTGTGGCGTGGAGGCAACCAATATATTTCCTCAATATTCAAATGTATTGACATGCACCTGTATATACGAGAACGCTTGGCATCTTTGACACTCTTGAGAGCACACTAACGCAACTGACGATTTTAGATGAGTATAGAAAGTAACCGCTCCTTGACCCCCGTCTCCCCCCCCCCACCAGAACCAGCCATCGGCGGAGAAGCTGAAAGAGGGGAAGAAGAAGGTCCCGGTGAAGAAGAAGAGCAAGCCGGAGCTGACGAAGGAGCGCGAGGACGAGTGTTTCAGCTGCGGAGACGGAGGACAGGTGGTGTCCTGCAAGAAGCCCGGCTGCCCCAAGGTCTACCACGCAGACTGCCTGAACCTGGCCAAGAGGCCCGCCGGTAAGAGAGCGCGGTGGGGGTTCAAGATTCAAGATACTGGGGCGACCGTGGCTCAGGAGGTAGAGCGGTCGTCTGGTAATCCGGAGGTTCCCGTTTTCGATTCCCGGGAAGTGTGTCAAAGTGTCCCTGAGCGAGACACTTAATCCCTAATGGCTCCCGATGAGCAAGTTGGCACCTTGCATGGTTGCCTCTGCCGTCGGTGTGCGATTGAATGTGAGGAACAAATTGTAAAGCACTTTGGATAAAAGCTGCTATATAAATGCCACCATTTACCAAGATATTAATTTGTCAATTTGTACAATGAAAATCATACTTTGCTAGTCCCCCCCCTTCACACAGAATCACAAACGACAGATTTAACTAGAATAAAAAATATTAACAAAAACTTGAATGCTAAAATAAAGAATCTTAAAAAAGATAAATAAAGTAGAACAATAAGGCATGAGTAACGGTATGGTACGTTCAGGTCACAGTGTAGTTAGTGGTAGAAGGATATACCACTATAACTGGGAGAAAATGTGTTTTTAATGAAACGTACCTTTCGAACTTGAAGCGGGTGAAACCTCAAATCAAATGTATTTGTAGAGCCTGAGATCGCATGGAATAGCCCCCATGGGCCGTACAAGTCGAGAAGAAACATCACAATAGATCAAGAACAAAAACCACCATAAAATCCAAATATGCGACACACTTTCCCCAATGAAGATGAGGAGCGACTCACTAAAAACCTAGTGGTGGAGCGTAACCTCAGATGGGCTGTTCAAAGGGGATCCCCCAACTGGATGTCGGTGATAATATAGTGTCAGTCGAAGAGATGACCGTGATGCGACTGCCACAGTTAGCGGACTGAGGAGCAGAAGCTGGTGCAGATGTTTCAGCCCTCGGCCGGTACGCTGATGAAGGCCAGGCGCTGAAACGTCTGTAAGCCGCTTCTTCTCCTCGACTAACGAAAGGTTTTAAACACAGTCGTCCTTCCGAGTGCGAACCCACAGTTTCACTGTGAAATGTACCTTTGCCTTAAAACAGGGTATCTGCGGGGTATTAAAACGTCATTATTCTCAATTTAAGGCCTTCAAATTGTATTAAAAAGTTTGGGGGGGGGGGGGGGGGGGGCAGCCTGGCTATTGGGAGATGAAATAATATTAAATATGTGAAATGCTTTTGTATTCAAGTTTGTTGTTTTTTTGCGGGGTTAGTATGGTCGTGAAATTGGTATAACATTTTGGTCTTTAGTGGTATTAAAATATATCTAAATTAAATGTAACTTGTTGAAACCGGCAGATACCCTGTAAAAGCTTCAGGCCTGTGTTTATACTAAATATAGACTAATAAATTGTACTGTTGGATGGTGTCCTCGGCTGTAATGATGACTCTGTTCCCCAGGACGATGGGAGTGCCCCTGGCACCAGTGTGACCTGTGCGGTAAGGAGTCTGCCTCCTTCTGCGAGATGTGCCCCAGCTCCTACTGCCAGGAGCACCGTGAGGGGCTGCTCTTCATCTCCAAGCTGGACGGCAAGCTGTCCTGCAGCGAACACGACCCCTGTGGGACCGACCCGCTCGAGCCGGGCGAGATCCGCGAGTACGTTCCCGACGCCTCCTCCTCCTCCTCCGCACGGCCCGGTGGCGTGCCCCTCCCCCTGCTGCCGGACCCCGCGGCTCTGTCCTCCTCCGCCCCCGACGCCCTCGCCTCGTCCCCCTCCGGCGCGTCCACGTCCGGCAAACAGGAGCCGCCGCCGCGCCTCTACATCAACACCAAGACCTCCACCTCCAGCTTCAGGCCCCCGGGCGGGTCGGACGGGATGAGGTTCTCCCCGCCGTCCTCCTCCTCCTTCAGGGATGAGGGAGAGGACGACGCAGGGGAGGTGGAGGAGGATGACGAGGAGGAGGAGGAGGAGGATGACGAGGACGATGAGGAGGAGGATTGTGATGATGATGGAGAGGTAGATGAGTTAGAAGTGGAAGAGGTGGAGCAGGATGAGGAGGAGGAGGAGGAGGAGGAGGAGCAGGCAGAGGAAGAAGGACAGGAGGAAGAGGAGGAGGAGGAGATGGAGATAGTAGAGGACGAGGAACAGTATGGAGGTGAACTGGGGGAGGAGGAGGAGGAGGAAGGCGATGTGTATGACACGTGGGGGGACTACATAGATGAGGAGGACGAGGAGGATGACGGAGAAGTGGAGGGCGAGGAGTGGGGGTCGGTGGAGGACGGGGACAAGGACAAGTGAACCTCCCCCTCACTCTCAAAAGACTTTCTCCATCCATTCCAGTCAAACCACTCAAGTCGGGTGAATCTCTTTCTCCACACTGACGCTCTGCAGGAGACTTGAGTGTTTGTCTTTTGTTCTCGGTACCTGCTACTGGAGTGCGACGGTGCCTTCATGCCGGTACTGCTCTGCCTTCCCGTCCCCCCAGAGCTGTCGGACTAAACGCAGGGGGCGTGTGAACTGGTGCTAGAAAAGAAAAAAGGCTAGAGGATTGAACTACTAACGTTACTCAGCCCCCCCCCCCCCCCTCTCATACTCTCGTTGAAATATGTTTATTAGTGTCTGGTGCTGTTGAGTTATTTTCTTCCTCCTCTCAAACTTGTTTACATTTTCCCCCCCTTTTTTATTTTATTTTTTTTATTATTTTTTTACATTTTGGAATACAAAAAAGAAAAAAAAGGATGAGAAACCTCACCAGGTCACTGACTTGTGTCATCACATCGGCGTCCTACGTAATGTCATTTGTCTCATATTTTTTTCGGGTTTATCTAGAAGGATCAAAGGATATCATGTTCTCACCGATCGAGGTTATAAATAAATAAAAGAGATGACGTGTAAACACTGGGGTGACGCTCCTGAGGTTCGGTAACAATAAACGCCGCTTTTGAATCATGCGAGAAATGGCAGAACTTCTCACACCAGAAAGGTCTGAAATAGAAATGGGAGCTCAGGTCCCGGGTACAAGCAGTAACATTCCAGGGTTCTAGAGACGTGTCCAAGCTAACACCGTTTGTACACAACACGGTCCTTTTTGTTCCAGCTCTTGAATTGGAATAAAAATTCAAAACTACTTCTGATTTTACTTGGGGATCCAGCATTTTATTCGCTTCATGCGACATGGAGTGAAACGGCGCCTGTCCGGGAACGAAGCAACGTCCCGAGATGTCAACACGGTCCGGTTTTCTTTTTTTAGGAACGAGCTGCGAATCATGACGTGTGGTTTTATTGTACATATCTGGTAAATAATCAAGCAATACGAGTCGTATATCGACTCATGGCATAAAGAACCGTGCTTATTAAAGTTTTATGAAGTAGAGTTTTATACCTCTGGAGTTGGAGTTGGTGTGGTGCTGTAAATCCTTTTTTCACATGAAACCCCTCAGTGCGGACGGCTCTGTCTCAGAGGCGGCCGTCCGCTTTTACATCACTTGAGTTTACTGTTGGGTTACTGGAGAAGCCAAGTAGAATATCTAATTGTTGTTTCATTGTTAACCGTCAGGCAGCTTCTGAATCGATGGTTGGTTCTCACTCAAGCTGTGAAAGTGCCAGGGTCCCCCCCTCCAAGGTGTGTTCCAGAATTTGTTCAAACGCCTTTGGTTCCCTCAGTTCAGTCCATAACTTGTATTGACATTTGTTCTCGTTTTTGATTGTTTTTGCTCTTATACTACTTCTCTGGTACTGCGATTTGAACCACGTCAATAGCTCTGTTTTCTTCTGCAACTTCACTGTTCATCGACCGTATTCACACGGCGGCCACTGTGCTCTTATGCCGTACTCTGGTTGGGATTCCTTTCCCCTCCTGAGTTGAAAGGAATCCCAACCTGAGCAAAATGGCCACTGTGTGAATAGTGAATATGGTCAATAGGGGGAATTGATATTCTCTGGTTGCCGGATTCCCTGAATGGGGAAAGGGGGCTGGATCCAGAGGCTAAAACCTCTTTTTCCAAGTATCTGGCTGGCAAACATCTGTGATTCAAAGTCAAGAATTTACTAAAGAAAAAAATAATAATCTGTTCTGTATTTTCGCCACTCGCTGTATTCGAACAATATATATATATTTAAATTTTCAAATCAAAAGTTACATGAGAATTTTTTTAAGTGTTCATTTAAAAGAAAAAAGACGATGCCTCAAAAATGCTGCGTACACATTTTTCAAGAGACGTGAGGATGGATGCCCTGTTACTTATAACCGCAGTACAGTTGCACAGTAGAACTGCTACTAAAAGTAGAGTGAACGGTATCGTGCTTCTATCGAAACAATACTGCCAGAATGTACTGCCTCTCTGGATAGATCTTGAGACAAAAAATTTCAACTTTTTTTTGTGTGCCCATTTTTTATATTAGCCAATAGACTGTGTTTCGGTGGAGTTACCGTGCTAGAGAACAGCTCGGACCTCGAGGTCCTTTCCTGTTGCCGTATTTTCAGACAGGAAATCCAACCTAGTAGTCCGTTCTAGAATGTTTCTTTTTGTCTTTTGTTTGTCAAGTTGAAACCGTCTATACGACTCCTGTGAAAAGAGTCCTGTATTCACCCCAACCCCAATGTAGCAACCACTTCCGCCACACGGAGAAGTGAACCTGTGAGCTACTGTATTCCTAAACAGTTTAAAGCACTACCGTTTTACAATACATTCTTGTTTGTGCCCTCCTGCCTCAGGTGGGCAGATAGATGTACTTTTTTTGTTTTTTTTGCCCAGTTTTGTATTTATCAATCATATTGTCTTTTACATTGTTTAGGTTTGTGTTTGTGATGGTATTTGCCAACTGGTCTCATGCCGAGTTCTGACCTGTTTTTGTTTTTTTTATGGGATGAAACACACATTATACACTTGAATTGACCTGATCTGTACTGTATTCCTTTATGTATGATAAATATTATAAGTAAAGTTTTACAATAGGCACATCTGTCCCCATTTATCACACATTTACTGCCTTCTTGTAAAAGAGATGGAGGTTATTAGCAGTACAGCGGCGTATGATAAATGATCATGTAAGATACAACACAGTACCTTAATTTAAAGTGTTTGTTCGTTTTTTTTGTTAAAATAAGTGGTCTACATGTTAAAATAATATCTCTACATTCCAACAGACATCACTGATATAGATTGTCTGGTCAGTAACATGGGTCTCCCTGGCCCTCCGCTCTGCAGTAAACGGAAAATAAATGTTCTGGTATCCTGTTCTCACTTTATTCAATCAGGAGGTAGAACTCAAAAATGGTCTTGACAAAAATAAGAAATAAAAACTAGCTTTTAACCTGTTAAGCCTGCTTTTCTTTATCATAAATCGATCAATAGAGACCATATTAGATCCACAATTATCATATAATGGGGTATCAGTGGAAAGCCACACTCATTGGCTACAACCCTGTGCAAAGGTTTTCGAGATCGCCAAATGAGAGCCCCGGGAGTCGGGGGTGGTAATGTGTACTTTTGCGTACTTTGGGGCACGCCTCGCATATCGGCATGTAACTCGAGAACCGCTGAACGGATTGTCACCTGAAAGGGCAATCGACGGGCAACAAATAGGGCTTTAATTCTATCTATATATTGTATTAAAAGAAATGCACACCGAGCCACTAGAGGTCGGCATCGTGAATCGTCCACATGTGGGCCCTTGGATGTTAAGAGGTTAATGTTTATAAAAAAAAAAAAAATTTTAGCCAAGAGTAAAGACCATAACCATATCAGAAACAGTAGTCAAAGTGTATATTTAAATTTTTACCGATGTTTTATACGATTTATCGGATAAATATCGGAAATACGAATTTATCGGAAAATGCTAATTATCGTAAAACCGCAAGGAAATGACTAAATCCAGATTCAACCCTGCCATTGCAAAGAGGAGCATTTTCCCTATCCATAGATGTATGATTTGGCCATAATAAGGTCAAGTTCAAGGTCAAATATGAATTTATAATTAAAATCGATTATCATTTATTACTGTATCTACAAATCCTTCTGTTTAATCATCTTCCCTTTATTCATTTGCTTAGATTTTTTGTACACATGATCTCAATAAGGTGGTGAATGAGCTCTGAGCATTTTCTCGTACCCCGCAGATTTAACATGGTATTATTCACCATCAAAGATGCAAAAATAAATAATAATTTATATTCTCCTTTTCTTCATTACAATTTACTCAAGCCTAGTAACGGACACAATATTTCTGACACTGGGAATACATACCTCCAGGTCCCTAGATGTTCCTAGATACCAAGAACATGCAAATTTACCTTGCAGAAGTGGAACAATCTTCCATTTACTTAGGCATGTACCTTTAGGCGAAATATTCCTACAGGTTAAGCAAATAATATCCTTGAAACAAGTAAAATAATCTACCAGTGCAGTAAGCAAATTTTGCTTGGCAAGATTTCTTGAAATAAGTTAAAATAAATATCTAGGGTTCTCTCTCCTGATTGGATAAAGTGGGAACGGGATACCAGACAATTTATTTTCTGTTTACTGCAGAGCGGAGGGACTGGGAGACCCATGTTACTCACACTCTATATCAGTGATGGCTGTTGGAATGTAGAGCTACTTAAAGGAAAACTTCAACATTTTGGGAAATTAGCTTATTTAACATCTTCCCTGGAGTTAGACAAGAAGATACATACCTTTTTTGTCTCTGTGCGTGCATTTAGCTTTGGGAACAGTCGCTCCGTTAGCGTAGCTTAGCTTCATCACTGGAAGTGGGGGAGATCCGGAGCTTCATCACTGGAAGTGGGGGAGATCCGGAGCCTGGCGTTCCCTTACACTGTATACAGTCACGAAATACACTCCAAATACAACTCAAACGTTCATGTAAACATGTTGTGACCTGTGTATTCACCACGTGGAGAAATAAAAAAAATAATTTAATTAGACGATTATGTTTTATAAGCAAATATACTCTGAACAATTTTTTGCCTAACCACTCTCTCTGAGCGCAGCCAGTGATTTCAACGTGTCGTCGTGATTGTTGACATTCTCATTCATTCAAAGGATCCGAAGTAATTGAAGTTTATGGATACCATGACTTAAAATCCTCTTACCTTGACGATTAAAAGCCTCCCCAATTTAGAAAACAGTAATCCAATGGCTGGTATTGTTATACTGGACGCTCTGAGCTAACACAGATCAGGATGGTAAAGCATATATAATGACTTCCTTTCTGGGGTTTTCAAAATAAAAGTGCGACGTTTATAGCAACGGAAAACGTTTATTTTGTACATTATCTAACGTTAACACGAACCTAAACTAACTTTAGGTTCGTGTTAGCGTTAGATAATGTACAAAATAAACATTTTCCGCTGCTATAAACGTTGCAATTTTATTTTGAAAACCCCAGAAAGGAAGTCATTATATATGCTTTACCATCCTGATCTGTGTTAGCTCCGGTTAGCTCAGAGCGTCCGGTATAACAATACCAGCCATTGGATTACTATTTTCTAAATTGGGGAGGCTTTTAATCGTCAAGGTAAGAGGATTTTAAGTCATGGTATCCATAAACTTCAATCGGTTCGGATCCTTTGAATGAATGAGTGTCAACAATCACGACGACACATTGAAATCACTGGCTGCGCTCGGAGAGGAGTGGTTAGGCAAAAAATAGTATATATAGAGTATATTTGCTTATAAAACGTAATTGTCTAATTCAATTATTTTTTTATTTCTCCACGTGGTGAATACACAGGTAACAACATGTTTACATGAACGTTTTGGAGTTGTATTTGGAGTGTATTTCGTGACTGTATACAGTGTAAAAGAACGTCAGGCTCCGGATCTCCCCCACTTCCAGTGATGAAGCTCCGGATCTCCCCCACTTCCAGTGATGAAGCTAAGCTACGCTAACGGAGCGACTGTTCCCAAAGCTAAATGCACGCACAGAGACAAAAAAGGTATGTATCTTCTTGTCTAACTCCAGGGAAGATGTTAAATAAGCTAATTTCCCAAAATGTTGGAGTTTTCCTTTAACACATTTTATGAAAGAAATAGCACTTACAACGCATTTAATATTGTAAGGCATGTCACAATATAAACCTAATTTCCTGTTAAAGGGGCACTTTAACGGGGCACCAAAAACAATGCTGATTTTATTTTGCACATAATCTCACACATCCAAAAGCTCTGAAGGTTTTGCACACATTAATTTAGTTTGACCGTAAAGGAGTTTGAATATATGCATATGGCCACCAGTGATGTAATCGGGGACATTGAATCCTTATGTTGTTAATTACAGCACCATGAAATTATAGATAAAGATAGCAATACCATGTCTTATAGGGACTTCATTGAGCTGTAATTAACACAACACAATGATTCAATGTCGCCCGATGACATCACTGGTGGCCACATTGAAACTAATTTATTCTCAAACTGTCAAACTAAATGAATGTATGCAAAACATTTCCATACTTTTATTTTGAAGGCACATTTTATCCACAGGAAGTCGTATGTACGCTTAATTGGCACACACCTAACGGTTCAGTACAGATGCATAGATTCATTGACGCTATATCGCCATGAAGCCACATACAGCGTAACGTCTATGACGTTACTATGCGACCCAACTGAAAAGGACCCAGGTCAGATTGGGTAGCCAATAGCTGACATTAAATATAGTCACAAAAGTTAGTCCTGACTGTTAAAATCTGTCGTTAAAATCCAATGAAATGACTCGCAGAAGGCAAAGGATTTGCTTTTTTCCAACTGAAAATAAGTCGATGAAGACTAGAAGCATAGCAGACATTTCTTTGCTAGAACCTTTCATCAAAGCCAATAGTATCCAGCTGCAGAATCTGAGGACCGCTCAGCGCCCCCACCCAGTGGCTGAATTGGAGTATTGTGACTGGACTGTGATGTGCTATAGTTCTACAAATACAATTTATTATTATTATAATAATTATTATTTTTATAATATTGAAACATAGCAGCAAATAACTCAGTAGTGCAATACTGACGGCATCCTCATGTTCCCATTAGACTTACTTGACTTGACTTCATATCAATAGGGTTTAGCTTTGTCCACAACACAGGGCAGTTCTACAAACAGGCCAGAGGATGTACATACTGTATGAGTAAATTAACTATACTTCATCAAATGTATTTTTCTTTTCTTCCTCACACTATCTTAACAATATAAAACTCAAAAGTAGCCACTGCAGCCGTTATCATGAGCACTGCTCTTCTGTGTTCACATAACTTTCCCAAAACTGACTTGTAATCTAAGTTGCCTAAACCAGTTTGTAAATTTTAAAAGCTCAGAGGATGGAACGGGTTTATTTGTTTATGTTTTTTATTGACAACCCAGCTAGGAAGGAGGTAGGGAAGAATGGATAGAGGTGGATGGAGGGCCCTGGAGGAACAGCTCAATGGTTCAACCTGTGTGTGTGTGTTATATGCTGATGTTTTCCTAATATTTTTCTAATTGTGAGTGCCAGGACCTCACTTTTTTTCGATTTCTCCTTGACCCACGTGCCGGCTACCATTTTTACCTCAGTGCAGCAGGCTAGCCGTGATCAAGAGCTGACAAGTTCAAACCAACCCAAAAAAATACCTTTCAATATCTTCCCTTTTGCTTCCATCTCTTTACAATCTTCCTGTCAAATTCCTCCTTTTCACTGAAATAGTAGACATAAAAATCACAACTTTGTTGACAGAAACATTGGGGGGGGGGGGGGATATATATTTACATTCTCTACTCACCTGTGATGTACACATGGACCTTCTATGGCTAAGCTGGCTAAAGCTTTTTAACAAGAAGGGAGACACGCACAATTTAAGAAATAACAAAAGGAATTTATTTAAATATACTATAGAAAAGTACCAAGAGAACAAAACATGTATCTCAGTGTGTAAGCAGTGCATGGATGAGAGTATGTGCAGGCAGCATTCAATGTTGAAAGTGTAAAAACAAAGGCAGGCTTCTAAAACAAAAGCAACCAAATGGG
Source organism: Notolepis coatsorum (assembly GCF_963971535.1). Classification (NCBI taxonomy): domain Eukaryota; kingdom Metazoa; phylum Chordata; class Actinopteri; order Aulopiformes; family Paralepididae; genus Notolepis; species Notolepis coatsorum. The sequence continues at coordinate 17,071,785 of NC_140180.1, read as the reverse complement.
TGGAGAGAGGAAGCAAAGACTAAAGGAAGTCTCCACGTATAAAGGCCTGGGACACACCGACCCAGGTGTGCCTCAATTTCCCTGATGACCCTCCCCAGCTCTGCTCTGCCAGCTCCGCCCACCAATCCTGTGAGACAACCGGACACAAGCAAGCAAACAATGTGGGGGAGGGTCGTCAGTCATTAGGCTATGGTACAGTAGCTGATTGATTGATTGAAAACTTTAACAGATTGCAGAATTGGCACAGTACAGTACAACTCAATACACACAATTGTTAAGGGGATGCAGACCAGAGAAATACTTTTGTCTTGTTTACATCAGGGTCCCCCATTTTCAATTCATAATGACATTTATGACATATACAGGTATTCAGATATAAAAATCTAATCTAATCATGACATACAGATATACAGTAGTTACATTTGTGACATACAAGATATGCAAATATACAGTACTGTTAAACAGAGATCCTAACAGTAAATATATACATACGCGGGGGAGGGAAATGTACAATCAATCAAAGTTTGTTGATTGAAAACGTTATTAACAGATTGCAGAATGTGTACAGTACAGCTCAATACAAACAACTGCTAAGAGGATGAAGACCAGAAAAATACTTCCGTCTTGTTTACATAAGGGTCCATTTTCAATTCATCAAGACATTTTAGAGACATACGTTGAAGTCAGTGCCGTTAGTACACAATACTTATTATATACACAATCCCTTGCGGCATCATATTTTTTATTTTGTTGTCAAATTATCCTATATTTATATTTATTTTTAAATGTTGCTTGCAATCGACTGACTGACGCTGAGAGAATTGCCGAATACATAATACATACACAAAATGGTCTAGAACATTGGTCATGACATCATAGGTGACATCACCCATGTTCTAGAACGTTCGGCTATGACATCACCACAAATGTTCCAGAATGTTCGATGTTCTAGAATGTTCGGCTATGACATCATCACAAATGTTCCAGAATGTTTGGGCGGAACTAATGTTCCTAACCTAAATGTTCCTAAATGTTCCTTCCCTGGAGGGGAGAGAACATATGGTGGAGGTAACCGGTACCCTATCCCCCCCCCCCTCCCAGTGAGCTGTGGTGTTCCACAAGGAAGCATACTAGGACCGCTACTGTTCCTAATTTATGCAAATGACATGTCTTCAGCTTGTGACTGCAACTTGTTCCTGTTTGCGTACTACTCAGCCCTGCTGGTCTCTGACAAGAACAAGTTACAGGTTGAAAAAACCCTCAGCTCGGAACTAGGCAAAATCTGCATATGGCTCGCCGATAACAAACTATCATTACACATGGGCAAAACAGAGTCCATTCTCTTCGGTTCAAATAACAAACTAAGCAAGACCGACGGCTTCAATATTGTCACAAGGAAAGATGAAATTACCTACCTGGGTTCCATCCTAGAGGCTAATCTTTCCTGTGACAAAATGGCATCCAATGTAATAAAAAAAGTCAACCAACGAACTCGATTCTTGTACCGGATCTCCTCTCTGGTAAACAAGAATACCCTGAAGACTCTGGCAGGAGCACTCATTCAAGGGTACTACGACTATGCTTGCACCTCATGGTACCAAAGCACCTCAAAGGCACTAAAAACAAAATTACAAACATCTCAAAACAAACTGGTCAGACTACTGCTTGACCTGACTCCTAGAACTCACCCCTGCCCACTTTGACAACCTAGGATGGCTTAGAGTAGACGACAGAGTACAGCAACTTGCAATGGGCCTGGTCTACAAGATACACTACACGACCATGGTACCCATGTACATGTCAAAATACTTCCCAAAGGTCAGTGAATACCACGATCACAACACCAGAGGGAGCTCCACAAATCATGTTAAACCCAGATTTGGCTCAAACAAGGGACTAAACACGTTTTGCAATTATGCCACATCAATGTGGAACGCCCTACCCAAAGCTGTAAAGCAATGTGAATCACTACCCACTTTCAAAAACACTCAAAGAACACCTACAGGAGACTGCAATTCGAAACTGGCCCCTGCAAATGTCCTAACCCAACCCCCTCCAATGTACAGTAAATGACCAAGTTGGCTTTGTCAATATTCCAGTGTACAGTGTCCCCCACCCAACCCAACCCCCCCACCCCAACCACCTCCAATGTACAGTTCCCACCCAACCCCACCCCACCTACCCAACCTCCTCCAATGTACAGTTTCTACGTCAAATGTATATACTCTCTTTTCTGGACTCTTTGTATCACAAACAGTACTGTATTTGCAAATCTGGTATGTCATAAATGTATAGATGTAGCAGTACTGTCTATCTGTATGTCGTGTGTGTCATATATGTTATGATGAATTGAAAATGGGGGACCCTGATGTAAACAAGACGAAAGTCTTTCTCTGGTCTGCATCCCCTTAACAATTGTATGTATTGAGCTGTACTGTACTGTACCCATTCTGCAATCTGTTAATAAAGTTTTCAATCAATCATAGTTCCGTGGGTGAATTGTGTACCATTACAATCACTACATGTGTGTGATTGATTGATTGATTGATTGATTGATTGATTGATTGATTGATTTTATTTAGACATAAACATATACAGATCACATGAGTATTTGCTTTAGGATAGAAACGAAAAGGACTTATTTCCATTGTTGTCCCTGATACTTACATAACACGTTACTTATTACGTTACAGTATTATCCTATCTCTTCTCAGTCAGTCCGATAAATCACACGGACCCATAATGCAAGACTTTGTAGACTGGTGTGATGGCTGTTTTCTGGATTTAAATGTATCCAAAACCAAAGAAATTATTATCTCACCAAAACACATAGAAGTCACCCCAACAAGCATCCACGGAGCTGAGGTGGAAATTGTCCAGAACTACAAATACCTAGGAACTGTGTTTGATGACAAACTTAAATTTAGTGACAACACAGATGTTATAATAAAAAAGGCTCATCAGCGTCTGTACTGTCTTCGCAAACTAAACTCCTTTGGAGTCGACCAGAGAATTCTGACAATGTTTTATTCTTCCTTTATTGAGAGTATTTTAAACTTTTCATTTGTATGCTGGTTCACATCCCTCTGTCAAAGAGACAAGAACAAAGGTGTTGTAAATGTCAACCTTAGCTAAAAAATTATCGGCAGAACACAAAGATCCCTAATGCAGTTGTAAAATGCCCAAGTGCTCAAGAAAGCACACAAAATAATTGATGACCCCACACATGTCCTTCATGTGTGTTTTGACCTGCTGCCCTCAGGAAAGCGCTTTAGACAGCCTGCCTGCAAAACAAACAGAAGGAAATTTGGGTTTGTACCAGAGGCCATTCGACTGGTGAATGGCCGCCCACAGTACAAGGAAAGGTCAGTTTACAAACGTGCACCCTTTGACCCCTTGATTTTAATATTTGACAAAAGTGCACTTTTTATACCGACCAAGTCTATTTATTTATCTATTGGACTGACAGATCAACAATGTAGGGATCCCATTCTGGCAGTGTCATGTCTTTTATGCTTTGAAGTGTCATGTATGTCTCTTGTCCCTGTTTTGTCCTGTTCTGTCTTGAATGTATAGGAAATGCAGCTGTTTGTGATATTATGCCTTAAATTGCCCCTTGCGGGACTAATAACGTTTTTTTTATTGAATTGAATTGAATTGAATTTACTTTCGATTGTTTTCGCTGGCTCGAACCTGTCCACTAGGTGGCAGACGTGGGTAATACCACCACAAGTCCTACCAACACCACAGAGAAAGAAGGGCCCGAAGGTGATGACGTAGTTAGTAACGTAAAATGGCGATGTTCGTGTTGCGCTTGTAAACACAGCCTGGCTAGCTTTGAAAAGACAAACTTGCGTAACTATCGCGAACATTTCTACTTATAGTGGATTTCGACAAAGGTAACAAAATAAACACATACTTGGTGTTACGTAACGTATGTTAACTTTTCAACTGGTGATTTATATCGTACAACAATAACGACAATAGACATAAAGTTAGCTAACGTTAGCTAACTAGCTCTGCCTTTGGTAACGTTAGCGTGACATGATGTGAGGTAGTTGTAATAATTGGTTATCTACCGTTAGGTATGTCATAAATGTATAGATGTAGCAGTACTGTCTATCTGTATGTCGTGTATGTCATATATGTTATGGTTAATTGAAATGGGGGACCCTGATGTAAACAAGACTAAAGTCTTTCTCTGGTCTGCATCCCCTTAACAATTGTGTGTATTGAGCTGTACTGTATTGTACCCATTCTGCAATCTGTTAATACAATTTTCAATCAATCAGGTGTTCAGTAAGTTAACGTGTTATTCTTATAGACTAAAACGCAGCTGTCTGTCTGGCAGGTTGAATCATGACTGAAGAAGTGGCGCCCGGCCCCCAGCCTGGGATCGAGCCTGGGACCGAGGGCCTGGTGGGTCTGGATGAGCCCAAGAAGATGACCAGAGAGGACTGGAGGAAGAAGAAGGAGCTGGAGGAGCAGAGGAAACTAGGAAACGCTCCAGCTGAGGTGGACGAGGAGGGAAAGTAAGTATGGATGCACTGGACTCTTTTTGTATCACAAACATTACTGTATTTGCAAATCTGGTATGTCATCAATGTATAGATGTAGCAGTACTGTCTATCTGTATGTCGTGTATGTCATGTATGTTATGATGAATTGAAAATGGGGGACCCTGATGTAAACAAGACGAAAGTCTTTCTCTGGTCTGCATCCCCTTAACAATTGTATGTATTGAGCTGTACTGTATTGTACCCATTCTGCAATCTGTTAACACTTTGAGTGCCGGGACACGTCTTTTCACGTCTTTGCTGGCCATGCTAAAGTTGCCGGGGGACGCTGTACAGCGTCCTTATATCAATATTTCAAAAATCTGCGATCGGATTCATAATGTCCCTCCGCTGGCCTGAGATCCACCAGCAGGACCCACTGAGCTCTCTGGCGGTTCAGGAGCGCCATCTGGTGGCCGATCGGCGCAATCGCCAAAACAGGATGTTGAATAGAGGTTGTCATGACGACCGTAGTACTTCCGGGCGCTCGCTATGGTTCATGTGACTCTGGCTCGTCACGCTACACGGTGATCGATTGCCAATAACTCGATAAACAACATGATTTGGACGTATATACCATTATACAAGCTGGAGATGGACCGGGTAAAAATATATCCCATAATGATAAAATTTCTACTCGACGATGATCGCCCAACGGCGCGCGGAGACTGGGGTGAGTTTCAGCGTGTAACGTTACCTTCTTCGATAATAACTGATATTATCAACATTTGACCCACATTAGATGATTGGTATAACGCTGCCCACGGAATTATAAACGCCCCCTCGCCATTCCGGTCAACATCAGATGACGTGTAGTAACTTCTAGAAGTACGTCTAGTTGGAATTTTTTATATCGCGCTGATTGCCATCAAACTGTATTTCATCATCAATATAATGCATTTGGGGCTATATATCACGTTCTGGAGAAAGCTGCAGAAAGAGATGAAAACATACTTATACATTAGACCATACTTTACTATGAATATGTGAATGAAAAAGTTTAACGTTGCTACACAATGAACAATACATATAGGACTTTGAATGGGCCCTAATAATGGCAATGTAGCAATAGAATTTAAAAAGTTATAGCCCTGCAAAGAAGGGGACTTTCTCCATAGACAAATAGCGCTGGCAATCTATGGTATATCATTAATTTAACCTTAGGCAACCAAAGTGTTAATAAAGTTTTCAATCAATCAAACACTGGACCTGGTTATAAGATCATCAGACCAGAACCTTTTGGATTGTTTTCATAGATGCGATTCATACGTTACTTTGCTGAGATGCGTGTGCTGTGTGTGAGGCAGTCAGAAGCTTTGTTATATTTTTGGATGATTGTGGGTGAACAGAAGATAAGAAATGTTATATTGTGGAACAAATAACTTTATTCTTTTATGCTTTTATTCATTTATGCTGTGGAGCAAACAGAGTAGGAATTCCATTGTGCTTGTTGCATATATGGCAAATACAAAATCTGAAATATGCTTTATGGCTCACAGACACAGATAGGTATCAAATGACACTCATTCAATACCACAGCGTTTCCCTATAATGCGATAGTATTGAAGCAATTCAATCGATATTGTAAAAGTATAGCATTTCTATACCAAGCCCTACTACAAGTTCTACTAAAGTGAACTAGCCCTTTAAATACAAGTGAAGTGGAACTCGCACACAGCAGTCCATTTAAACCATTATAGACATTTTACAATGTAAACATTCTAAATGGGCAACAGTTTATTTCCTGTTGCAATGTTTGCTAATGATACAGTAGATGACAGGAAATAAACTTGGGCTCAAGCTGTTCCCCTAGCAACGGAATTCTGCTGAGAAGGTCTATAATGTAACTACTGTTGTAACACTGATCACTTTTACCTGCACATGATCCTTTTTACATATCTGTATACATATATACCTGTACATATCCCTTACCTACTGTTACTAGTTACACCGCTGCCCGCTGGCCAGTATGACTTACTACCACAGTGTCTTTAACTCTTATACCTGTATCACTGTACATATTAATACTACAACTCTGTACATACATCTGATTGGCACTATTACTCCTCAGTAGTAGTACTAAATCTATGTATTTTCTACCCAGTTGAATCACCTGTATATTGCTATTCCACTTTACTGTTACATTTGCACTCTGGTTAGATGGCAACCTTCGTTGTACTGTACTTGTGCTGTTGTATAATGACAATATATTTTTAAATCTAATCTAACTCGTGCTTCTCTTCCAGGGACATCAATCCCCACATACCACAGTATATCTCCTCTGTGCCGTGGTACATTGACCCCTCCAAGAGGCCCACCTTGAAGCATCAGAGGCCGCAGGAGGAGAATCAGCCGCAGTTCTCAGACATCGCACAGTGGTACAAGAGAGGGGTGCAAGATGTGAGTTTGCCAACAGTACCAGTGTTTCACAGTTAGTTAGTAGAAGACTGAGGAGGGTAATAGACACATTAACAGCAGAAAGGGCTGTAAAATACACAGAGCACTGTTTATGCGTGTTAATGTATTATGTTGTGAAATGTATTTGTGATGATTCTCTCTTGATATTCTGGGGGTCAGTCATTTCTTATGAAATCGTAACCATGAAGTTGTAAAACCTCCTGTTTTCTTTTTTGCCTCAACAGAAACCTCTCACCACAAAATTCCGGAAGGGCTCTTGTGAAAACTGCGGTGCGTTGACACACAAGAAGAAGGACTGCTTGGAGGTATTCAGATATTGGCAACTAAAGTAATCCATGAATCCCATAGACTTTTCAGAATAATTCTGTTGCTAGGGGAACAGCTTGGGCCTTCCTGTCGGCTATTATATTAGCAAAAACACTTTTAACAGGAAATAAACGTTCACCCAATTAGTAATGTAGTAATCAATCAATTAAGGTACATTTATTTATAAAGCGCATTTCATACATGGAGGCAATCCAAAGTGCTGTACACAAAAAACTATAAAAAGGAGAACGCACCGCATAAAAAATAATGATTCTCTGGAATAAAAAAATATATATAAAAGGAACACAGAAGGGTGCACTAAAACAAACGAAACAAAGCAAGTGCAAAAAAGAGTGCAGTGGTTTAGCAGCAGTTAAAAGCAGAAACAAACAAGGTTTTTTAGCCTATTCTTAAAAATAGGCAGAGTTTGGGGCAGATCGAAGATATTCTGTCAGTTTATTCCAGCTATGTGTGGCATAGTAGCAGAATGCGGCTTCACCATGTTTTGCTTTGGTCCTGGGAACAGTCAGCAGACCAGTCCCTGATGACCTAAGAGGTCTAGACAGGGTTCATAGTGTAGAAGCAACTTAACCGACCCTCGTCTTAACCTCTCTCTCAGCGGCCCAGAAAAGTGGGGGCAAAGTTCACCGGCCACGGCATGGCTCCGGACGAGCACAGTCAGGTCCAGCTGGATTTGGATTACGACGGGAAGAGGGATCGCTGGAACGGTTACAACCCTGAAGATCACGAGCGCATCGTGGAGGAGTACGCCAAAGTAGACCTGGTGAGTGAGGAAGCGGTCGAAACGCTGCACTTTACACACATTCAGATCCCAATGGGAAATACTAGCACACAGCTTTTGATTATGCGTCTGTTTCCTCATCTCAGGCCAAAAGGACTCTGAAAGCCCAGAAGCTCCAGGATGAGTTGGCCTCTGGAAAACTCATGGACCAAGTAAGTAGCCCACACTCTTGAATGACTAAGGCTGTGATCTCATAGAAAGTGCACAGGGCAGTACTCGCCTACCACCGCAGAGACTCTGGGTTCGAATCCAGCTGTCAGCGGTACCTCCGGCGCGGGTGGGAAGCCGGTGGGGTATGAGTCCTGTTTATTGCAAACAGTGACTCCTACTGGTCGGTCGGGGCGCCTGTTCAGCAGGGAGGGGATCTGGGGGAGATGGTGTGAACCTCCGCACGCATTGCGTCCCCCAGTGAAAGTCCTCGCTGCCAGGTGAGAAGAAGCAGCTGGCGACTCTACATGTATCACAGGAGGCATGTGGTAGTTCTACACCCTCCCCAGACCCACAGTAGGGCAGCGTGCGCAACGACCAGGAAGGGAATTGGCATAACGATTAAATTGGGGGATGGGAGAAAAAGATAGAAGGACAAAAAAGAAAGTGCACAGGGCACAACGAGTGATACCACTGATTACCGTTGCAACCTCAGCTAACGTTCTATAAGTTACATACATCACTACTCGCAGCCCTCCAGGTGTTGCTGTTCGTGGTAAGACCTGGTCGTACAAACAAGGTTTGTCGGAAACTGCCAAAATTAGCTTGTCCTCCGTTATCGATTGGTTTGTTTTCCTGTCGAATTCTCTTCAGATACCTCAGCTTTGTAATCCCTCCCCTCGATTGATTTGATTGGTCCGTCGACAAGGCGGTGACATTGGCGTTGGTGCGCTCCGCGGCTAAAGTTTAAACGTTCTCATAGGGCTGGACGGTATGGTCTAAAATTTATATCACGGTATAATTTGAAGCATAGACGGTAACGGTATATATCACGGTATATCCATTTATCTTAAAATGTCTATATAAATGCTTCTGAAGAGTTAAGACACTGGCAGCTATTACTGTACTCTTGTATTACTACGACATTTCACATAGTACAGAGGTATTTTAAGAACATTTATTGTGCAAAACTGCAATAGAAAAATGCAAAACCTTTTCTCAAGTTACTTCCATCTCTGAAAAACACTTTTTTCATGAAATACAATAAAATCAAGTGGCACAAAGTGAAAATAAAAACGACTGCAGGACAGAGGTTTCTTTCCCTCAAACAACTCGAACACAATAAAACTCCAACATAACTTAACTTTAGTGTACATGTTTGACAACGTAAAGAAGAGAGAGCGAGAGAGTGTGATGTAATAGGTTTGAGGTTGAGGTTTGAGTGTCCTAAGTTGCCGTAGTTGATGATGTCGCACCAGGATGTCATTGTCAACACAGAGTTGGAAATGAGAGCAGCCCAATGGATAAAGCGATATAAAGAAACGAATAGCCAATAAATGTGAAGTTATCTTTGAACCTCTGTTGTCAAGCCTCGTCAATATACCCCCCCCCCCCCCTTTCCTCACTAATGAAACTGGTGCCACAGAGTCACGTTAGAACATTAGCTTAGCGGCTAACGTTAGCCCGTTGCTGCGCTAAAGCAAGTCTCCTCTCAGCCTCCTTAGCCAAATTGAAATGCCCAGACTAATATGGCAAGGTCCGTGAGCAAGTGGAGAAAAACTCAGTACACTTAAACACTATGCAACGACCACTGCAAACGTTGAGTGAATCGTCAAGTAACGTTAACGTCATTGCTACTGCTGTGACTAGCTGCTCTAGGCCCTGTTTAGACGGAAACGCTAGCAGGTGAATCCACAAAAATATTTTTTCGGATGTGCCTTTCGTTTATACGGAAAGTGTTTTTACGGGGTGAAACCGCAAAAAAGTGAGACTACCTTCCAGGGTGGAATTCCTAGCGCTATCATCTAAACTGTCAAACCGCATAAAACGATGACGAAAGGGTTGTTGTAACTGAGGGGTACAATTCCCTGACTGTATTGATAAGTATGGTATCATTAAACCACTACCGCTTGATGTACTTTAACTTCTGGCCATCCAGTACACGATATCTAAGTATGATGAACACTTTCCCACATATGAAACCAGGTCCACACAAATATAACAGTCGAAGGTTTAATATAGCAAAAGGTATATACAACATTCACTTAATTACATTTATGATTTGAATGCACTTGTAAGGCAAATGAGTATTCTCTAACCGAACGATGCACCATACATAATAGACTATTATTACTTAATAGAAATACGTCCCACTCGACGGTACAGTGCCAAACTATGACAATTCAGCTATGAATTTACACGAGGTCTCAATGCCTATTCTGGGGCCAAAATAGGCCATACTGCACCACACGTGGGTCGTGGGTGAGGCTTCACGTCTGTTACTAGGTTGGAGGGTAAAGGACTAATGGACTAAAAGAAAGTTCTACTTTACTTGCGCCCTATTTATATGCACGGTGAACAAATAGTACCATTCGTATTTCGGTAGCCGTATTCCTACGCGGAACCGGGGCTAGTTGGGACATGTTCGTCGGTACTATTGAACTTGACTCAAGGGGCCTGTCTGCTGGCGCCAGGTTCTTGTCCAATGAGAGAATGAACTATTATGGGCTGTAGTAGACTAAAGGGATATTCAGTGTATATGTACAAAGAATATACAAGGGATATCAAACGATATACAAATACTATTAAATATATATCCATAAATAAATATATATATTCGGTTTAATCTGATCCTTCACAACAGTTGTCAAGGCTCTCGTTGCGCGTACTGCTTACATCACAGGTATGCGCCAGTAGCCTAGAAGCGTAAACAAAGCATGTCTGATTCAAGGGCGGCTACGTGGCGTAGTGGGCAAGGCACTCGCCACGAAATGCTGGAGACGCTGGGCTCGTCAGTTCGAGCCCAGCGCTCCACATTTGCTTTCAGTTTAGCTGGTCGTCCGTACTAATACACATTGGCCGTATTAGGGGGTGGGAAACTGATGGGTGGGGATCGGGCGTTGTGGACAGCGACTCCTACAGGTCGGTTGGTGCGCCTGCGCAGTAGAATCAGGAAGTGTCGGGGGCGCCTGTAACTGTTCCGCAACAGTAAGTGACTTCCGGGGTAGGCCTGATTGGCCCCGACAGGCACGTGACGCGGCAAACTCAGGACGCGCAACGAGGCTGCTGAGAGCTGTCGCGCGGAAATAGGCTGTCTATTGCCATTCTCTAACACAAACTCTAACCTTAACCAGCTCCTTAACAGCGCCTAAACTTAACCGTTCTAACCTTAACCAACTCCGAAACAATGCCTAACCTTAACCTTAACCTTAACCATGCCTAACCTTAACCATAGAAAGAATATTGCCATTCTCTAAGACAAACTCTAACCTTAACCAGCTCCTTAACCGCGCCTAAACTTAACCGTTCTAACCTTAACCAACTCCGAAACAATGCCTAACCTTAACCTTAACCTTAACCATGCCTAACCTTAACCGGCGAAAGAATACACGTTAAAAAAAAAATCACGTTAAAAAAAAAGATTTGATGGGATTCGAACTCACCAACAACGGACCGCAGGACCGCTGCTCTGCCAGGTGAGCTGAAGCGCCGAATGAAAGTCATGGCGTATTTGGACGGTTACGTAATTCCGCAAGCTCTGCCGCTCGGCTCCGCGGAGCGTGCCGCGCGGCAGAGAAAGTTGCATGTCACGTGCCTGTCGGGGCCAATCAGGCCTACCCCGGAAGTAACTTACTGTTGCGGATAAGCTATAAGCGTCGGGGGCAGCGTGAGCCTCCCACGCGTTACTCCTCGCCACTGAGAGATCGAGCTGCGCAGGTGAAAAGATGCGACTGCTGTTACCTCAAGTACCGGAGGGGACTTGTGCTATGTATGACTTAGTCCACATTGCAGCCGGCTTGTGGGAGGCAAGAAACAGCGTCCGTGACAGGGGAGGGTTGAATTCGATGATACGAAATTGGGATGGGAGAAAATATAGAAAATGGGAGAAAAAGTTGATCAAAAAAAAACAAAGCATGTCTGATTCTATCCATGGCGATCACCTGAAGGCTACATTGGCAGTACTTTTAAATACACAAGAATCTGTCCCGCGGCGTGACTGGACCCACTGTCTGTGAGTGACTCTGCTTTGGTCCAATCACATTCCCCACCCACAGTCTGCGAATCAGAGGCAGAGTAGGGCGGGTCTTCACAGCACGTCATGTGACATATGCGCCAATCGTGTGACAGCGGGGCTCAGTTGTCTCGAGTCGTTACAGCCTCGTCTGCACGGAGAATTCCATCCCAAAACGCTAGTCTAAACGCAACATTAAAAGTGAGACCGCAAGACGACTTTTGCGGTTTCTGTTCAGACTCTCTCCGTCTAAACGTAGCCCTAGTCTACCAGTCACAAGGTATGAAGGTATAGTCAAAATCCATACCGTAGCGCAAATTCGTACCGTTTATACCGTATACCATTTATACCATCCACCCCTACGTTCTCGTAGCATTGCTTCAAAAACGCTAGACATGTACCTGTCGTGACAACACAATTGAAAACAAATTTTAATATAAAATAAAAGGCGTGCATGTTCAAAATGGCATCTAGTGTAATATATAACTGAATGGATCAGCACGTAGATTCTGGTGTCCTAAATCTGCCCTCCGATACACCCATGTCTACCTCTAAATCTAATGTGACGTCTGTTAAGCCTGCTGGCTGACCCTTGTCTGCGTTCGCTAAGATAACTATAACCTAATGTGTAGAAGAGTAATTTTGGATGGGATTTAACTTGAGAACAGAGTGATTGGTGTAAAGGTGACATATTATGGGAAATGGGTTTTGCCTACTCTTTGTATAGATTTGGTAGGCTGAGATGTTATTCAGGTACTGGGGGGATGAAATAGGCTCTCCTTGCCATTGGGACAGATTTAAATCTTCAGATTAACAAGTTCCAACAAGCTGTTCAGAACGATTGCCCTTTGTGATGTCACACCAAGGACACAAGCAACTAATTGGCTTTAATTGATCAATTTAGCCTTTCTTTCTTTGCATACCAAATCTACAGCTCCGTTGGTAAATTATGTTTGCTTTTTGGTGTGGGGTAGCCAGACAGGGAAGGGTATAATGAATAAAAAAATGAAGCGTCAATTATCACCATCAAGAACAGCCCAATACAAGGGAAGAAAAAGGTGCTGAAGGTTTCTTCAGAAAAATTACTTCACCAACACGTTCCACAGATTCAAGGACATCATATAATATATGTATATGTATATATTAGAGCTGCAACGATTAGTCGACATAATCGACGTCGTCGGTCATAAAAACTCGTCGACGCAGAATGTTTGCGTCGATTAGTCATACATTTTTTTTTTTTTTTTTATAATTTGTTTTTTGCACTATCTATCTTTGTGAAAGTGGCTTCTCAGCTCTGGTCCAGCTGAAGACAAAGCAGAGGAACAGATTGGACATTGAGCATGACCTCAGAGTTGCTTTGTCTACCATCACCCCAGACTTTGAGACTTTGAGCAAACAACACCCCCAGTTATCCCATTAGTTCCCTGGGATGTTAAGCTAAGAAGTCTGCTATATATTTTTCTTTTAGTGATTTAAACACTTCCACTTTCATTTGTATTATTTAATTTATTTATCTTGTTATGAGTGATTGTTGTATTGTTCAAATACATTTTGATTGAAAGTTGCTTAAGATCCAAATTCAAATGTTTCATGAGTCATTATTTTAATTTGCTATGAGATCATCATGTTATGTTAAGTTAACTGTTAAGGCAGAGGGACTGGACAACAGGGTGACATTCACAGGTGTGCAGACTTGAGCATGTGAGGTAAAACATGCATTGGAGAAGGAGCCATGCCCACAGGAAGCAGAGATTGAGGGTGTGACAAAAATAATCGTTAGATTAGTCGACTAATCGAATGACAAAAATAATCGTTAGATTAGTCGACTAATCGAAAAAATAATCGACAGATTAGTCGATTACCAAAATAATCGTTAGTTGCAGCCCTAGTGTATATATATATTTTTTTTTAATAAAATCACATACAAAATATTGGACCCCCTTTTAATAATAACTTTGCATTCCTTTCTCAGGAGCGGGAGCACGACAGTGAGGACGAGGATGAAGATAAGTACGCAGACGACATTGACATGCCCGGTCAGAACTTCGACTCCAAGAGACGTATCACGGTCAGGAATCTGCGTATCAGAGAGGACATCGCCAAGGTAAGAGGGAAGGCTGTTGGAAGTATTCCTACTAGAATACATTACAGTAACTGTGGAGACACAAATTGTAATTATATTGTAATGTTAAAAAGTGCACTCTGCGCTTTTTGTTTTGATTGTTTTGGGATAGGGACACCCTGATACCTGATACTGGATATCGGTCCAATACCAAGCTGAGAGAGGGTATCATCTGATGCCAAGAATCATGTGTAACACATGTTATATATTTGTTATGTTATATATATTTTATACCCAGTTTAATCACATGTACATTACTATTGCACTTTACTGTTAAGTTGGTTGCCAAACTTCCTTTCGTTGTACTGTACTTGTGCTGCATAATGACAATAAATTTGAACCTAATCTTAAAAACATGATGCCAGAAATCAAAGCAACATGGCTTGATTTCCTGAATTCTTGACATGTTGAACCATGTTATATCTCTCTAATGGAGAAAGCATTTATTATATAATAATAAATAAAATGTATATAGCGCCTTTAAAGAAACCCAAGGTCGCTTACATTTTGTCCAATGACTCCAACCTGATGGTCTTAAGTCTATATCGTTCAGTAGAAGCAACAGATGGAAATTGGTACTCCGTATCATCCGACACTGAATGTTCAGGACACGCGATCGGTATCAGTGGTGAAAAGGGGGCATCCCTGGTTTGGGGATTAGATTATATAAAAAAAATTAAATTAGGGATGCTCGATATTGGCTTTTTTACCGATACCGATATACCGATATTGTCCAACTCTTAATTTCCGATACCGATATCAACCGATACCGATATATGCAGGGTCCCCCCCCCAAAACTGAATAATTTCAGGTAATTAACATTACATATATCTTGTTGTGTAATTAACACAACATTATGCATACTTTGACAATAAATAAAATAATAATTTGTTCTTACTGGCTTGCCTGGGTAAATAAAGGTTAAATAAATGTAAAAAGAATTATATATATATTATTATTATTATTATTTTTTTACCGATACCGATATTTTCCGATATCAAATTTTTATGCCAATATCGACCGATAATATCGGTAGGCCGATAATATCGGACATCCCTAATTTAAATGTATTGTCATCATACAGCACAAGTACAGTACAATGGAAAGAAGTTGGCATCCAACCAGAATGCAAATGTAGCAGTAAAGTGCAATAGTAATACAATGTACAGGTGGTTAAATTGATTTACAAAATATACAATTTAGTACTACTGAGTGTAGTGCTAATCAGATGTATGTACAGAGTTGTATTATTATATAAATAGAGACCGTATGACTACTACTAGCCAGCAGCGTAACTAGTAAGAGTAGGATATGTATAGATAGGTGAGGTCCATGATGAGGTCCATGTAGACTAGGTGAGGTGGAAAGAGCTGTGTTGATCATATAGAGATGTCCAGTAACCAGGCAGATCACTGTGTCCTTTTTATAGTACTTGAGAAACCTGGACCCAAACTCTGCCTACTACGACCCCAAGACCCGAGCCATGAGAGAGAACCCCTACTCCAACACGGGCATGAACCCAGACGAGTAAGTCTCACTCATGACTATCATTCACTCTCAGTCTCACTGACACTCAGGACTTATCATTCACTCTGTCTCACTGACACTCATGACTTATCATTCACTCTGTCTCACTGACACATGACTTATCATTCACTCTCAGTCCAGTGATGCTCATGACTTGTCAAGTACAGTGTATAAGGTTGCACAATAGTTGAACATGCACACAGCCACACACAGTGGAACAGAGGACAGAGCAATCGCATATTGGACAATGATTCGTCTGTTTCTAAGCTGGCCCCAAGCTTTCACTGCAATAAAAAAAAAAGTATATATTAACACATGGTGGCGCTGGCGTGTTGTCATAGTGGCGCGGTGCCCCTGTACTATTGTTTAGGGAAAACCCTGCAACTTACAAATTGTGTACAAGAAGTCAGCAGGGGGGGTTCAACTCTGGCTGCTAAGGGTCCGTGGTATTGTTCGTCTAGCAGTGCCGAACCTTAGTGCTACACTCAAGTGCATTGTTCATTCATCATTTAAAAAATATCTACTTAGAGCGGTCAGGTGGCGTTGCGGAGATTGCGCTTGTCACCAACGCAGGAGATGCTGGGTTCGAGCCCAGCTCTCGGCGTTGCTACCAGCTTGGCTGGTCGTTCATACTAATACAATTGGCAGTATTAGGGGGGGTGGGAAGCTGGTGGGTGGGAATCTGGCGTTGTGGACAGCGACGCCTACAGGTCAGGTCTCGGTGCTTGCTCAGCGGGGGCAGGACTTGGTGGAGATAGCGTGCCCTCCCACGCGTTACACTTCACCAATGAGAGTCCTCGCTGCCAAGTGAAAAGACGCCACTGGCAGTCGCCGCACATATCGGAGGAAGCGGGACGCCCTTGTACCGACTCGTAGGAGAACATGCATACAGCAGCCAGGTAGGGGAGGGGGGGAATTGGCACGGTCACTAAATTGGGACGGGGAGAAAAACAGAAAATTGGAGAGAGAAAAAAAAATGACTTATGACTGGCAATTATCCATAGGAATGAAACATTCTGAGTGTCTAACTCTTTGATTCAACAGGGTGGGATATGCTGGAGACAATTTTGCGCGCTACACCGGAGACACGATCACCATGGCTCAAACACAATGTAAGTTATATACAGTGATGCCGGTAACGCGTTACTAAGTAACGCGTTATTGTAATCTGATTACTTTCCCCCGAAAATAGTAATCTAACGCGTTAATCTTTAAAAGCCAGTAATCTGATTGCAGTTACTTGTCCAAGTGGCTGTGCATTACTATTTCGTTACTATCTCATCATAAATTCATAATGCAGGCTGAATGCAGTATTTTATTTCGTTTTCGACAGTCAAAAATACATTTTGAGCTGTTTTTCTTTTGGGAGTGACGTAGTGTGGCAGTGAAAGGGTTACACAAGAATGTGTCCCGCGGGCCGCGGCGTGACTGGACACTCTGTCTGTGAGTGACTCTGCCTTGGTCCAATCACATTCCCCATCCACAGTCTGCGAATCAGAGGCAGAGTAGGGCGGGTCTTCACAGCACGTCATGTGACATATGCGCCAATCGCGTCGTCGGAGAATTCCAGTGTGAGTTTCTGTTCAGACTTCCATCCCAAAACGCTCGTCAGTCACTACTTCACGTTCATATGCGGAGGAAACAAAATACTGTCTACCGCTAAAAACAGCACATCCAATTGCATTGAAAGCATCTGGAATCACAACACTAGCCGACGCTTCGACTAGGTACAGGAGGAATCGGAGGCCAGCCAAACAGCAAAAGAGAGAGATAGTTTCTTTCCCTTTTGATTAATGTATATTTGATGGTGGCAGAGCAAAAGCTCTTATTTGCCAGATTTACAGTTAATTTACATGTTAAAGAGAGACGAATTGAAAATGGGGGACCCTGATGTAAACAAGACGAAAGTCTTTCTCTGGTCTGCATTCCCTTAACAATTGTATGTATTGAGCCGTACTGTACTGTACCCATTCTGCAATCTGTTAATAAAGTTTTCATTCATTCATTCATTCAGACTGATTGTATGTTTATAGAGAGACATTTATAAAAACAATTTAATAGTTACAGTTGATATAATTGAATAGTTCAGCCTGCATTTGTTAGATGTGAATGGATACACTGGTTTTGTAAAACCACTGGCTGGCTGCTCTAATGCTGTGAGCATCATAGACTGTTGCTTTACCATACTTGATGGTACAGAAGCTGAAGCACTAGTTTAACAATTTACGTTATGTGCAGAGAAACAAGTTAAAAACAATTTATGCACTTTCAATAAAGCGTTTAAAAAAAACGGTTGGGGGAACGACGACGACTTCGTAACCTAGTTACTTTCAAAGTAACTAAGTTACTCTGATAATCAAGTAATCAGTAAAGTAACTTGGATTACTTTTTAAAGGAGTAATCAATAATCAGTAATCGGATTACTTTTACAAGTAATCTGTGGCATCACTGGTTATATATATATACTGTATAATTATTGTGCTCTACGGTTGGTATTTGTAGAGACGGTACTGATGACGGGATTGTTCACAGCTAGTTTTTAAAATGGGTGGAACTGAAGGGATTTGATTTGCCTTTACAGCTTAGAAAGAATCCACAGTTCAAAACCCTAAGTACTTCAGAGGAAGTTGTAGGTAATCATCATAATAATCCTCTGGGCTGCATCGGGGACGGTAGCCTAGGGGCTGGAGAATGTGTGGCAGAAGCCCCAGAATCCCCCGGTTGCTAGGTGGAAATCTGGGTGAGGGGAAGTAAACTGCCTTAATAATAACCCTTAATAAAAAGTTGCCCTTGATTTTTAATGGGCAGCTCCTATGTGTGTATGTAACCTTGCAACTGCTCCCCAAGAATGTCTTGATAATAGTCAACGTGCCTTGATTTAAATACGGGATACGTGCACATTACTGCTCAACTTCACCGCCCTGTTAAATATTCCATCCCACTGTATTGTTATTTTTATTCTAATTAGTGTGTATATATACTGGACCACATCATGCACAATTGTACAGCTCTGGCCTAATTTATAATTCTATTCTATTGTACTTCTATTTTTAATTTAGTTTATATTCCATTATTTCATTCTACCGTAATTGTCTGTCCGTTAATGTCGCACCAAACGACCAAATAAATGTCCTTGTATGTGTCAACTACTTGGCAATAAAGACCTTTCCGATGGTGACCTGTCCCTTCCTGAATGATCTCTCTCTCTGCTCTGCGTGTCAGTGTTTGCCTGGGAGGCCTATGAGAAGGGCTCGGAGGTGCACCTGCAGGCCGACCCCACCAAGCTGGAGCTGCTGCACCAGTCCTTCAAGGTCAAGAAGGAGGACTTCAAGGACAAGCAGAAGGAGACCATCCTGGACAGGGTACACTCACTCACTCACTCTGCTGCTGCTGCTTTGTCCGCTTCTGACCCCATTTAAAGGCCCAAATCGCTGATTCAAACGGAACAAGACCTATAAATTGAGTGTAATGTTTTCATTGTCGCCGGTTGTCTGAGGTTTTGGTACAAGGACTAACGCTAGACAACAGGTAAATATGAGTGTTTGCTCTATCTTGTGACTGTAAAGGGTTTGTTTACGTCTTCGCTGCCTGGAGTAAAACAGATCTGAAGTTCATAATGTTCCAAATAGCTTATTTCTTTAATCTACAGATCAAACACTTCAAGAGTGTCTATGAATATTCTGTACTTGCCTGCGTATCTTTTTGTGTACCTGGAGGATTAAAAGCTTTATCCACTAGGGGGCAGACAGGGCCAAATAGAAGAATGTCTTCCTGGTGAACTATCTCCACTATCTGGATTTGCACCGTAAGCATAAAACATTGCGACACTCGAGGAGGTTATGTTGAGATCACGGCAGAAAAAAAAAGTCTCTGACCTGTTTGGCTTCAGTTTCCTGTGTGGCTTGTAGCGTTTAGCCGGTCACATCCACACTGCTCCCACTGTTGACACTCCTCATCTAGTGTATGTGTAGCGGTGAGTTCTGAGGGTGTGCACAAAGTACGCTCTAAAGGAACGCAGGATACGCCCTCTAGCCCACGTATTTAAAAACAAGTGATACCAAGACCCTAAGATGGTCACCACCAGTATACTGAAAATCAATTGCATCACCCGATCATCAGCTGTTTTCGTGTTTAATCAGTCCCTCCAGGATTTTGCGATCTTGTGAGTGCAAGAGTTAACGCATATTCAACCACACCCGCAATATTTGTACAGCTTGCCCATTTCACCAGTCCCTGCATTGTTTTCCACATAAAATGGCCAGGCTGCTCGCATTTATCTGGTTCTGGTTCTCGTGGGCAGTTCAGGCACTTAATGTTACCTTGCAACATTGTAGCGACAAGGATCGCAATTGTTTTTTTTCCATCTACTTTTTCACAATTTCCCATTTTCATGTTGCAAATAGCATTGCATGTATTTAAAAAAATTATAATAATAATTGTAAACAAAGGCTGTTTCAATAATCACGACACGACTCAAAATCCTGCTCAGTCTGTATTTTAAATATTGTAAACTGTCCAACTGGAATGTCCTTGCTACCTAACAACTGAAGATCCCATTGAAATGCTCTTATTCATGCAACAACTTTCTTTTCTCCTTGATCAATGTCAAATCCTCAGTGATATCTTCCCTAATTGGTTGGTCATGGACACTCACCTGCTTTGTGTTTCCTGTGTATGTGTAAACAGTACGGAGGCGAGGAGCATTTGGACGCACCCCCCCGGGAGCTGCTGCTGGCCCAGACAGAGGACTACGTGGAGTACTCTCGCCACGGAGCCGTCCTGAAGGGACAGGAGAAGGCTATAGCCTGCTCCAAATACGAGGAGGACGTGCTCATCAACAACCACGGTGTAAGTGAGGGCTTAGGTCCACGTTAGCCAGATAACCTTGTGAAAATATCATCAGTCTTTTTTCTTTTCGAGTTCATAGATTTATTTGTGGCGGTCCACTACAACGCCAAAGAGGCCCACCAATAATTATGTAAAATGATACAATAACACTTTAATATATTCTCGTATTGTGAATGTAGACGGTCCTTTCACAGGACAGCATTGGATCTTCCACTGCTTGACTGTATATACGGTGCTCATCCCAGCTGCCACCAACCAACAAATAACCAAATAACCACAGAGAAACACTGAACACTGAATACATTCTGATATGATTCATAATCAATAATTAATTATATTATGCATGAACACATCAACAGAAGGACTAGAGTACATTATGAACACCTACAGAGACTAGAGGAGATTACCGTACATTATGAACACATCTACAGAAAGACTAGAGTACATTATGAACACCTCTACAGAAAGACTAGAGGAGATTACATTATGAACACATCTACAGAAAGACTAGAGGAGATTACATTATGAACACATCTACAGAAAGACTAGAGGAGAGTACATTATGAACACATCTACAGAAAGACTAGAGGAGAGTACATTATGAACACCTCTACAGAAAGACTAGAGGAGATTACATTATGAACACCTCTACAGAAAGACTAGAGGAGATTACATTATGAACAACTCTACAGAAAGACTAGAGGAGAGTACATTATGAACACCTCTACAGAAAGACTAGAAAGTACATTATGAACACATCTACAGAAAGACTAGAGAGTACATTATGAACACATCTACAGAAAGACTAGAGAGTACATTATGAACACATCTACAGAAAGACTAGAGGAGAGTACATTATGAACACCTCTACAGAAAGACGAGAGAGTACATTATGAACACATCTACAGAAAGACTAGAGAGTACATTATGAACACATCTACAGAAAGACTAGAGAGTACATTATGAACACATCTACAGAAAGACTATTTTAAGGCGTACACATTAAGACCATTGACAACATGGTCTGATCCCCAAGCATTAGTATCCTGGAGAAAATTAGAAGAAAACATAGTAGCCCCACATAGACTGAAGGACATAGCATACACTAAACTACCAATCAAGCACTGTGAAAGGAAATTTGGCCCCATAATTACTCATGCGATCCGGATATGGCGTGAAACACAAAAAATAAATCCTAACCCACATAAATGGCACAATCATACTCCCTTATTCAATAACAATGCACTCTTAATTGAAAAACGACCTATAAGATTCCCTATATGGGAAGAGCAAGGCATACACTCATTAGGGGATGTTTTTAACAAACAGGGTTTTTGTAGTTATGGAGAAATATGCAAAAAATGTAATCTCACCAAGTCCACATGGCTTTTTTACATACAGTTACGGCTATGTTTGAAGTCTCACGGTGTTCCATTAGACATACCAATTGAACACCACAGATACCACAAATTCTTCTATGAAAGAGAGACATCGAGAGGTTTTGTTTCAGATTTTTATCATCAATTACTAACGTCCTCGTATGAAACCCTCCAACTAGACTCTGCCTGGAGGAGGGATATACCAGACCTGGAAAGTGACTTTGATTGGCAAGGAGCCTGGGCAAATGTCCGACTTACATCAAGGAACCCGGACCATTAACAAATCAATCTTAACTATATTCACAGGACATACTTGACTCCTATAAGACTGAGCAGAATGGGTCTTAAACAAGACTCCAAATGCTCCCAATGTACAAATGGGGACGAAGGGACATTTATGCACATGTATTGGGACTGCCCACCAGTTAAGACATTCTGGAAAGATGTGACCCAACAATTATCAAAACTCGTATCTTGGAATATACCTGTACACCCCTCGGTATTACTATTGAATGATGTTTTTGAGTTTGCAGTAAATCCACAGCTAAAGAGATTTGTTTTATCGGGTATCACAGTAGCTAAAAAGCTGATTGCATCACGCTGGTTTCACCCGGAAAAAATGTGCCGGAAAGTTTGGTTTCTTACATATCTCGATGTGATTTATCAAGAAATATCTACAGCAAGAATTCTGGGTCTCAATGAATCCAAAATGTCAATGTGGTTAGAAGTGGTGGAGAGAATAAAAGCTAGCTTATAATGGTAGTGTCTGGTTAGGTGCGAGGGATAATGGAGGTCCTATCCAAGGTGGGGTCCGGGAGGGGGGGGGTTCGAGCTGGAGCATATGTGTGTAGGTTTTTAGATAACAGGTATTAGGGGTATATCCTATATAAGACAATTAACTAAAATGTGATTTCATTGGATGTGCACTGACAACTAATGCTTGTATATATTATCGTGTGTTGTCATGTTTGTTTAAGTGTTTGTTTAAAAAATAATAAAAAAACAAAATACAAAAAAAGAAAGACTAGAGGAGAGTACATTATGAACACCTACAGAAAGACTAGAGGACAGTACATTATGAACACCTCTACAGTATGAGTCTAGGCCCCGCCCCTGTGAAGGTGGACTGCTTTTCATTCTTTCTGATTTCCTCTCTGCAGTGCATCTGGGGGTCCTACTGGAGGGACGGCTGCTGGGGATTCAAGTGCTGCCACTCCCTGGTCAAACAGAGTTACTGCACAGGAGCGGCTGGAATCACAACGGCAGCAGTGAGTTGACTGAAGAGACAGATCCTTTGGTCTATTTAGATGCGTGTGTGGGATATCATCTCTTTGGTTGTATACTTGAGCAATAATGTATGGGAGTGAGTGCTATATTGTATCACAGTGCGTGTTTGGAACTAAATGTTGTATGCGACAGGGCTGCCCCCTCGTGCCGATTAATTTGTCTGTTTGGTCTTAGTCGATCAAGACTTTGTGAGTTTGTTTTTATTAGATGTTCTTTTTCTCATGCTGAATAAATCTTTTCCTGAGAAATGATAAGCACATTTCTGGTAAACACCAGGTCCTTCTGCATCACAGCATGCGTGGGAAACTTTGACCGATTTGTTGATGAAATCAACTGATTGATTGACTCGACAAATCCTATGACTGGTAGTGGAGGACAACAACCCTAGTATGTGATGTCCTTGTGTTCCCGACTATAGACCAGCCAGGCCTGCGTTCCGTTTGAGGATGTGGTGGAGGAGCCAGAGGAGGAGGAGGAGGAGCACCAGCAGCCTAAGACTCTGCTGGAGGTATGTGACCTTGTTGTTTAAACCTGCACTATGGAACATTTTCATGAGAAGAAATATGTCACCTTGTTGTTTAAACCTGCACTATGGAACATTTTCATGAGAAGAAATATGTGACCTTGTTGTTTAAACCTGCACTATGGAACCTTTTCATGAAAAGAGATATGTGACGGTGGCTGGGTAGCGCAGTGGAGAATGCACTCGCCTACCACCGCAGAGACTCTGGGATAAAAATCCAGCTGTCAGCGGTACCTCCGGCTTGGTCAATCGTCCCTACTAACACAATTGGCAGTGTCAGCGGGTGGGAAGCCGGCGGGGTATGTGTCCTAGTCGTTGTAAACTGCGTTTCCTACTGATCGGTCGGGGCGCAGGGAGGGGATCGGGGGAAATAGCGTGAACCTCTGCACACGTTACATTCCCCCAGTGAGACTCCTCGCTGTCAGGTGAAAAGAAGCGGCTGGCTGACTCCACATATATCGGAGGAGGCACGTGGTAGTTCTACACCCTCCCTAGGCCGACAGTGGGGCAATGCGCGCAACGACCAGGAAGGGAATTTGCATAACGACTAAATTGGGATGGGAGAAAAAGTGGAGAAAATAATTTCAAAAATTTTAATAAAAAAGAGATATGTGACATTGTCATTTAAACATGCACTATGGAACATTTTCATGAAAAGACATAGCTGCTCTAGTAAGCTCAATCACAGAGTTGGATGGAGTTGGGCTGAGCAAGAGAGAACCCTCCCAACAGCAACGCACAGTGAAACTGTCCACACAAGCTGGTCTGGTCAGGCACGGCCTGCCGCAAAATTAACAAAAAGGCTACAGTCTACTTCTAGAGCATAACATGTCAATGACACAAAATGTAAAACTAACTTACTAATTGATGAAACAAACTTATAAACTCCACTAGCCACAGTGACTACTAGTGGATTCAGAATGATACCAGCCCGGCAATATAGGTTTTACAATATAATAGACTGATTGTCTGGTCATTTACCAGCTTTTGGCTTAGCGCTGTGCCAAATAATTTGAAGCTTCCATCGTGACAAAGGTATTCACATCTTGAGTGGCCTAAACGTTCAAATGTGGCGCACATGTGTCTTACGAATTCAGTGGAAATGTGCTGTGCAGTTGCAGGCTGCCGCTGCATTGATGTAGAAATGTCTTTAGTCAGTTTAAAATAACAAAAACGTCAAAGACTTCTTCTTGATACACAACACTTCATCAATACATCATCAGCCTGTGCAGAATTGTGATCTCTGAGAGATCAAATGTTTCAGATCATTTCGACTTGTGATGGGGACCTATGTATTTTAATGCAGAGGTGTTGGGAGTGTTTTAAATGTATTTTGTACCAAGATGATGAGTCATCGTTGGTCTCATGATGTACCTTTTTCTTTCTTTTTGGTGCCTGGTCAAATCAACATCACTATTAGATGCACCGAGAGAAGATGAAAGAGAAGAAGAAGAAGAAAAAGAGCAAGAAGAACAAGAAGAAGAAACAAGACTCTGAGAGTGGCAGTGATTCAGAAGATGAGGAGAAGAAGAAGGAGAAGCTGAAGAAGGTAACGTGTGTTTTGCTGTGTGTGTGTGTGTTAGGGATGCCACGGTTCTCAATATAATATTGTACGGTACGCCATCCACGGTTCAATACACACTTGTTTTTTGGTTTTGCAATTACATTTTGTGTTACTAAATAGAAAAGAAATTTATAAATTAATCTCCTTACGCACAAAATTGAACTGAAACCGTGACCCAAAACGAGGTACATATTGAACCATGGGCTAACTGTATTGTTGCATCCCTAGTGTGTGTGTCTGTGTGAGTGAGTGTGTGAAGGCTATGCTCTTTGTGTTCTATATGTCCTTAACACATTCTGTGCCACGCAGTTTGCCCATCTTATACCACTCTGCCAGTGCTGTAAGCCTATGGAGTCGCTCACCTTCTTTGCAGGGCTATCACTTTTTAAATATTATAGCTATATCGACATTACTATGGCC
Organism: Notolepis coatsorum; assembly: GCF_963971535.1. Lineage (NCBI taxonomy): Eukaryota > Metazoa > Chordata > Actinopteri > Aulopiformes > Paralepididae > Notolepis > Notolepis coatsorum. The sequence goes on along the minus strand of NC_140180.1, from coordinate 17,045,870 downwards.
CATTCAACATTGGGTATCTATCGTTCCGGGTTTGGGAACGTTATATTTTTCCATTCATACATTGTCGTGTTAGTACCGTCGTGAATATAAGTGTTTTAGAGTGTAGAGCAGTAATTCCTAGAACGCGAGTTATAGGCCCCGATGCATATTATACATAATCGATTGCCGTTTCGTTCCTATACACGTTATATTAAAAAATTCAAATGCATATGCCCGGTATACATTATGCTCAATCATGCGTGAAGGAAAGGGGGGGGGGGGGGTTGTTTATGATTCCTTGATTGTCAGTAACGGCTTTCTTTAGTACGATATCATACGTTGATCAGATGGATTGCAATGAAATAAATGGACAATCGAGCTGGAATTAACGTTAGATTCCTCTTACCTGTGGCCGATGAGTCTGGAGAAAAAATATTCCAATTATTTGATTTTGATCTGCTAGATCCATTTTCCGTTTGTATGACGCAATAAATGCCGAAAGCATATTGATTCTTGCGTCTCGAAAGCGATCCAATGCACTCAAGTGTTTGTCTGGATCAACATAACAAGATAGCTCTGCCGGAACATTTTCCCCGATGCACAGAGCGCCACATCCGGTTTAGAGTGGAGTGCAACTCGCCCGAAATCCACCAGGCGGCGGTATTGAGGCGTTGAAATATCAGACAGAGTCCAGCTGGCTCCCGGAGCCTTGCTGGATGAATTATGAATGCCAATAGCGAATAAAGGAAATAACTCAATGATTGGCGGCTAATAACGAGTTAACTCGTTAATGGTGCAGAATGTGTTAAGGCACAATATGAAATCTGAATATAAACAAGAGGGTAGGCCCCCCAACACCAAAATGCAAAACATCCCCAAATGTATTGACAGAAATCAATTTGTTTCTGCCTTAACATTCCGGAATCCTCAGCTCACGTTCTGCCTGAGGGTCCTGGAATGTTGAGCCCCCAGCCTGCCTTGTCAACATTCTAAATTAGTTACCTTGGGAAAAAACCATGTCACTTTTACTTTAAGTCCTATATTTCTAAGGTTTTAAGACTTATAATTTACCATTTTAACATAGTTTAGGTGACAGATGCAATCCAGGGCAGGCTGGTGTTAATAGACCTCTGGTGAATCCCGCCGCCACGGGCAGAGGTTCAGAATCTTGGCAGTTAATGAGTTAATATAGTTAATATAAGGACTAACTGTAAACGGCAACATGTTTGGACAACTAAGAATGAGTTGTTCATCTTTTTTTTACCTCAAATGTACAGGATACGGTTAAATTCCTGAACGGGCCTTAAAAACATGTTTTGCCACAAGAATATTTATATCTAATGCATGTCTAATTTAATTATTGGATACAAAGAAAGCATTACAACGTTGTACGGAGGCTGATCCTCCTCCACTGGACGTCTCAGTGGCTGAGAGATGCAGCATCTCAAACTTGAGAATCTCTGACCCTCAATAAGAGCCTCCGCAGATATGTTTGACAAATCAAATCACAACAAATGGCCTCAATAGGCTTCACAGATCAACAAGTAACATCACAATAGATCCACAATAAAAAAAAAAAACACCATAAAATCCACATTTTTGCAACACCCCCAGACTTTCCCCAATGAAGATAAGGAACAACTCCCTGTAACCTAGCATTAGAGAAAGAAAGGGGGAGAAACCTCAGATGGGCAATTCAAAGGGGATATATGGGTGTTGCTATGGATGGAAAATAGAACAAGTGAATAATTGTTATGTATAATGTATATGCATATATACATGTAATATAAACACATAGTAGTATTTAAGACTTTTTTTAAATAAAATAAAATGCGGAGTCCATTTATGGACCATCTTAACACTTTAATCGCCATGGGTTAAATTCATAATTTACCATCCCTCGCCAGCTCTATTTGTCTATGGAGAAGTTCCCCTTCTTTGCAGGGCTATAACTTTTTAAATTATATTGCTAAATTGCCATTATTATGGCCCATTCAATGTCCTATATGTATTGTTCAGGGTGTAGCAACGTTAAACTTTTTCATTCACATATTCATACTAAAATATGGTCTAAAGTATAAGTATGTTTTTATCGTTTTCTGCAGCTTTCTTCAGAACGTGATTTATAGCCCTAAATGCATTATATTGATGATCAAATACAGTTTGGTAGGAATCTGTGCGAGATAAAAAATTTCAACTGGACGTGGTTCTAGAAGTTTCTACGCATCATCTGATGATGACCGAATGGGCGGGGGATCGTTTATAATTCCGTGGGCAGCGTTAGATGATTCATCCAGAGTGGGTCATATGTTCATCAGATCAGTTAGTATAGAAGACGTTAGAAAATAACGCTGAATCTTACCGTGGCTTCCTCGCGCCGCTGGCAGATGAGCGTGGAACAGAATTTTTTCTATTATGGGATGGAGAAATGCCCGATCCATTTCCAGGTTGTATAATAGTATATACGCCCAAATCATGTTGTTTTTTCGAGTTATTTGCACCGATCGATGTTCACTGTGTCAATACGGAGTCTCTCTAACGATAGCGAGTGGCCGGACCACATATGGATGAGCACTACCGGTTCAAAGGTTAATTTCCGGTTGGCGATCTGCCGATCGGCCACCAGATGGCGCTCTTGAACCGCTAGAGAGTTGAGAGGAGATCAGCAGTGTGTCTCAGGGCTCCGGAAAGGAAATATGATTTCGATGACAGATTTTTGAAATATTGACATCAAAGACGAGTTACGCCGTCTTCGGCAGAATGAACATGGCTAGGAATGACGTGAAAACTCGTCCGCGGCGATCATAGTGTTAAAATAGGGTTGGGTACCATTCACATTTGAACCAATACCGGTACCAGTACCACTTCCTGGAATTCGGTATGGGTACCCAACGGTACCTTTTTCCCCAGTACTTTATTCTCTCTGACAACTGAGTTTTATTTCAGTTGTAAAAAAACAAGTCCAAACTTCTCAATTTCAACATTGTTATTTATTTAAAAACATTTTGTTATTTATTGTTGTAACGCACCACACAAAATAAATCTCATGATCATGTATCATGTTTGTAAATGTTTAAATATCAACATTATCTGGCTGTTCTCAGTAAATGTTATCAAACTCCTCTGACCTCGTCTGGTCTTTCCAAAGACCCAAGAGACGGGACAGTAATATATATTTGTGGCAAAGGCTCCCTCTTGTCTAGTATATTACACTCTTATTACATGGCGTTTTCACATTCGCCGAAATGCTTGCTTGTGATTGGTCAATAGCCCCCCGACAGCGGTCATTATTTTTCAATAATGACCGCTGTGGGACAATAATGACCGATGTGCGCAGCTGTTCGCAATCAAGCCCACATCAGTGCAGCAAATCAGACACACCTGCCGCGGCTGCACTGACAGCGGAGTGTGTGTAGATTACAGCGGAGCCAGAACAGAGGCTGCCCGCGATAATAATAATCACTTTATTTGGGCTGACAGAGCCACAGAACAACTGCGATTTGTCAAATGAATTAGGTATATTGTTAGTAAGTTAGCCATGTAAGTTTGCCAATAATTGCTTTGTAGATAAAAAGATACCCACGATAACTATGTCGCAAATCAAATCAAATCAATATTTTTTATTTTCTCTTTCTTAAATTATGGTCTGATGTATGTTTTTGTGTTTTGAAAAATGGAAACGGTGAATACAGATGATGTTTAAAAGAAAAAAACATTCATGTGCGTCACTCTGTACCGCCTTGGCCCCCCGGCTAAACCTTCCATCTCGCCTGCCTCTCCACCCTCTAGGCGCTCAGCGCGGAGGACCAGCGGCTGAAGGAGATGGACGTGCTGCTGCAGATCGACGAGCGGAAGAGGCCCTACAACAGCCTGGGGGATGTGATGGAGCCCACCGAGGCCGAGATAGAGGCCTTCCAGATGAAGCGCCCCCGAGAGGACGACCCCATGGCCTCCTTCCTCGGACAGTGACCCCCCCCCCCCCCCGTATCCTCTCCCAGAGCTGTCGCCTCGCTGCACACGTCTCGGAGACTCTCGCGTTCTCATAAGCAGCACACTCACCCATCTGTCCAGTATTTACAGCTCCTTTCTGAAATGTTCAGTCTGAGACGGACGCGTGACTGCGGTCACAGAGGGTTTGGTGTACAGTGATTTGTTAATTTCTGTTCACCTAAACCGCTTTCACTTTTCGTAGCCATGCTATCTTACAGCTTTCATGTGATGTATGCTTTTGTTTTTACTTCATTGTGTTTTTTTCAGTTTCTTTCATTTCCATTGTAAATATTGAATAGATTTCCAGTTAAAAGCAAAACAGAAGGGATGTCTGATCTCGTAAGTCTACTGTTGGGGAAAATAAATGCAATTAGCAGCTAATTAATAACTATTGTATTCGTTATCTTTTGGATGAATGGAATGTAAGTACTGGTAAGATTATGAGGATGGCTTTGCAAGTCGATGAAATTTAAAGCAGCCCTTTGCTTTTATTTTATTGCTTTACTTTTTTATTTTATGTAGTCTGTCCTGATATACCAACAGTCCTTTCACCTACCATGGTCAAACATGTACCTGAGGGCGGCTGGGTGGCGCAGCGGACATTGCGCTCGTCACCAACGCAAGAGACACCGGGTTCGACTCCGGCTGTCGGCGTTGCCTCCGGCTTGGGCCGGCCGTCATACTAACTCAATTGGCAGAGTTAGCGAGTGGAAGTCGATGGGTGGTAATCTGAACATTGTGGACAGCGACTCCTACAGGTCGGTTGGGGGACGCCTGCACAGCAGAGACAGGAAATGGCGGGGGTAGTGTGAGCCTCCCACACGTTACACCTCGCCAATGAGAGTCCGCGCTGGCAGGTGAAAAGATGTGACAGGCTGCCTCCTCGTGTATCGGAGGGGACACGTGATGCAAGGCTTCTATCCTCCCTACAACCGGCCAGTGGGGGGCATATGTGAGCAACGTTCAAGACAGGGGAGGGGAGAATTGGCACAGTGGGTAATTGGGATGGGAGAAAAATTGAAAAAAAGAGGAGAAAAAGTGGATTAAAAAAAAACATGTACCTGATTAAAATGCATGGTAGGATACATTGGCAATAAGAAGTTAACTGCCTTGACTGTAACTCCCCCCCCCAACCTGCTAGATGAATCCAATTAGGCTCTTTAATATGTGACGTTATGGGGATATAGTGAATTAGCCCTACTCTTTTTAACTCATTTCCCGCCGGGAATTAGACGGAGCCCGTCATAGCACTGCCACGCTTTAAAAGATAGGAGTGCGTCACCTTGTTTGTAGAGCTATAATAACTATATTCTATATTATAGCTATGGATACAATACTATGGCCCATTTGACATCGCCTATCTATTGTTCAATATGTGAACAAATACATTTTTCCATCCATACGTTCCCGTGTTATACCGTGGTGAATATAAGTATCGTTATAGCGTGGTCTGGGGTAATTCCCGAAAGGCTGTGTTATAGCGTCACACGTGAATCCTACTCTAAGCGATGCCGTTTCTTGCCTGTACACGCTATTATTCGCATCAAATCTATATCATAGGTATTATGTTCCATCATGAATGCATGAAAGGGGGGGGGGGGTTGTTTCTGATTATTTGATTGGCACTAACGGCATTCGTATTGAACACTAAAAACGCTGATCAGCTGGATCGGTATAAAAGCATTGCAGGATCAAGCTAAAATTTACGTCAGATAGTCCATACCTGGGATCGGGAGTAAAAATAATATTCCAATTGTTTGATAGCCATCTCCTACATCCGATGTCCATTTGGTTGACGGCATAACCCACCACAACATATGGATCGGGGATATTTGACGTGCTTCAATGGAACCGGGAGAACTGCTCCATTTGCCTGACAAGGAAAAGTGAAATCGGCTCGCAATAACGAGTAAACTCGTTGGCGGGAAATGAGTTAATATGTAATGTTATGGGGATATACAATTGGGTCCATAAATATTTGGACATTGACACAATTTTCACTATCTTTGCTCTGTACACCACCATAATGGACTCAATGGACTTAAGTGCAGACTTTCAGCTTTAATTTGACTGTATTTATGTCCAAATCAGGTGAACAGTGTAGGAATTACAGCAGTTTGTACATGTGCATCCCCATTTTAAGGGACCAAAGGTAATTGGACAAATTAACAACAATAAATAAAATTGTCAGTTTTAATACTTGGTTGCAAATCATTTCGCAGTCAATGACAGCCTGAAGTCTGGAACTCATAGACATCGCCAGACAATGCATTTTGTCCCTGGTGATGCTCTGCCAGGCCTCTATTGCAACTGTCTTCAGTTCCTGCTTGTTCTTTGGGCATTTTCCCTTCAGCTTTGTCTTCAGAAAGTGAAATGCATGCTCAATTGGATTCAGGTCAGGTGATTGACTTGGCCATTGCACAACATTCCACTTCTTTGCTTTAAAAAAAACTCTTGCTTTGGTTGCTTTCGCAGTACGCTTGTCCATCTGCACTGTGAAGCGCCGTCCAATGAGTTCTGAAGCATTTGGTTGAATAGGAGCAGATAATATTCCCCGAAACACTTCAGAATTCATCCTGCTGCTTTTGTCAGCAGTCACATCATCAATAAATACAAGGGAACCAGTTCCATTGGCAGCCATACAAAGGGGATAAAGTGAATTGGGCTCTACTGTCCTATGTTATGTTAGGGGATAGAGTACTGTCCTATGTGATGTTAGGGGATAGAGTGACTACTGTCCTATGTGATGTTAGGGGATAGAGTACTGTCCTATGTGATGTTAGGGGATAGAGCGACTACTGTCCTATGTGATGTTAGGGGATAGAGCGACTACTGTCCTATGTGATGTTAGGGGATAGAGCGTCTACTGTCCTATGTGATGTTAGGGGATAGAGCGTCTACTGTCCTATGTGATGTTAGGGGATAGAGCGACTACTGTCCTATGTGATGTTAGGGGATAGAGCGACTACTGTCCTATGTGATGTTAGGGGATAGAGCGACTACTGTCCTATGTGATGTTAGGGGATAGAGCGTCTACTGTCCTATGTGATGTTAGGGGATAGAGCGTCTACTGTCCTATGTGATGTTGGGATAGAGTGACTACTGTCCTATGTGATGTTAGGGGATAGAGCGACTACTGTCCTATGTGATGTTAGGGGATAGAGTGACTACTGTCCTATGTGATGTTGGGGGATAGAGTGACTACTGTCCTATGTGATGTTACAGTTAGGGGATAGAGCGTCTACTGTCCTATGTGATGTTAGGGGATAGAGCGTCTACTGTCCTATGTGATGTTGGGATAGAGTGACTACTGTCCTATGTGATGTTAGGGGATAGAGTGACTACTGTCCTATGTGATGTTAGGGGATATAGCGTCTACTGTCCTATGTGATGTGATGTGATGCATCCACCTACCTGTGATTCAGCAGCTCTGAAAGCAGAAGCAGAAGCGGTAAACGAGGCAGTTATCCGGTCGTCTCCCCAGTTCCGTATCCCCCTGTGCAGTCGCTTATTAAATAACCCCCCATGGAAAACAAATTAGTCGAAGCCTATAGCTAGGCTATCTGCTGAGCAGAAATGGAATTTTCGAAAATATCTTTTTATTATTATTTTTATTGGTTGAATACCATCTGGTTTGAAGAGCTTTTCCAGTGGAAGATGATTCTAATGAGCTGAATTACAGACTGTCTCTGGAGCATTCAAGGATGGTGGAAGAGATGGGCTTGCTTGACAGACTAGGGGGGGTGGGTGAGTGAATTAGGCCTACTATGTAATGTCAGCATGTACTATTTAGCTGCGGTAATGGAAAACCTGCAAAGGTATTGGAATTTGAAAATAGCATGGCAGTGAAGGGATACGTGTGTAAAGGGTTTCATGGTATTCATTCATAATGTCTTTTAACAAGACCCGGGACATTCAAAATAAGCTATTCAACCAAAACAACACTGGTGTTGGTCATGGAGTTTCCGCTGTGTGTAATGGTGTAGTCATGGAAAAGTTAATGAAGTTCCATCTGCAAAAAGAACGAATAGGATCCCTGAACATGTCATGTGTTTTTCTGCGTAGTGCACTTGATGGGATTTTCTCTTTTAATTCAGCTTTCAACAACAACAAAAACATAGCATATTCAGAGAGGGCAAAACTATTTGTACAGCAATGGTTTACTCTTACCTTTTTGTGACTATAGTTTCAAGAAGCTCTTTTCAAGTTCAAGTTCTGTTTTATTTGTCACACATAAAGTACATGTACATTTCAGTGAACTGCTTGGTTCTGTATGAGCCTCCTGAGATTGTGCTTCTCATACAGTAAAAATAATGAAGACCAAACACTATACAAAGTGCACAAATGCCCGTTTTCCTTTGACCGTCTTGGGTACAGCACCCACCCCCCACCAAATAAAGACAACCTTTCAGACTGGGCGTTCGGTGAATATCAGGTTGAATGCTTTGGCTACGTTGCCGCTGCCCCGACCCCCGACAGCTGAGGTGTTTTATTAGTTTCTCACATCTTGGCACAGTCTCCGTTTCGAGCAGAAGCACATCTGGTAACCCTCAACTCGGTATCTGTGGAACATTCTGTTGTGATGCTCATTTTCCAATATGCATATCCTATGTCATAATTAGACCATAATTTTACATGATAGCCCGTTAAACGGGGCCCCCCGTTTCCTACGTTGAGTCGGGGGGAAATAATGATCAGTTGCACAACGCTGGTTTGAATTTAATTACATCATGGTGAAAATATGTGTTGGCTCTGGGTGCTCCTTGAACAGGGCGGATGTTATGATTCAGACTGCACCAGATTTCTTTGCATAACCGCTGCTTGTTGAAGAAGGCTATCTCGGTCTGCTGTTGGAAAACCATGTAGGCACGTTTTTTTTTTATCCTGTCAGCGTGGTAGAAAAAAATTGTTGGGTGGTACTACTGTACTGAAGAATGCCCACCGCACGCAACTTTTCTGGCGGTGAGTCCTGTGTCTTTGTGCTCTCTTGTCTCTCTCCTTCACACCCAGGATGTTCTCTGTGTGTAAGAGAACGTGTGGGCTTTTACTTATGTGCAGTACTATATACCTGTATGTCATGTATGTCCCTATGCCATAAATGTCATGATGTCATGTATGTTGTGTATGTCATAAATGTCACTGAATTGAAAATGGGGGACCCTGATGTAAACAAGACAAACGTCTTTCTCTGGTCTGCATCCCCTTAACAATTGTATGTATTGAGCTGTACTGTATTGTACCCATTCTGCAATCTGTTAAATAAAGTTTTCATTCATTCACCTAATCTAATGCATGCGTCATTTGAGGCAACCCATTTCCCATTATGCATGAATCTAATGTTTCAATTATGACTAATTTCTGGTATTTACAAACACACACGCATGTGATCCCAACTTCCGTGTGGGGTGAACAATATGTACAACATGCACTTTTATTTCCACACTCGATTTTTTTTCTTTTCTATTTACCCTTTATTTATTTTACATATTTTGTCATCAGATCTTTTGATTGACACATCATCATTATGTGAATAGCCTAATCTAAAACCATGTAAGACATGGGTGAGTCGTCATACTGATACTGAAGTTCGCCTTGTTTTGTCGTCTCTCCCCAGTAACCATAATGTCATGGATGTTATGGCTGGTGGCCTGTTTGTCAGTCACCTCCTCCCAGTCCCAGTTGGAGTATTCCACATTCAAGAGAGGCCACAACATCACCATCCACTCCTCCCAGCTCGTCTGCAGTCTGCCAGGTCCGAAGGGGCCCGCGGGAAGCCCTGGGGTCCCTGGGTCACCGGGCACCACGGGCAGCATGGGGGCCCCAGGAAAAGATGGCCTGGATGGGGGGGATGGAGAGATGGGGGAGAAGGGAGAGAGCGGTAGGTACCCGTCGTATCATTGTTACAGTAGAGAAGCTCATAGTATCCGGCATTACTTGTGTTGGTGGTGGTTTGTATGTCTGTTTCCTTGTTTACCTTATTCCACAGATCCTTTCCAAAGGCAACAGGGTCCTATGGGCAGGTTTTAGGCTGGCATTACACATGCGACTCTTCATGCAATTGTGTTGCAGTTGCGGGTTGCAAATGGCATCATTTTAGACTCTGAAAGCCAATTTACCTCCTTATGAATGATCTCATTAGACTTGAGTTAAATGTGACATATTGTTAAAGGGGCACTTCACCAAAAAAAAACTGCTGATTTATTTTGCAAAAATGAAACCATTTTGCACACATGCATTTACTTGGACAGTTATTGAGAGTTTGAATATGGCCACCAGTGAATCCTTGTGTTGTGTTTATTACAGCTCAATGAAATGATAAGGTAGTAGTCCCTATAAGACAAGGTGCAGCTATTTTTTTCATCTACATCATTTCATGGAGCTGTAATTAACACGACACAAGCATTCAATGACCCTGGTGACTGATCACTGGTGGCTATATTCAAACTCATTTACTCTTAACTCTCAAATTGTGGTATTACGGTGGCGTAGTGGTTAACACTGTCGCCTCACAGCTAGAAGGTCTTGTGTTCGATTCCCGCTTGGGGACCAGGTTGCCGCGTTGCCAGGTACCCAGGTGGGGTATCTCCCAGGCTTTTCTGTGTGGAGTTTGCATGTTCTCCCCGTGCTCGCAAGGGTTTCCCCTCCCGATAAGATGAACCCAATGGAAAAACATGCAGAACAGATCGCTAACGCTGTCGCGTCCCTGACGAAGACGGACAGGAGCACTTGGATTGGTCCCCAGGCGCGGCCCCACGCCGCAGCCCATGTCTGCTCCCGCCTCCCGGGGAGGAAGGATGACGGGATGGGGAAAGTGCAGAGAGACATTTCATTGGTGACTCAGTGCGTGTGTGTGTGTGTTCCTGTGGGTGGCCCATCTCGCATGTGTGTGTTAATCTGCATGACAATTCTTCTTCTTCTTGCCATTGTGTTGCTGTAATCAGGTGAGCCTGGAAGAACCGGGGACCCGGGGAAGCCGGGCGTAAGCGGCCGCGAAGGGGTGATCGGCAAGGCAGGACCCAGGGGACTGAAGGGCCCTCGCGGGGCCCCCGGCCTGGCCGGTCAGAGGGCAGTGAAGGGGGAGGCGGGCGACACGGGTGAGGGCGGGGCCCCCGGGGGCTGTAACTGTAACAGCAACGAAGCCCGCTCCGCCTTCTCCGTGGCGATGACCAAGAGCTACCCTAAAGAGCGCCTGCCCATCCGCTTCACCCGCATCCTGCTCAACGAGGGGAGCCACTACAACTCCAGCACCGGGAAGTTCGTCTGCGTCGTCCCGGGGGTCTACTACTTCACCTACGACATCACACTGGCCAACAAACACCTGGCCATAGGGCTGGTGCACAACGGGAAGTACAAGATCAAGACGTTCGACGCCAACACGGGGAACCACGACGTGGCGTCCGGCTCCACCATCCTCCGCCTGCAGCGGTCAGACCAGGTCTGGCTGCAGATCTTCTACTCGGGTCAGAACGGACTCTTCTTTGACCCCTTCTGGGCGGACAGCACGTTCACCGGCTTCCTTATTTACGCCGAGCGGGACTTCCTCAACGAAGCCGACAGGAAGGCTAACGCTGGAGCTGCCAGTTAATACATAATACAGATTTTTTATTTTTTTGTATTGATTGATTGATTGATTGATTGATTGATTGATTGATTGAAAAAAAACATATGCATCTCAGACGAACAACATCAAGGATAAAAACACAATAAAGTCCCAGGACTTGTTTACATTGTGGTCCTTGGTCTCAGACAGACAACTCAAGACAACAAACATTTATACAAGCAGTTTCATATTGATTTGTCACACGTAAATATACAGACAGGAACTCCATTTCAGTTATTGATACTATGAATGTGCCGATTAGTTATTTTGGCTGGATAGGAAAAATGTCTGTAGTTTCATAAAACATATAAAGAAATCATCAAAAGCAACTATACAGTAAGTATTACATTTGTGTAGGAGCTGCATCGTGTAGCATCACCAAGTTACTGAAAAGATTTTAACTGCCATTTTCTCAAAATGACATATTCCATTTTTGCAAAACACTTTTTTTTCACCTTAATTCATAGATACTGCCACCAAATCTGTCATGGTGCTTCTTAACAAACATAGCTGGTAATTTACAGAATTGTATATATATATATATACTTGTAAATATATTTTGTAATTTCCATTTTACAAGGTACTTTATAAAAAAAAATTATAATACACTTTATTTGTATAGCACATTTCATACAATAATTTCAGCTCAAAGTGCAGCTTATAAGAAAGAAATTGCTGAACAAATTCAATTTTTTTGCCATAGATACATGGTCTTTTATTTTATTTTTATAATTACCGATATAATATAAACACATTTTTGAAAGACCCCTCTTTATTTCGTAATTAATGACATTGAAACAGAAATATGAACTTGCAATTTAATCCACTGAGAAAAAAGTGTTCTCTAGCATGCAAATATTTTGTGAAATATTAGCTAATTTGGGTATGTTAATTACAAAATAACATCATAACACAAAAGATTGTAACCAAATTCAATGGGTAAGATTTCATTTAGATGGGATCAATGCAATGTATTCCCCTCTTGATAGGCCTCAACATCTCTAGCTTGACAACAACACAGCGTTCAAAGTTCTGACACTAGGTGGCACTCAGTCTTCTGCAACACGACTGGTGCTTTGATTTGAAGAAAGAAAGAAGAAAAAGAAAAGCACAGAATTTAACTGAAATTAAAATTATATTTTATTAATGACGTTGCGATTTGATGTATTCCTGTGTGTGAAAAAAGTTAAATTGGCATTTGAATAAAATCACGAATAAGGTCTATTGGTGGTCACAACAAATTAATTTGATATTCGCAACCTTTCTGTTTCTAAGTTTTGCTTGTAATGTGTCAACATGAAGTAACCATTTGTTATTAGGTTATATAATTCATTAATGTAAATACCAACCTTCTTACTGTCTTCTACTATCATGCACTCTTCCACTAATTAATCTTCCTTGTCTATATTACTACCTACTATTATGTCTATGCAGTCAACATTGCAGCACCCAAGTCTCAACACTGTTTGGTGAACATTGTTACTCAGTTGAAAGAGTTGTACCCTTCCTGCTGACTTGTCGTACAGAACTTGTAAATCGCTTTAGCAATATTATTATTATTATTATATATTCTATTATTATTATTAATGTTATTATTATTACTACCGTTATTATTGTTATTATTATTCATGGTCATATTATCATTATTATTATTATTATTGTTATCATAGTTATGGTAATGATTATTATTATATGGTATGAAGCTGTAAGGTGCACTTAAGCTGACTATTATTATGATGTTAAAATAAATATGAAGTTTGGAAGGGGGCAGGAAACATAAGTTTTCTTCATCCTGCTCCTTTTCGGCCATGGGTGTATCATGTTAAAAAAAATATGTTGGTGATATTGTGCAAAGATTAACTTTAACTCTGTACCCCCATGTTACGAAACAAAATAAAATGAATGAACGTATAGAGGGGTGTCTGTGTTGTAGGCTGCTGCCCCTGACCTCGTGTGGACTACAACTCCCATGCTCTCGCGAGGACTCTCGCGTCTGGCTGCGCGAGCCTCACTCGCACCGCAACAGCAGCAGCAGCAGCTGGTGCAGCCGACGAGGCTACTTTGTTAAAGCGGAGCTCACGGGGAAAAGGGCCGACGAGGAGGACTATCGTTGGGGGGAAAAGTGTAAACAGTTCGGGGGAAAACAGCGGAATAAAAAGCCCGTCAACAGTGTGAGCGGTAGCGACATTTTGTCATCTCGCCGCCAAGAGGATTAAATTAGCACTTTCCGCAGTAAAAAAATAAAAATAAATAACAGGACAATTTCAAACTTCACTCGAAGAGGAATCCTCAACATTCAGGATGTCGGACTGAAACAAAGGGGTCTGGGGGCATTCCCGTCGGAGTGGTGAGTGCGGCACACACACGCGATAGCCATTATTATTGCGATGAAAAGTTGTTTCCAATCTTAATTATTGTAACGTTATTCAAAATGAACAGCGTCCTTGTAAAGGAGTTAAGACTGTTATTTTTGCTTCTTCGTCGTACCCAAAAAATACTGAGTTGTGCAGCTCTCTCGGAGCGGTCAACTTGTGTTGTATCCTGTCTCGTGGTGTAGATATAGATACACACACACCGCGTTATGAATGAATAAAGAAAACAAACAATCTGTCCGTCGACTGCCTTCCCCCAATATAACGTTTAGTAATGATATTATTAACAAAGTGACCGTGCGATGTGTTGGTTCTTTGATTATTTAGTCGGCTAGCGTTAACTTTCCCATTCTTCCCGAGCGGCAGGAACGATGCCATTTAAATTCCTCGTGTGTGTAAAAACGTCCCACCAGAGGACTAGTAGACAGACAGACACAATGCAACAATTCTTGGAAACTTTTTTAGTGAAATATTCCTCTAACACGTGTAGACGACCTGCTTGTATTTTCATTATCTCATGTTATGTTTTTTTTAATGCACATTTTGAGAATGTTAGAGAATAGAATATTAAACATGAATTGGAAAATGGGGGACCCTGATGTAAACAAGACGAAAGTCTTTCTCTGGTCTGCATCCCCTTAACAATTGTATGTATTGAGCTGTACTGTACCCATTCTGCAATCTGTTAATAAAGTTTTCAATCAATCAACATATAAATAACTAGTATAATTTAGCATGGTGTGTTTCTGTAACAGACACCTGTGTAGATTTCTTTTTTTGGGCGTTTTGTTTATTACTTTTATGAGAAATATTTCACTATCGTCATCACCACCACAGTAAAAAAAAATACTTTCAAGAATTGCTTGAACTTTGCACGATTTTGCACAAACATCACTGTTTTATCAGCAGGGTTCAACTTGATCCTCGAGGCCTTCTCTGGATGGGAAAGATGGAAAGGGAGTTGCAATGGTGGAAGGGACAGCTAGCTGCAGATATCCATCAGTCCCTCCGCATCAAGGTGAGTCTATTTTCATCCTGTACACAAGTCTTGGTGGCCAACTATCCTACATCTCCCTGCTGTGACTCTAACTCTGGTTTCCCGTCTTGATGCTAAGATATATTTATATGTATGACAGGAAGCCGTTACTTTGTTCACATGCTTGAGTTCAGTGTTTCAGAGTCTTGTCATATAAGCTGAGATTCAGGTCACCATAAATCAAGAATCAATCTGGTTTATGTATCAAAACCTTATAGAATACTTCGATCTTATAGAACACTTATCTATTCACAAATTCCCCAAATATGTATATTTGCCTTTCTTCAGTTTTCAATATTGTATGTTTGCAAATTGCCCTTTGAAAAATCCTACAGATTGCCAGAATTAGCCAAGCAGGAAGGCAACGCTAATACAAACTTTGTCACGCAAGTTAATATATAGCAATCTACAATCTAATCTATTTTCCTTCATAATTGTGACAGATTTTCGAATAAATTTTTAATGGAATCGTGAGCCCAAGAATCTAAATGGAATCGTTAGACCCCCCCTTCCCAGTAGAACCACAACAGCAGACTGATCTTATAAGGAATCTGTTCAAGAAGGTACACCGAGATAGCAGCTCTCCAGCAATATGAGCAACCTGCTGTAGAACACACGTTCATAGTAGGAAAGAAAATATGATTAGAATATCGCGTCATCTCTTCAAACATGATCTAATTTAGATTACACGGACGGGTTAGGGCTCATTAATTGGCAAATATCTTAATTAACCTCCCAGGCTTGATCATATTTCTTCCCCATGTGTCACTTTAATGGAGACATCTGTCACTTGACTGGCGTTTTCATATCAGAAGCCAAGATTCTCGAGCTAATTTGATTCTATGGGAGAGAGAGAGAGAGAGAGAGGGGTGGGGGCTGAGGGTTTCAGGGGGGTTTGTATAGGAGAAGTGACAGAGCAGCTGCCTATATGTCAGAATAACGCAGGCCTATTATGAGTCATTTATTTATACACGCATTATTTTAATTCGGTTGACTCAAGTCATGTCTTTTTATGTGAATCAGAATGATTCATGCGTTAGTCAGCCGGGAAGTCTGTTTCCAGGTATTAGTCCATCTAGAGCTGGATGTGTTTTTTTAGTTTCTAAGAAAAGCTCTTGAGAAGTGATGGCTACTGCAGATACACACAACTGCGTGGAGAGAGAACTATTCCCCCCCCCTCAAACCTGAGAGACCTGTTCAGACGAGGGCTGGTGCTGCTCAGATAAGGACCATGTATGTCATCGAAAAGGAAGGTACTGGAGGCTCTGGAGCACAAGGATCGTCTTTGGAAAAATGTTTAATAGGGTGCAAAAAAACGCTCCCCGCACTCTGAAGAGACACGTTTGTGTCGAAACGTTAGAGAATTCTTTTGCACCCTATTAAATATTTTTCCAAAGACGATCCTTGTGCTCCTGTGCCCACTCTCTCTCCTCACTCGAAGTTTGTAACACAGACCCACGCAAAGCCTTCAACGTATACGTAACATGTGTCGCTTTGGATAAAAGCTTTCACAAATCCTTCACGCCATATGCATGTACTGTACATATATGCATGCATGTTTGTTTGTATATTGTGTGTGTTTGTTTGTATGCATATGTCTATGTAAATTTGTTTGTATGTATATATATATATATAAGCGTGTTTTTTGTATGTATGCATCTATGTTTGTACAAAATCTTTCCACCTTGGCAGTCCCTCCGTGCTTCCGTCTCCCCCACGGCCCCTTGCAGCCTTAATGATGTTTGCCGTGGTGGTAATGCCCTGATGTGGGAGACATAACGGCGGTTGTGTGTGTGTAGCATGTGGCAAATTATCAGACATGCAAATCAGGAGGAGGCAGCTGTGTGGAATCCTTAATTACGCTATGGTTTCCCCCCACAAAGGCACCTCTCCACACCAAGCCCTCACCCCCCCCCCCAAACCCCTCAGACTCCAGCAGCAGCCCCCTCCCCTTCCAGACTCCCCAGCACCCCCAGACAGACAGATGGACCAGAGGCAGAGGCTCATATGCAGGGGGTGGAGAGAGAGAGAGAGGAGTTTGGGGGGGGGGGGGGGGGGGGGGGTTGGATGTTGGGTTGCGTCACGGGGGTGTGATTGGGGGGGGGGGGGGGGGGGGGTTCTGTTACTGTTTATATTTGGGGTCCATTGAAGTGTCATTCTGGCGGTCGCTATTGTTCCAGTTTTGCTCACAACAAACACAGAAGCGTTTGTGCAAAACTGAACTATACCCCCCCCCCTCCTCTTCTCATACGAGTAGGTTTTTGAGTCATGCAAACTAGTCGTACTATATAGCATGTATGTGGCATTCTGGCTGCCTTTGATGTGACTGGCTTTTCTAAACATGGGGCTTTAAAGCCAGAGGAACGGGCCTGTTTGAAGCAGCCTAAGGGCAGAAAACTTGAGCGAAGTAAAAAAGAAAAAGAAAAATGTTTTGGGTTTATCTGCTGTGGATGTTTTTGGTCCTTAATATAAGGAGCCCTTAACTGGTTGTACTTAAGGGGATTAATCCAACCCACCTCAATCTGCTATTAAATCCAAACCGAAAGCCCTTGTTTCCCCCCCCCCCCCCACCCCCCAATTCATGCAGAAATAAGGCGGGGGTAAACTAAAACTTTTAAAAACATGTTTTCCCCAACATAAACAGCTTAATGCTACAATGGCTGTTTTTGGATCTGTGTGGGAAAAACATAGACGTTTTGTTTCCCTCCTGCGAGGTGGATGTTTAAGCTGGGGTCGGGTTGCTCTAGGAAGAGACGGGGCTGTCAATGCTAATGCCCTCAAGTGTCTTCCTCTCCCCTTTGAAACACTGGCAGCTAATTGAACGTGAATGGGATGTGTGCTGCTCGGGGTGAAACCTAATCCTATCTGCCCCTCTGCATCCATGGGGGCGACCGTGCCCCCTAGCCCCCTGCCCCGAGCACGGGGGCCACCGTAGCCCCCTGCCCCCGAGACCCCATGCAATGACCTAAATTAGTTTGGTGGTCTTCTCTACAACCATGTGGAAAATTTGATTAGATTCAAATGTATTGTCACTATACTGCACAAGTACATAGTAATATACAATGTACAGGTGATTTAATCTGGGTATATAAAATATATAAATTGTATCAGATGTATGTACATAGTTCTGTAGTATTAATATGTACAGTGATACAGGTATAAAGATTGCGTGGTCATGGTCATACTGGCCAGCAGCGTTAAGAGTAGGTAAGGGATATGTACAGATATTGTATCTACAGATATGTAAAATAATTATGTGCAGGTATGTACAGACATCTATGTACAGGTTGATATAAATATCCAGTAAGAATAAATATATATTTGAAATGGGATGGAATTGAATCAAGGCTCATGATTAATCAAGAATCTCCATTGGAAGTTTTGTGTTTAATTCACGATGAATACCTTATTTTTTTCGTGCACCCACAGCATCTCCCTCGATGTTGGCCAGGTCCAGTCAGCAGGAGACATGGCCGACTATCATTACACCGTCTTTACAACCCCCCCCCCCCCCCCCCCCCCCCCTGTGTTTCTGTCTCCCTCCTCCTCCTCTCCTGCAGGAGCTGAAGTTGCCGGTATACCGGGCTCACTCGCCCCAGATCGGCATGCGGAGGTACTTTGCGGACCTGCTGGCCATCCTGAGCAGCCGCTACCAGCTGTGCCCCGCAGCGCGTCACCTGGCCGTGTACCTGCTGGACCTGTTCATGGACCACTACGACGTGGCCGTCAAGCAGCTCTACGTCATCGCCCTGTCCTGCTTGCTCCTAGCCAGTGAGTTATAACAACCCCTCCCCCGTCCTCTCTCTCTGACACTTGACTCAAAGTACACCATTATAATGGGTTATTATAATATGTTGTAGTAGTGTATATGGCATTAGAAGCTCTCGTAAGAGGTGTATGACATGTTGTCATATCAGTGGTGTAGGTAACGTGTAAGTGCTGCTGCTCTACGATGTCATCGCCCTGTCCTGTTTGCTTCTGGCCAGTGAGTCACAACCCCCCCCCCCCCTCCTCTGTCTGGTAAAAAGTTTGGTAATGACACTTGACTAAAAATTCACCACCCTGCTGGGTTATAATGGTGCATTTACGTATATAGTGCTTTTATTCAAAGCGTGTTAAAAATGTTTGTTCCTCCCATTCACTCGCACACCGACGGCAGAGGCAACCGTGCAAGGGGTGGGGTGGGGGGGCAATTATGGGTTAAGTGTCTTGCTCAAGAACACTTCGACACGCTACCTGGAGGAGCGGGAATCGAACCTGGAACCTTCCAATCACCAGATGACTGCTCTACCTCCTGAGCCACTGTCGCCCCTACATAATGTGTGATAGTAGTGTAGTGTATATGCCATTAGAAGCTCTCGTAAGAGGTGTATAACATGTGATATCAGTGGTGTAGGTAACGTGTTGATGCAAGTAAAGGGTTGCTGTTGTAATCTCAGTAATCGGTAATTAGTTACTGATCCAACTGATAGTTTCTGTTGCCCAGGCAACGTAATGGATTATATTGAGATCATTCCTTCTTGACGTGTGCAGGGTTCACACAAGGTCCTTGAAAAAAGTCAAGGCCTGGAATTCCTTAAAAGTCCTTGCAATTCAAATCAACCATTCGCATTGAATGTTTTGTTCATCCATGATCAAATTGTTCTGAATCAAGAAATCGTTTTTTTTTCTTTTCCGTTTTAATCAAATCTGACGAGTCGCTGTATCGTGCGCTCCAACTGCTTTTCCTCATTTCTTCGCATGTGACGCTCTAGCTAGCAAGCAGGCCAAGAAGATGCTTAAAAAAAACTGCATTTAAAAGTGAATTGTATCCTTCGAGTGACATCCTTGATGATAGTGCTTGGAAAAGTACTTAAAAGGCCTTGAATTTCATTTTGGAATGTCTGTGGGAACCCTGCGTGTGTTTTCTCTGAAAAGTGACGGACCTCCCCCTCCCGGTCTACCGAGCGTTTTTAAGATAATAACGTATAGTCAAGTAAAGAGGAGAGAGAGTGACTAATTACTTTTCCAAATAGTATTAAAGGTAGACCCTGTAATGTCGTCAAATGGCGACCTCAAAAGGGAGACCTGTTTGGGATTGCTCTTTATTTGCCTCTTTTGCCTGGAGGTCGCTGTTTGACGGCACTACAGAGTCTACCTTTAAATAAAGTAATTTGTAACTGTTAAATTCCTTTCCTTTTTTGAGTAACAACCCGACTCTTGATGAAACTAGGTGAAATAGAACTAACAACGGCTGAAATGTAATCCGATTATTGATTGGCGTTTGTGTAATGAGTGTATGTGACTGGCCGCAGCTACATTACATTACGGCTAGTTAACGGTATCTTTATGGACGTAGCTTATGTCTTAAGTAAAGTGTGCTACCAGTTCTGTTTTGATTGGCTTGTTTACTTGTTTGGTTGCTGAGGAGCATCTGTAACCACTGGGTTGTAAACTGGGGCATCTGGATCCTTCTGCAGAGCTGGAAAACCTGGATTAGGGGCCCCAGCCGTGCCTTTTGAGTTGATGCATTGACCCTTCTACTGTTTACTGTAAGTAATGGTGACGTTTTGGGGGCGTGCATGCAGTTTGGTTTCACAGAAGTCTCTCGAGGGAGAGGGATGATGAACCCGCGCGGGTGCACCCGTTGGCCCGTCCGCGCAGGCGGCGTCATCCTGAACGCCCCCCCCCCCCCCCCCCCCCCGGGCATCTCTCCCCAAAAGAAACGAGATGAGACTGTGACCCAAATAAAAAAAGGGTCTTTTTAGAAACCGTGTTTGTACTGGGTCTTCATTGAGAGCTCCAAAACACTTGAGATAGTTGCTGGAAGACTTACTAAGATTAGCGTTTTGTTTCTGCAGCGTGGAACAGCGGGTTTATTGTCGTAGCTATGCGGGGGGTAAGTTTGTGCTTAGCCTCTCCCTCTGCACAGAAGAGCTACTGCCGCATTAGTCTACTAAGCTACTAGTCACACGCCCTGACTGTGTGGTGTTTTGTTAAGTCGGAGCAAGGAGAAACACTCTTAGCAGTGAGGCTTCAGTAGGAAGCCGGTCGCTAATGCCCCTCGTGAAGCACGACTGCTCGCCAAACCCCAGTGTTTTGGTCCAGTCTCCTGTTATAGTCCGTAATGACAGTTTACTGTCAACAGGAGACAGTGGGGGGGGGGGAAACAAGAATCCCCGTTGTGGTGCAGTGACTGTGCCATTGTGTGGGGGGAGAAACCGGGCTTGTCTGTAGGGATTATGCCCGTGTCTGCAGAACTTC